>NW_022280101.1:319054-389641 GCF_004355925.1 Anarrhichthys ocellatus | reverse complement strand
TGTGTGTGTGTGTGTGTGTGTGTGTGTGTGTGTGTGTGTGTGTGTGTCTGCAGGTCATGAGGGGTGTGTGGAGGTGCTGCTGGAGCAGAAGGGTTGTCGCTGTATTGATGGGAACCCGTTCACTCCTCTGCACTGTGCTGTGTACGTCACACATGGGTTAAATAATAGTTATGATTACAGCTCAGAAAGTTCAAATGATAAAGAGCTGCTTAATTCAATTTACATCAAGCTTTTTTTTTTTTTATTTCAAGAAATATTGAAATGTTGCTCTAAGCAGATTAAATATCCTCTGGATTTAGAATCTGCAGCAGCAGCTAGAGCACATTGAACGTTCCTTAACTTCTCACATCCTGACTATCAGCCGCTGATCCCGTTTGTGGTTAAACTCACAGGGTGAACGATCACGAGCCTTGTGCGTCGCTGCTGCTGGAGGCCATGGGGTCGGACATCGCTGGCTGCAAAGACGCTAAGGACAGGTAAGGCGTGTGTGCGGTGGTGCAATGTAACTAAGTGCATTTACTCAAGTACTGTACTTAAACAGGAGTTAACATGTAACGTACACATTAATGCAGCAGTAAAATGAATCCAGAAACATCAGATATAATAGTAAAACACCGAAAGGGAACCTTTTACTGCACTATGAGTACTTTTATTCTTCATTCTTACAGTATATTTTGCTGATAATACTCCTTATTAAGTCAGGGTTTGAATGCAGGATTTTCACAGCGTGGTATTAGTACTTTTACTTCAGTAAATGATCTTCTCCTCTACTTGACTCCTGCAGGACTCCTCTTCACGCCGCAGCGTTCTCGGGTCACGTTGACTGCGTCCAGCTGCTCCTGTCCCACGATGCACCTGTGGACTCTGCGGACCAATCGGGTCGCAATGCACTGATGATGGCGGCTGAGAAGGGCAGAGCCGGAGCTCTCGGTACAGAGATGTTTTACTTTGCTCGTGCCTTCAACACTGCGGTGTCCTATGTTGTTGATTTCTATTTTTAATTTTTGGCTCTGATTGTGTCTCAGAGGTGCTGTTGACCAGCACCAGCTCCAACCTCAGTCTGACGGACAAAGACGGCAACACCTCCCTGCATCTAGCTTGCAGTAACGTAAGTGGCCACAAGGGGCTCCACCCTCGATCTTAGTTATTGTTTCTCTTGATATGAGTGTCTCCCATGTCTCCAAATCCCCCTGCACTCATGCATTATCACCAATCACACAGCTAATGTGAGTTAGTGAAGTTGTTCAACATCGGAACAAGACAATTTAGTAACACAACACACGTCATTTCTCTCACATACGTCAATTAAAATATCAGAAAGTATGAATGAATGTTTAGTCTCCGTTTAATCTGACGTCCTCTCTTTAGGGAAAGGAAGACTGTGTGATGTTGATCCTGGAGAAGCTGTCTGACACGGCGCTTATAAATGCCACAAATGCAGCGCTGCAAACGTGAGTATCTGAAACCTCTGTCACTGACAAAAATAAGCACTTTTTCACTCTTTATGCAGTTAACTCTCCGCACAAAATGAGGGATTTGAGGCACAAAAGAAATGTTCCTATTTTCTGTTAATAATTATAAAATCTTCTGTTAGTCCTCTCCACCTGGCGGCTCGTAGCGGTCTGAAGAAGGCGGTCCAGGAGCTACTGTCCCGAGGAGCCAACGTTCAGACGGTGGATGAGAACGGTAGGACGTGAATCTGGTCTGGAACCTGATTTCCCCCCCCCAGGCACTTTATAGGCCCTAGCTGCATGCAGTGTTCATTGGTCAGCATGGATGTTTTCCTGCGTCTCCAGCATGAACTTAACTAATGAATGATTTTAATATGATTTTTCCATGTGCGCTGCAAATGAATCTGTCTTTAAACGGGGGTTCCCACTGATCGTGGAGTTTGTGACACTAACTTGGTGAGAGACACTAACTTTAATATGTAAAATAGTACAAGCAGTGGCTTGAAGGGTTTAAAGTTTTCTCAGTGGACGTGTGAAGTCTTTAAAAAATCTGACTAACTTATAAAAGGCATGAAGACGTTCTGGAGTTTTACTTCCTGGATGACAGTGGGAACCCTGATTTAAACTATTCAATGCTTCCTTGCTTTTTATTGGATGTATGATGTGGTGTTTAGTAATACACGTCAGCTTTGTTTGTCCCTGTGTGCTCTGTGTACCGAGGGGGGGATTGACTGTGTACCCTCCCTCTTGACTGTGTACCCTCCCTCTTGACTGTGTACCCTCCTTCTTGTCTGTGTACCCTCCCTGTTGTCTGTGTACCCTCCTTCTTGTCTGTGTACCCTCCCTCTTGACTGTGTACCCTCCCTCTTGATTGATTGTGTACCCTCCTTCTTGTCTGTGTACCCTCCTTCTTGTCTGTGTACCCTCCCTCTTGACTGTGTACCCTCCCTCTTGATTGACTGTGTACCCTCCCTCTTGACTGTGTACCCTCCCTCTTGATTGACTGTGTACCCTCCCTCTTGTCTGTGTACCCTCCCTCTTGACTGTGTAACCTCCCTCTTGACTGTGTACCTTCCCTCATGTCTGTGTACCTTCCCTCTTGTCTGTGTACCCTCCCTCTTGACTGTGTACCCTCCCTCTTGACTGTGTACCCTCCCTCTTGTCTGTGTACCCTCCCTCTTGTCTGTGTACCCTCCCTCTTGTCTGTGTACCCTCCCTCATGTCTGTGTACCTTCCCTCTTGACTGTGTACCCTCCTTCATTTCTGTGTACTTTGTCAGCTGGCTGAACACTAATGGAATGCTGCTCCGTCCCTCCTCTGTCTTCTGCTCCCGTTTCTGCTTTGCCTTCCTTGCTTCCTCCCCGTCTATGTCTCGCTCTCCTCTCCTCCTTTCTCCCTTTTCTTTCTGCCCCCACCCCCACCTACCTCTCCCTCCCCTTCCTCTCTTTTTTTCTCTCTGTCTCTCTCTCTCAGGTCTGACGCCTGCTCTGGCTTGCGCTCCTAGCAGAGAGGTGGCTGACTGTCTGGCTCTCATTCTGGCTACCATGATGCCTTTCTGCTCCCCTTGCAGCTCCGGGGCTCCCTCACCAGGCTCCCTGCTGAGGCAGCTGCCCCACCAGGGGGGTAAAGTCCCGGGCACCGGCCCTCGGGGGCCACGCAGCCCCAGGAACCCCTCCGGACCCTCGAGCGAGGGAACCACCGAGAACGACTCGGAGGACTCTGAAACCTTCTGACCCCTCCGAACCGACTCCCTACCCTCCTACCTGGAGCTGTGCACCTGCACATGTTACCTTTCCTCCCCTGCAGGACCGATGCAGTGTTTTAGACTGTAAAGTGCACTCTTGAGGGAGACGGGTAGAGACTTGGTTGTGACACAGCTCAGATGTTTTGCAGTGTCTGTATCTTGTACAGAATCGCCCTCCAGTGTGACACCAGGCTGGAAGCCCTACAGCGCTTTTTCTTAGTGCCCACATTTCCAAAAACAATGAGCGGAGCAGCCGCACTGTCCCGGACTGACTACTGCAGCTGAGTGAGTTGCTCCACGAAGAAGAAGAAACCGATCTGGACCAGTTCTGGTACGGGTCTGCATGCTTGTGTTAACTCACACCACGGTTTGTTCTTTCTACTCATGGGTGCTTAAATCCAAACGGACCTCGGTACTTTAGTCTCTGCATGGCAAAGCAACTCGCCTCTGAGACTTGTCTTAAAAAAAGAAGCCATTTTTAACTTTGTACAAAATGTAATGGGCCATTAAGACAGCTAAGTGTCATTCTAACCTTTTTTTATGATCTTAGGCTTGTTGTTGTACCAAATATTTGACTTCCACACAGAAATAATGATGAACAGGTACATAGAGCTTGCTTATTTTAAAACAACTGAAGCACAAATTTGGATGTTGCTTTTAGGTTTTGATGAACTGTTGCTGGAATGTGAATAAGATGTTTAGTAGTTTTAAATATTCATCACAATAATTAGAATACGACACACTGGGTACATCTCGATTCCCTCAGTTGCATCCACATTTCTCTCATTTGCACGAGGAGAGATTCAGGAAAAGATGCGAGACATTTCTACTAGCAGCATTTTGTTGCTATTGTGTCTGTAAATTCATTCTTAAAGAAGTTGAGTTACAATCAGAATCTTATATTTCAAAATCTCCACTTTTCCTAAAACATTTAGGCTACTTAATCATTCCAACGAGCTATATCTCAAATTGAAATATAGTTGTAAAAGGCTAACAGTTAGCTCAAGGACAGAGGAGCGAGGAACCATCGAATAAGGGAATAGGGATGTACCCACTGATTGAACACAGGGTTTGTGCAGAAGGCTGAGATGTATGCATTGTATCCTGTGACCTTGAGCGGCCTCCTGCACCGTTTTGACGTCACGTCCCCCCCCCCCACTTCCCAATTCCCACCTGGGCAGCTCAGCCCAGACTCTCCACAAAGACCAAATTTCTCCAGCTCTGTTAGGTCTCCCCCACTTTGTTGTGGTATTTATTATCTATTACATAATGGTACAAATACTGCCAGCACTTAAAATGTAAAATAACACAGGGTCTTGACCACTCCCCCCCCCCGTTTGTCTCCCTACCAGCTATGTGCCATTGTCTCAAACGTGTCCAGTGCCTTGATGTTGATTCAACTTCTTTCATAACGAGTCTTTAGTTTGTGGATTCTAATACTCTTAAAGAATCAGCTCACCTAAATAACTGAACCCTGGTGGTGTTGAGCCGTGCGGGTTTGTCCGGGTTTTCAGATATTTGCCCTCAATTGACAAACAGTCGAGAGGCAGAAAGCAGGAAACGAAGGGAAAGAGAGAGGAGAGGATGACATGCAACACGGGTACATTGTGGGTTATAGAGTTACATGTCAGACTCCTTCAAAGCTAAAGTACATTTGCATAAAAGATTTCCCAGATTCAGTGATGAAAAGCTCCAGAAGAGCGACTAAATGAACCGCTATAAAGAACTCGAACGTGGACAGAAAGTCCTTTTAAGTGCAAGAAAATTTAAACATCCTCAAATGGGATAACTTCCCTCTGCTGAAGAAGTTCATGTGATGTGATTGAAAACTGTTTCGTCGCAGTTATTTTGAAAAATCGCCGGAGCTCACTGTGCACGCGTTACTTTTTAAAGAATTTGTTGTACTCCAGCTGAAAGTATTAGTCGATTTGTCAATCAACAGAAAATAAATCGGCAACTGTTTTTAAAAAATATATTAATATTGAAAGTAATATTTTTATGCAAAAATGGCAAAAATTCACAACTTCTCAAATGTGAATATTTGTTTTTCCTTCATTAAACTAAATATCTTTGGGTTTTGGACTGTTGGTCAAAAACCAATCCATTTTAATATGTTAACTAATATATTTTACATTTTGTTGCTATTTTCAAATAAATGTAATTTTCTAAAGCAGAGATTAAATAACATGTTCATCAATAATGAAAATGATTATGAATTGCAGGCCTATGTGTTTGTAGTGTCGCCAGTGCAAAGTGTTCTCAGGTCTGTGGAGCATTCAGGACATCGTTGTGTAAAGACGGATCGGTTTTGAGTTTTGATTCATTTTTAATACTCGTGAGCACCAAACATTGAGCACGGAGGCAGACATCTCAAAACGTGGACGAATACAAACCAAAACTACTCGCACGACCATCTGCCACTAGATGCCAAATGATTATTATTTGCAATTTTGGGTGAAATGATTCTTTGAGTCGAGCGTAATGTGGGCGGTTATGTTGCATTGAATGACAGTTTGAGAGGGAACTCTGCACGAGGGACCGGTATGCAGGCCTGGTGTTTGTTTGTTGAAATGATGTCTCACTCCACTGTTCTCTCTCTCCTTGAGCTCCGCTGATATTCTATATTCTTCTCAACAAATCCCTGAAGACCAAAACCATCAATGTGCAAATCTGTTTATCAATACAAATGACCTACTTTGATTTTAAAAAGGGTTAAATAACTTAAATAACTTGCTTCAGCAGCTGGGAACCGTAGTTTTTAGCAAAGGTCGGTAAATGTCTGTTCCTGGTAATGAATTAACATGTCTCACTGATGTTTTTAATGGTTTTTGGACATAAATGAAGCGCTTCAGCACAGCAGAGGATGAGATCTGAGGCTTTTAGAATACTTGGTCTTTTCACGGGCTTTGTAGACGATAAGAAGATAGAATATCTCCAGACTTACTCTTTAAGTTGTGTGTGTGTGTGTGTGTTAGCGTTAGGTACTGATAATGAAATTGAGTTTGTACGTTATGTCGATGTTGAGCACGTAAAGCTTTGTATGAAGACAAATCTCCATCACAGAGGACTTGCGAGGTGACGTCTCCATTCTGAAGTGTGTGTCGGAGTCATCGCTCCAGACTAAAAGTTGTGCATATTAATGAGCTTATTTTAAATTGAGAACCCTTTGTAGCTGCAGTTAGATTGAAATGGAGACGGCCGATAAGCACACACGTGTTAAGAAGCTCAGTGTTTTTCTGTCTGCCAGTATTATTATTATAACAGGAAATGAGCTTCACCAGTCCCGACAATCCGGTCACGTGTCTGATGATTTTCGTACCAGTTCCTGGTGCAGTACGACATGCTGAGGGCTGTTTGTCAGTGACCCGTTGTTTTATAAAAATTGTACAATTATAAAAAAAAAAAGTTTGAAGTTAGTTTTATTTTTCTCTTTTAGGCGATTAGTTTCATTCTTCAGTGTAAAACATCAACATACTATACTATGACTGATAAGTATACTACGACATGTTCATGACATGCTATACTATGACTTTTTTAAAGATTATTTTATAGCATACGATAACATTTTTTATGTCATACTGTTTAAGCTAAACTCTGACCCATCAGTTCCTGAAACACTCAAACCCCATCACCAACAACCACGCCATGTTACAAGTCCCATGAATCACATTCTGATGTTTGGTTTGAACTTCAGCGGATCATCTTCAACATGTCCACATGCTTCACTGCACTGAGTTGAGTGAGGCCGTCACCATGCTGTGCATTGAGCCGTGCTGACTGTGTCTACAGCTGCTGGAGGCAGCAGAGGACGTGGGTCTCCTGTAGGTTCTTGAGGAGGACCGGCATCTTCAGGCAGGACTGGAAGCTCATATATCAGCAATTCTCTGACATATCTGATATTCATCATTTCTTCCTCATCAACACCGAAAAAACCCACACAGACAACAGTTAATAATCTTTTAATAGTTACATAATCTCTGTACATTTACAAACATTAAATTACACGGTTTAGTTTATAAACTAATCTAAACAATGCTTTCAGTGGGTCCTCTTGAAACAGTTTTCAGACTCGTGGTGCCAATAAAACAACAAACCCTCCATGAAACACGTCGGGATAAATAATAATCTGATAATACTGAAAAGATAAAAAAATTATCTGAATTGTCTCAATGATGCTGCAGAGCGGCACCGACTCTGTGGAATGATGCTGTATACTGGTTTATACACAGGCTTTAGTCCGCACAAACATTTACAACGTCCAGTGTGCTTGTGTTGAACTCACATACTGAGGAGCGTGAGTACCTGTGTGTGTGTCTTGGTATTACTGTACATGTACGCACTGCTCAGCAGTTGACGCCCAGGCCGGTCCAGTGGTCCGGTACCATGAGGAAGTATTTGTCCATGGCCTCGCAGAAGCGAGATCGGTACAGCTCCGGAGAGACCACGGTGGGCATCTTACCTGAACGAGACAACACGACATTAGAGACAGGAAACAACGTTCAGACTCCACGCCATCATGGAGGCATCACAGCGCCATCATGGAGGCATCACAGCGCCATCATGGAGGCATCACAGCGCCATCATGGAGGCATCACAGCGCCATCATGGAGGCACAGCTGTCCTCAGTATTCAGTTCTGTTCCTCTGGCTAAAACATCCACAGACGTTCAATTGCTGGTCTTCTGTGCTGACTACAGATACCTCGCACAACCCCACTTTAAAGAGTCCAAACTGTCCCTTTAAGACTCACCTTGACCTCCCAGGATTCCGGTGGACTTGACGACCATCTCCAGCCTCTTGTCCCATGTAAATGTCCGGATATAATCTGCAGCAAAGAGTAGCAGGACAGGAGACATCACCAGATAAATACATCCAAACAAGTCCAAACTAACACCTGGTGCTGACAGACGTCTCCTCCTCTCACCTATGATCCCGACCACCAGCTGATCGGTGGCGTCGTCGCGCCCCACCAGCAGCGAGTAGTCGATGATGAGGTGGCTGGACAGGAAGTAGGCGTCGCTGTGTATGGCGGCCCGCAGGATGGCCTTGCAGTGGGAGCGGATGTACAGCGGGTTGTCGTGGATCAACTTCAGAAGGTTCTCGTCCAGCAGAACCACCTCGCAGCTTTCCTTCCCCGAGTCCGTCTTCACGTTGCGGTTCCTCAGGGAACCTTTGAGGTCAAACACCTGCAGAGGAAGATGTCACGGATCAGGACACGTTTTTAACAAACTGAGGATGTTCCAACGTCATAAAACGTATCATATATATATAAATATACCTGAGCCATCTTGCGTCCGTAGAAGAGGTTCTCCATCACCAGCAGGTCCAGCTTCTTCTCCGTGTTGTTCTGAGAGTTCTTGTAACCGATCCTGTAAACACCCAGAATCTTCGCCAGCGCCGTGGGTCGCTGTGGTGCAGAAACAGGTTTTGTTATTCATTTAAACTCTACTGGAGACAAAATACAGGACGTCTCTTCACGGAGCGTACTTTCTGCTGCACCGCTCCCGTGATGTAGGTGAAGTAGTGCGGTGCAAAGTCCAGGAAGGACTGGACCTCCAGTCTGGGCATCTGCTTCAGAATGAACCGGTCATCTGGCACAGAGGAGCAGACGGTTCCTGTTATCAACACGCTTTTAAGAGATGGACCAACACATTTCTGGTTATCATTTGTTGCCAATAATAAAAAATAAGAGAAACTAGAATGAAAGCCTGCTGGTTTTACGCCTCCGCCAACCAGTCGAGCTACAGTTTCCATCCATGTCTGTCCACAATGTGGAATACGTGTTTTGTGAGGTCACACATTCTAATCGGTTCATGCTGGAGTCCGGGGTGGACTTCTGTGCCAAATTTGAGGAAACTGACGTATGTTTTGTACGATGTTTGAGGAAAAAAAAAAAAAATCTAAATTGCAAAAAAAGAAGAGAACACTTCGCTGACTCAACGCGTTACATTAATGCACATTTTTGGATTATCGTCTTTGCATATTGCACATATTCTTTATAGTGTGGACGTTTGCTCTTTGGTTTAAACATTGCACAGCTCTTTTTGTTTTAAATACATATATTTTTCATGATAAATCCCTTTTTGTATTCATGACTCCTGACCTTTACAGTCCTTCCTGTTTATTTGGATTTCTTGTTCCCCCAAAACACTAAAGGTACATTCCCTGTTTGTAAAAGCTCACCTGGCAATAAACCTGATTCTGATTCTGGGTTGAGAAGAGTCACAAACACAAACCCGTCACCCAGCAAATACACTAAAATACACCACGACACATTTAAAGATAGCTCATCCGTAGCTCTGTTGGTTTATTCTAAAGTATTGATTTTTGGCATTTTTATATATAAATCCATCTTTCTTTAAAGGACTTACCCACCCCATCACATACAATCACATTTAACTGTTAACTTTTGGGTCGTAAAAGCTAGTAGAACAATAATAATAATGAACATTTAATAATATGTACAATATAACCAGAAATATGTCCCGTTACTGAAGCTGAAGACGCTTTTACTTCTGTGTCGCAGTGACTTTGAGTACCGGCTGCAGTATTAGTGACATCTATCGGAGGTGTTGTATAAATACAACCTTCTGTTGCGTAGAACACAGCTCCGGACTTCCCCCCCCGAGCCTGCCAGTTGACACAGTGGGACAGCGAGCGGATGAACTCCTCCTCGGTGCTCTCCATGATCTCCTCGCGCATCTTGTGGAACTCCTCGGCGTAGTAGATCCGACAGTAGAACTTGGCGTTGGCATCAGAGAATTCTACAAATGACCACAACAGACGAAGGTTCACATCGCTCAAGTAAGTCCTGATTGTACTTACGTACTTTTACTTAACCAACAGTATTTTAAAGGGGTGGCATTAGTACTTGCTCCACCACTGATCTCTAAGGTAAATAACTGTACTCACGCAGCTCAACGTGTGGATTCAGGGTCTGCTTCTTCTGCTTATCTGCCAGGTCTGCATCCTCTGCACGAAACAGTAATAAAAGTGAATCGTTCCACATCTAGATGTCTTAAATCCTCCGTGAATGAAGTAGATATTTGACCTAAACTCTTACTGAGGGGGTCCGTCTCCATGCTGGAGCGGCTCTGCTGGGACGAGGCCGACTCACTGGGCCGGGCGGGGCTGCTCTTAGCCCGACTCTCCCCAGCACTGAAGAGGGACAACAGACAACAGAAGTTAGAGCAGCTCATCCTGTTTAGTTAACGTGTTTATCATTTGACACGATCAGCTGACCAGTTAAAAGTTAAATAAAGTACTCAACAAAGGTGCAGTACTTCAGTAATTGTGTGTTGGTACCTGATGACCTGCGGAGTCTCGTCTCCGCCTGCGTTGGACGTCTTGGACAGATCATCCAGAGACGTTTTGTACTCCTTACAGCTGGAAAACAAAACGACATCATGTTTGACATTAACGCAGACGTTTTTAAAGCTGCACTCTGAGCTGAGCCAGAGAGAGCCGGCGGGTGTCACCTGAGAGCGAAGGCGATGATGGAGCTGGGCTCTCGCTCACACACGGCGATGGGAACCCGCTCGTGTTCGTACATCAGGTAGTGTTTGTCCGGGTCACTGTCAACAACAGAGCACATGACAGTCAGAGGCAAACAGCTGAAGCCTGTGACGAGCCCGAGTACAGCTCATCCTTTTATTGCATCACCGGGTCCTGGATCTTATGATGAATTTGTTTAAATCAATATTTAATTATTGAACAAGACAACGGGCCCTATTTCAAAGACCTATAGCGCACGGTCTAAAATGCATTTAGCAAATTCATTTTAAGTCCACAGAGCATCACTCACAACGGGAAAGGGATGGGGTTGTAGCTGTTGCCGGGCAGGAAGGTGGCGAGGATGGCTTTCATGGTGGATTTCTCCTTCACCTGGCTGTCAGTGGAGCCCAGCAAGTGTCCGTCAAACACATCTGACAAGCAATCAAAGAATGTATACAGATTAGACAGCTACAGTAAGCTACAGGAGATGTGTGTGTGTGTGTGCGCACACCTTCTGGGATGCTGACTGAGTCCTGCTCAGTGAAGGAGGGAACAGGAGTGTAAGGTTCAGCTCCAGGTTCTCCTGGTGACGGCAGCAAGGAGGAGGAGGTGGAGGGCAGTATGCAGAGATGACGGTCCTCTGTCGATGGAATAAATATTAATAATTATATAAACTACAGTCAGCTTCACCATCACTCTTCACTGAGTCACAATAAAACAGGACGGATTCAGGTCTGAAACAGAAAGCTCACCTTTGTCACCATTCTGTACCACAGGTGAGGGGTTGCGGGGGGAGGAGTCCAGAGTACTCTGTTGAATAAATAAATGAACAAACAAATTAATTAAACTTAAATGAGTTGAGGTAGTGCTACACAGCAAATCAGCTGTGTTTACATCAACTTCAGTAACTTGTTTGGGACTACAAATAACAATTATTTCCAATAATAATTAGAAAACAGTAAAAAATACTTAAAGTTATGTCCTACAGCACAAAGTGACTTCATCAAATGTTTTGTTTCCTCCAACAAACAGTCCAAAACCGAAAAATGAAATTGGGTGCACAAAAATGTAACGATGTTACCGACCTTGCTGTCGTCAGCGGCGGTCTGTCGGTGTCTGCCCGGGCTGGGAGGGACGGACAGACGCTTCCTGCCTTTCTCCTGCTGGAACAACTCCTGCAGCCTGGGGGGGGGGGGGAGACAACAGAGTGAGGACTACAGGGAGGAGCCTGGTGACCTCATCTAATACATTAAGAAACAGATCAACATATTCTTATGTACTTGAAGGCGAAGGAGTCAAACGGTGGTGTAGTACCCTGCAACTTGAAGGTTTTTGCAAAAGGAATCATTTTTAATTGGTTCGTTTTGGTAAGATGAGATAGAACCTAATTCATCCTGAGGGTAATTATTGTGCAGTAGTTGCAGTACAAAGTAGGAAAGAGTATAAATGTAAATGCAAAACCAAAATATACACAAGGCCAAAAACACAGACAGACATATAGGAGTTGATTACAGGTAACGCTGTCTTAACAAACTACCAATGTGACTTTCATGACACTGAATATCCTTTTTGCTCATATGAAACATGTTACAAGACGTCAGCAGTGGCTCTGACCTGCTGTTCCAGGACTGCAGCATCTCACACAGACTCTGTTTCTTCATCACCAGCGACTCCAGAACCGCCTGCACCTGCTGAGGAGAATCCAGACAGCAGGCCTGAAGTCGCCCCTGTAGCTTTTCAATCCAGCTCCGCAGCTCTGCCTCTTCCATCTACACCACACACACACACACACACACACACACACACACACAGAAGCGCCACTATGAGTCTACATGACGACCACTTAAAACCAGAGACATACCGACACACGGGGAAGGAAAAAACAACCTACGTCTTTCTGAGCAAAGAGGTCCTCCATCTTCTCCTCTCGCGTCTTACTGAAGGTGTCGGTCTTGAGGGAGGTGAGGCGGTCGTCTATGGCCAGGTACACCTGAGCCACTCTGAGGAGAGAGCGGAGGGAAACAGTGGACTGGTGGATGTGTTCAGGTGATGTGCAAAGAAACTAAATCCACGGAAGGAAGGTGCAACTCTAGTTTAGAATATTAGCCTCGGGGCGTTAAAAGAAAAGGACAAATGTATTTATTAAAATTTCCTCGTTAGACAAAAGCGTGTTTACTTTTTTGTATCGCAGTTCTTTCTCACTTTGTTTAATTGCTGTATTTTTATATTTCTTCTGTTAGTTCTTGACTGAAATTCACTAATCTCTCAACCTAATCGCGTTAACGGAACACCGTTTAGACAGTTTCCGCGTGCTTGACGTGTCTAGATGAATGCAGACTGATGAGCTCCGTCTTTACTTTAGAGAGAAGTCCTTCAGGTCCTGCTGCAGGTTGGTCTTCGATGGTCCCAGGTTCCTGATGAAGATCTTGGGACGAGGAAGACAAATCTCCAACAGACGAACAGAAGTGTAGCTGAGAAGGAGCGAGACGGGAAAACTGTCTGTGTGAAGACTCGTTCAAGGATTCCATGATCACAACAGGAGCTTTTCAGTATTAGTGGAAGAAGTGTAATGAGCTTTTATTCAACTAAAAATAGTGTAAATTAATGCAAAATAAAGTAAAAAATCCTGCATTAATGCTGTCATCACTTTAAAGAGTTCATTGTAATTACTTTAGCTCCACTTATAATAATATTCCCTGCTCAGGACGCCATTACTCCACCGTATCTTTACATAAATAGTTGTTTGCTGCCATATTAATACTTAAAACCTCATGTATTAAACCTGTAATAAGTCTTATTTGGCGGTGTATGAATGAAGGATAGAGGCCACGGTGACAGCTGACCGACCTGAAGGAAGCCACCATCTGGTTGTAGGAGAAGTACTGGTGGTAGTCTTTGTGGATGGAGTGTCCGCAGGGCTCCGCGTTAGCCCTCCGGGTGTACTGGTGGCCGTAGAAGCGAAGCTCCAGGTATTTGGCGAAAGACATGGACCACGAGTCGTTGGACAGCGGCACCACTGGTGTCACCTTACAATCAGAGGCGGAGGTTGAGTGTAAGAGAGAGAAGTCGAGCCTGATAATCAGACGGAATGCTTCACATCACTTCTCTGTTAATATGACTGACCTGTTTGCAGATGCGGCACCAGGAGTAGTTGAGGATCGTGTGCTGATAACCGGGCACAGGGGAGTCCAGCTCCTTCAACACAATCTGCACACAGCCACTGCCGTGCACAAAGCGCCGGATGTGGTGCACCATGGGAGTCTCACAGAACATGCTGGGGCAATGGTAAGACGGCCTGGAATAAACATCCACGCACACACAGCTTTATGAAGCACACTGGGAGGCTTACGTACTGTAAGAAGTGTTAAAAGCTACATGATAATCTGTTTATATTCATAACAATACATTTAGTTCACTGTTGTTTTATCTTACCGGAAACAGTATCGCTCCAAGAACACACCGAGGGAGAGGTCATTCTTGCCGTAGAAGTCCATTGTGACAATCCTGCTGACAACAAACAAAATGGCTACAAATTCATCCAAAACAAGGACTGAGATTCTTTATGAATGCTCTGCACATGAACAGGGTTTACCATGGGCTGACGCAGGGGTTGGGCGCGTTGCTGGACTCAGCTGAGGAGCTGCTGAAGAGCACACACAGCCTCTGGTGGTTGACGGGGTTCAGACAGTCCAGCTGAGGACAACAACAACAACAACAACAACAACAAACACAAACGTGAGTGAAGTAAGATGAAAAGAAGAGCCACAGGCGGCCATTAATAAACACACCGTACTCATAGTTTCCCTCATAAATGAATAATCGGGGCTGGGGGACGGCAGGCCGGACTGGACATTGGGAACATCGGGAGAATTCCAGAGTTAAAAATGCAAAATTAAAGGAAAAGCGAAAAACGATACAATCACTCAGAACTGTAGACCGCCAGCTTCAACCTGACGGTACGATCCCTGCCTGACATCACATGTGATGACCCGCATGCACATGCTCATCCACACAATGTCTTTTTAGTGTTTGGAGTGAGCGTGAGTGGAGAAGAACTGGACAGCGTGGGGGAAGCGGAGGAGCTGAGAGGGAGGAGCGCGTTAAAAGGGAGGAAAGCCCTGCAGGAAAGTGCAGCTAAATGCTGCAAAACTACGTTCACAAACAAGACATATTGTTAGCAGAAACTACCTTTCCTGAGTTAATTCTACTTATTTAAAAAAAAATTATAATTTGCATGCTCTGTTGGAAAGCAGGAGATGCATGTATAGGGAGATAATACAGAAGATAAAGACCTGTGCACTCTTTTCTCTCAGGTGGAAGTAGCTCCAGTTACTCAGAGCAACCAGAGCTTCGTGATGATCAACACAAGTCCAGTCAGAGCTCTGAGGAAACGACAGGTGCAAAAACAAACACTCCTAAATTTTTATATATATATATATATATATATATATATATATATATGTGAATAGTTATTCCTGTAGCTTTATGGAACAGCATTTAACTGAAGACGCTGGGCTGTTTTTAACTGTTTTCCTGAAGCAGTTTTTGTGTCACTGGTATTAACAGTAAACAGAAGAGTGACGGTTACAGTAAACACGGTCTGTCGTGGATGTGTGGAGATTGGTCTGAGCTGATTAGTTTGAATTATTTTCCCAGTCCGGTCGGAGGAGAAGAAGTGAAATGCTGAAGACTGCTGTGAAGTCAGCGTGGATGTAGACAATGCAGGTTTTGAAATGCTCCAAAATTTTAAAAAAATAAATCTTTTCAAATGTTTTGTGATGAGGGGAATGATCGTTGTGGTGAGTTACACTGAATGCAATGATCATTTGTGTTTGCTTATAAGCAGTTAATGAATAACGGTCTCCACACTGCTCACCTTGGGGACCCAGCTCATCTCAGTCAGCTTGCTTGGCTTCTCCTCTTCGCTGTCAGCCCTCGCCGGTGGCTTCACCGGAGCGTCCAGCGCCTTGCTCTGCAGGCTGACGGGAGTCGCGGCGCTGAAGGGGTCAGCGGCCTCCCTCTGTCGGATACGGCCTCCCTTCGCTCTGTAGTCGGCCAGCATCTTGGACAGTCCCTGGCTGCCGCTCAGCTGCTCTATGATGCGCGTGCTGGTAAGACTGTGGGAGGGCAGGACGTCGATGGGCTTCGGCTGAGGGCCGCCGTTGGTCTGTCCACTAACCAGAGCGGAGGGGGCGGAGTCTTTAAGGAGCAGCCGCTTTCTGCGTCCGTCCAGTTCCTTGTAGTCCTTGTTGAGGAGGGGAGATAGGTAGACCTGGAAGACAGGGAGGACACAGATGGACACAAGTCGGAAGAAATAAAGGAAACTCTGCTGAATAACAGTCTGGAGCGATGAGTCGATAAATCAGCTGTTAAAGTCATCTGTTAAGTTAAAAAGCCTAAATCTACTACTTTTCTCTGTTTCATATCACTGTAAAGTGAATATTTGGGGTTTTTGGACTGTTGGTCAGACAAAAGAAGACATTTAAAGACATCAGTCTTGCAGGAATTGAGATTTTCTGACATTTTATGGACTAAACAATTCATTGATTAATCAAGAAAATCATCGTTAGTCGCAGGTCTTATTCAGTATGTGTAGGCTAAACAGAAGAGAGCAAAGCTAGGTACCTTCTCTGGGAAGTAATCCCTGCTGGGACAGTGCATGCCAGCAGGCATGAGGAGAAATGGTTCTTTAAATGTGAAGAAGGGGGAAATGCACAGGATGATGTCCTTGAGCTCCTGCTTGAAGATGGCAGAGATGGACTTCAAGCGGTCGTCGGTTGAATCCACCTGCTCGGTCACAAACATCCCCGTGTCATCCTGCAGGGGGTCTCGGAACGACCGAGTAGTGGCGGCACATTCCCCGTCATCCGTATCGTGTGAATCCCCCTTCACTAGGCCTCCCTCTTCCCCCGTCTCTTCCTCAGACGCCATGATGAGAGTATCCGAGTCCATCTCCTGGTCTTCCTCCATGAGGAACGGAGGCGGGACACACAGAGGCGGTGCAATGGAACTGGGAAATGGCGTGGAGGTCAGTGCCTCTATGTTAACAGCCTCCCTGTCTTGGAAAGGGGAGGACGAGTTGGGATACAGTTTGTCTTGGAGAATGTCTATATCTCCATTTTTGGATGACGACTCAGTGGGAAGCCCTTCCTCCTCAGTTCGTCCTCCCGGTGCCGAGTCTTCGGGCACTACCGTTTCCTCCAGGCTCTCTCCATTTGTCTCTCCATCCGCCGCCTCCTCCTCCTCCACAGACATGCCCTCCAGCAGGCAGGGGAATGAGGTGCTCTGGGCCAAGCTGGGCGGCATGGCGAACTCGTCCATGAGGAAAGAGATCTCCAGCTGGGAGTGGTAGGCCACGCACACCATCAGCATTATGATCTCCTTCACCCGGGCCAGCTCGTACTCGGAGGCTCCTCGCAGCTTGATGGAGCATCCGAGATGAAGAGGACAGCCCTCAAAGAACATCAGAGTCTTCACTTCATCTGGAGGGACAGAAACAGAAAGCATGGTTTAGTCAACAGGGCGTTTCTTTTATCTCACAGCAATTTAAACTGAGAGAAGTAGAGTGGAGGTGTGTCTCTCACCGTTGGCCAGGGTGAAGGGCTGCATGTAGAACTTGAGGCAGGTTCCCAGACGAGGTTTGGTGAGGAGCTGGTCCATGGACATCACCAGGTCTCCCTGGGTCATACGACTCACCCTGTCCAGGACTTGCTACAAATGAAAAAGGAGAACACTAAAAAGTGATCCAGGACCACTACGTACAGAAGTTGTTCTAACTTTTGGTGATTTTAATATTTGTTTTATGTGCTGATTATAAACAAACAGTGGCTAAAGCATCAGTTATAAAGCACTGATACTTCACTGACCGGTTTGACGTTGATGACCAGGGTGATGCCGTGCTCCAGCAGCATGTCCTGAGCAATACGAGACACGGTCCTCTCCACTAACACCAGCGTTGGACGGACGTCTACTATCCGCTGCACATAGTTCTTCAAAAACTCTCGTTCCTGAGCGAGAGACGAAGAAAAATCTGGTCTTAGTTTCAAGCAAACGGAGGCAAACGCAAAGCAGGCTACAAACTGTGGTTAGCGTGACCTACTGACCTGCAGCACAATGGGGTCGATGCAGGAAAACTTGGACTCCTCCCTGTACAGGTACTCTATGGAGCACTTCAGGAGCAGGATTTTGGGGTTCTTGATGTAGGAGTTCATCTGATTACAGGTCAGACAAGTATTATTTAAACTGCCAATATACTCCTGAATTTCCTGACATCACTGTTGATTTCAAAGAGACAATGAACGTGAAACAGAGGAACATGATCCTACCTTCTTGTGGGCGACGTTCTTGGTGCATACAAAGCCGTTTACCACCGTCGAGTCAAACTTCCTGCCTCCAGAGATCTGAAATGGAGATTCAGTTAAACCACCTGAAGCAGACAGTCTAATTGGCTGATTTCATGCCTCCTATGCACAATTAAATGAACACGTCTAACCTCCCAAAGAGTGACACATGACTACGGTTTGACTGATTCGACGAGACGGTGTCTGACCTTCTTGATGTGGACCAGCTGGCGGATGTCCATGTCGTCATCACAGTTGCGAACGTCGGGCCGCACCGTCTGGACCACCTGTCGGACCACGGGGACGATGATGTCCCGCCAGGACAGAGACAGAGACTCGCTGTAGAGCAGCTGCTGCAGCAGCGCCATCATGTGGCTGTGGTTGGCAGAGCTGAACAAAAGGGAGGCAGATGGTTCGACAAGAGGTGAAAATATCTTTGTTATGATGAACAAAAAGTTGCTCTGTGGAAACCACATGCTGTTCAAAGAGCAGAGCACTTAACACGACAAGAATCAACTAGAACACAGCAGCTTTTTTCACATCTTGTATCTGCAAACATCAGTAAGTGCGTTCTTCTAAATTGCAGATAGGTGGTGCCCTAGTGGACTTGTACCATGATGTATAATCCCACTGGACACAAACAGAGGCATCATGTCCACTCACAGCAGCCTCTCCATGGCCTTCTTCTCTCCGTTCTCCTCTCGGAGCTGATCCAGAGAGCTGTGGTGCCAACCCAGCGGAGTAAACAGCATTTCTTTAGCCTTCTCCTCCACGCGACGGTTGAACAGAGACTCTGCAGGGACGTCAAGTCAAGAGCAGGTTGAGCTTAACTATTTAGGCAATTTAATGATTGTCTGATTAAGTCAATAAGGAAGTGCAGAGTTCCTACCCTTGATGAAGGCATCACTTATGACGATATTCTGTCCTCCATCCTCAGACAGAAGGAATTCAGCTACAAGAGGGAGAAGGAGGAAATGAGCAGCAACCACAAGAATGTCTAAACCAAACAACTGCATGAAAGAAATGTGACATATTTACATTAGATATTGTGTTTTCAGCAACATGTACCTTTCTGCTCAGCTGCAGAGGGCACATGTGGATACTTGGACTGTTTCTTGATGTGGAAGTTGACGTTGTTTTGCTCCATGTTGAGGTTGATGGAGGCCGCTGAGTCGCTGTCCACCGCCGACTGGAAACTGCTGACAGATGTTCTCTTGCTGGGGCTGGCAGAGTCTGGAAAGACAGACACGGGAGTGAGCTGCAGGATTTTACAGTGCAGTTGGCTGAGGTTTTGAACTATTAAGTATTGATTATTTTCTCCATTAAGCGACTGCTTGTTGGGTTTGTAAATATTCTGAAAAAGTCACAATGTTTGTTTTGTCCAACCAACAGTTTAAACCTCAACATTATAAAAAAGGAAAAGCAGCAAATCTCCACATCTGAGAAGCTGGAACAACGAAACGTTTGGCATCTTTGTATTAAAAATGAAGATTATCGAAACAGCTGCCATTTAATTTTCTGTCTATCGACTAATCGATGAACCAAGTAATTATTTCTGCTGTACTTGTACAAACTGTCGGGTACTTTAATTCATAACAAGACATATTTGTATGTTTATATACAAAAATCTATCTTAATTTGTAAAGTAAGTAAAGCTGTCAGAGAAATGCAGTGAAGTAAAAAATAAAATATTTACCTCTGAATTGTTACTATAAAGTGGCATGAAAAGATAATACTCAAAGTATAAGTACCTCCCATTTGTACTTATGTACAGTACCTAAGTAAGTACCTAAGGACAGTACTTAAGGACAGTACAGTACTTAAGTAAGGACAGTACTTAAGGACAGTACAGTACTTAAGTAAGTACAGTACTTAAGTAAGTACAGTACTTAAGGACAGTATCACCACCACTGGAAACTAAACCAAAGCTACATGTGCAAAGAGCAATGATCTAAGCCAACAAAAGGGTTTTCTTAAAGCGTTAGACGTGTGATACGTACTCGGCATGGCGTACTCGGTCTCATCTGCGAGCTGCTCTGTGTCGCTGTCATCAAACTTGATGTCCTTGAACCAGGACGGCTCTGAATGTCCCTCCACGGAGTTCACGCTGTCGCTGTCTGGAGACGGCGTCTCGGAGAACTCTGTACTCTGGAGACCAGAGAGAGAGAGACGCCGTCAGCACAATCGCTGAAGCTACAAGTGATATGTCCTCTGGTGTTATCAGAAGACCCCGTAGAATCAATCAATATTAACACATGAGCTGTGAAAATATGTTGCGGCAAATGTGAAACACGTTTGGAACGATCTGTGATTTGAAATCACAGTGTGCACAGACGGGCTGTTACCTGGAGGGGGCGGTAGAGAGCATACTCGTCCCTGAACAGCTGGTCGTGGTGAGTGACACAGTCCAGCCAGCGACCGTCCACTAACGCCTGGCCTATGGCGATAGCCTGGGCCCTGCAACACAGGAGCATCAGGATTTAGACGAAGGGCTGAACAGTCAAACACAAGATCAAGAGCAGCTTAAACAGGAAGTGCCAATGGCAGCAGGAGTGTATGAGACATAGAAAACAACAGTTATCTTCAAATTGATTCTCTAACTGCAGTTTGACACTCATGTTTGCACAATGTACTAGCAATTAGGTCAAGTTCATCTGCAAACGCAGCACAAGGGACAGCACATTTATATTCAACTAACCAAGAATCTATCACAGGAAAGAACGGAGTGATGCACGATGGACATGGAAGAAAAAGGAGCAGAAAAGGAGGAATAAGACAAAGCATGTTGGAGAGACAGAAGAGATAGCTTCCTTATCCATGTATAAGAGGCCAAGTCAAAGAAAGATCCCCGACCCAATTGTTGTTTAAAGTGTCAATAGACAACTTTTCAACGACCCCTTTACTGTTGGTGCCGCTGTCACAAAGACAACTGGAGCGCTTCCTCAGAGCCAAACAACTCGGCAACTTTCTTGCTAGATTGAAGCATTTTTAGACCTTCCGAGCAACTTTATTTCCAAATAACGACAAATTTAGAGATTTATTCAGACCATCGGGGGAAAAAAGCAAGAAATATATTTGCATATTGCATAACCTGCATTAAGCTTTATGCAAATGTCTGATGGCGACACCAATATGCAAATGAGTGTAGGGTGTCATCTGACATGTTCCACTCCCCACCAACTACTGGGGATAGTAACTGCGAAGACCTTACATCGACACTAAAGCGTTATCTTCTTCCTGTTTTGGTTGCACAATGGTTGACACACTTCCTTTTACAAAATAAAGTTCTTAAAAAGGAAGTTATAATAGACAGGATGTGATGTCATTCTCTGAAAAGGAAAGCAACACTTTGTCCAACACAAGGTAAGTTTGCGATGATCACTACAAACATATCTGTTTATACCAATCACATATTTGTTCTCTTAATATGAATCTACGGACCACAAACAATTAGCATAGCTTAGCACAAAGACTTGAAACAGTTAGCTCATCAGATTTATATTTAATGGACGGATATGAAAGTGATATCAATCTTCCTTCCAAAGACCCCTAACACGACGCAGTACAGAAAAAGAACATGTTGGTCCGGTGGGATGCTACCTGGTGGAGATGGTGCCATTCCTCAGCAGCCAGTTGACAAGCTCTTTTCCCACAATGCAGTTGGGGTAGGTCCTCAGCCAATATCTGTGGTCCTGGAACTCCATCCCTGTGCTGTTGTGGCAGATCTTCTTCCACAAGTCCTTCAGCTGCGAGGAGTCCTGCAGGATGCGAGGCGTGTCAGTATGTAATCACAAGTAATGTTTAATAACGCCAACGTTTCGGTTTGTTCCTCTTTTAGGATTGGATAAAAGAGGAATCAAACTTGCGGTTAGGGTTGTTGTGGTAAAGGAATTCCCCCTGTGGGGTTTTCAGCTGGTTCAGCAGCGCGATACGTTTAACTTACGCCATTATTTTCTCCTGATAGACTACATGGCTTCTCATCTTTATGAAAGAACAGGATTAGGCCAAGTCACTGAGAGACGACTGCTAAAATCAACAAAATAACAGCGTCATGGTCATTAAGTAAATAAAAAAAAGGTGATCAGATTGTTTCGTTTTGTTAAATATTCATAGACGAGTTAAACGAGGCGATGAACATCATTGAAAATGAAAGATTAAAAGCAGCCACCAGTAGGATCTTCCTCTCCTCCTCGCTGTGATCCAGCTTGCTGCCACTCTTGGTGCCCGACATGGCTCGGCTGGTTGGTGGGCTGACTGAGCTGTCGTAGGACGGCACCATGGAGGACCCAGGGCGGTCCAGCGACAGGTTGGTCACACTGGCAGATCTGTGGAGGAGACACGCAGACACCAGTTGACACTGCTTGGCTTCACTCGAGTGTGCCGAATCGAGCCGGGAGACATTGTTCTTCACGAGGGAACCAAACCTCTTCCTCGCGGGGGATTTGCCGACGTCTTCTTGTAGCGTCGTCAGTCTGGAGGTCAGGCCACTGTTCTGCTGCTCCTGGTGAATCATACTGATGAACACACACACACAGACTTAGATTCATCATCATTCACTTTCTCTTCACACTTCCTCTATGTCTAGTTTATGATCACTGCATTTGAACAAGAAGGTTATTTCCTTACAGAGCTAGAAAGCTTTTACTTACAGACGGCTAAAGCTCGGACAGATGTGAAAAAGTAATGAAACAAACAGCAAGACTCACTTCTTTCTCATCCCAATAGGAGTTTTTCTATGCCGGGAGAGAGAGAGAGAGGGGAAACTGATTTTCTTTGAGGCAGGTTGATAGAGAAAATAAGCACGAAGCACACCGATTATAAAGAAAACACAGCAGCAAAACCAGACATGCACCAATATCAGATATCAGGCCGATACTCAAAACAGCTGGATCGGATATCTGCGACAGTGGGGCCTATCTATTCAGTCCAATTCTATGTTTATATACTATAGACATTATATGCTGGAATTTGAATTCCTGTTTACGTTTTGACCAATTTGTTGCTGCAATAAAAGGGTTTACACTTGAATTGTGATTTCTGTTAATTTAACAATTCAGTAAATGTATATTTACGTGTTTATTTGTTACATTGCAAAGTTAGTAAAGCAATGTTTAAAGCCCGATGTCCCCAGTCTCTTTTCAAACACACAGCTTATTAAACACAGGTATCTGATCGGTACCCAAAGCTCAGGCATCGCTATTGGAACTGAAAAAGGCAGAAACGGTGCATAACGAAGCCAAACAAGCATGAGGTTATAAAACGCATGCATTCTTGTACTATCCTCTAAACAAAGGTCTTTAAAGATTCACTTAACAATTAGCAAAAGTAACTTGAAGAGGAGGATTAGACCGCTCCTCGTGCTTTACTAAAGCTTCATTACTTAGAAACAGTTTATTGGTCCGTCAGATCACATGCTGCAAAGCATCTTTACATCTCACTGTGCTGTTAATTCCTCTCAGTCAGGGCTAACTGATATGGATATAGCATACCTCTGTTTCATGAGTCTTGACCATGCACAGGGTACAGTATGTACAAAGCACACACACACACACACACACACACACACACACACACACACACACACACACACGTCTAAAACAGCAGAAAATCAACCAAAGCCCGCTCCAACGTGACTGGTCTTTACTACAAACGGGTAGGTACACTGCAGGGATGGGTACAGGTGTGGCTGAATGAGGCATGAAATCAGAGCGGACACTGAAGGCATCATGCAGCCTTCTCTCTGATTGTATTTGGGCAAAATCAAATTGCTAACTTGTTTTTTTTGATTTGGTACCAGCGTGTGTGTGATCACCTCTGCCAGGTCAGGTCTTCCTCGAGGAAGATATTCCTGCTGGACTTACGTCCACCCACAGGTGTCCGAGGCTCGCTGGGCTCCAACACACACACAGAGCAGGTGGAGTCAGACAGGGCGCTCAGGTCCTCTCCAATGGAGCACGAGTCGGCCGAGTGAGCGTAGCTCAGTGCTATCTTCCGGCAGTACGTACAGGCCCGCAGATCTCCTGGGTCCACAGAGAGAAAGTACGAGAGACGACACAGAAGGACGAGTGTTTTTAGTGTTTTTTTACTGCATGATGAAGTTAATCAGACTATGTTACGATACTCTCAAAACTACTGTACATTCTCATTGGGGTAGCAGGCTGTTATTTGAGACAGACCTTTATTATTAATTAGATAAGAACCGAACATCCTTGTTTTCTTTGCTTGTACTGATAACTAGCTAACTGAGCAGGGCTGCAGCTGCATTAGCCGTGCAAGAGGATGTGGCCTGTGAGGAACCTGAGCATCAGAAGCTTGCGTGCAATGCATCCTGGTACATGTAGGAACCGTCTGCACAGCTCTGTGCATAGGATAACTCTGTTTTCTTGGTTAATATAGCAGCACTGAAGAGTTTATTGCTTCAATAGACTACATTTACCATCAACACGGATTGGTGGTTAATTTTCCTTATAACACACATTCACCCACAGTGACTGAAATAGGACATTAACCCTTTAGATTATATTGTTGAAATTATATAATTAAAGCGATGGAAATTAACATTATGCTTGGTTGGCATGCCCATTATAACGAGCACCTGGAGTTTATCTAAGCTGCCTGTATTATTTGGCTTTTATTTTGAAAATATGGTAATTATGACACCTACCCGTGTAGCCCATGAACTTTCCGGGGATTTCCTGGTTGCAGCAGCGGCTGCAGAAGATCTGGCCGCACAGACGGCAGTGGTGGCGGCGGCGGAAGGTTGTGAACTTCTCGTTGCAGTCGTAACACTCTTTACACTGGCTGTCCGGCATCCAGTACTGCTTCAGATCGCTGTCCTGCAGGGGGACAACAACCACAGCACACGGATTTAACCCACAGGGAGAAACGGCATGGGTGCAGCTCACGGCACAATATATACATTTAAAATGTTCTCAGGTCGACACATAATCCATTTAAGACACGACAAGATGAAGCAAAGACGGTGTGAAGGTGTGGATTGTGTGTGAATACCTGGCTCTTTCCCTCCATTATTTCCTTCAGCCTCTTCAGTGCAGTGCGGAGTTGCACAGCTGTGCGAGGGTCATGATTACTCAGAGGAGTATCTGACTTCCTGCTGCCGTCTAAAACAATGCATGTAGACAGAAACACACAGACCTCCAATAAGCACAAGAACTGAAATAAAGTTAATGAATTCTCTACAATCCACGCTACTGCATTGTCAAATATGCCTGTTTTAAAAAAATATTATATGTAAGGTGATAATAATTCAATTCCTCTTCCTCACAGTGCATTTAAACATACGTGACAAACATTTGACAATGCACTTCAACACCTTATGAATAACTCCCTTAAGAGTTGCAAATGTGTATAAAACAACACATCAATAAAAAGAACAAAAACATGTTGAAGACAGCAGTTCATTCATTAGAAACATTATTCCACTCATCTTGATTAGTACCTGAGTGTGAAACATTAGAGCAAACAAAAGACTGACAGGAAGCGCTTCATTAAAAATGCAAATATTAAAAGACACTGGCATGCACTCAGACACACACACAACAGTTTGTGTCTTTTGTTGTTAACGTCAAAATAAAAGCGTCTTTAGTGAAACCACACGGTGCAGAGGAGCCCTCACCTGGCCAATCCACTGCAATCAGAAAAGACATGAGAGCGGACGTTACAACCTGTACATTCATTCATCATTCTCATCGTATCTAGTTTGTTTTGTCTCACAAGTCTGCTCTTTTCCTCTTCAGGTTCATCAATAAAATACTACGGTAAAGAAACACTCCTCTTTTAACAAAACAACGAGGGTCTGAAACTCACTCTTCATACATTTGTTTCTCTACTTCCACAGAGGTTTTGTGGTTGTTGAATATGATTCACACGGAATGATCTCTTTACTCTGCTAATAATGCTCTATACATGAAAATGAATGTTATTGCAGAATCAAATAACAGCACCAGAGGAAAAGAGTCCTACACCGTGGAGAGTTCAACGATATCGAGCTAAATGTTTGTGTCATTTGCAAGTTTTCTGAGATTTTGGAATGTTTTCAGAGCTTTCCAAACGTGTATAACAGTGAGGTGTAAAAATACTTTTAGATACAAAATATAAAATGTGGTGTGTTGGTTAAGTGCCTCTGTTCTTTCCTTTCCTTTGTCAGCAAGTGAAGATGTCCTGAGCTGTTTGATCAGAAGGTTATCAGGCGTTGTGTCTCCGTTTCTTGACACACGCTTGTGTTGTTCAGACTAAATAAGGAGGCGCACACCTCCATCGGTCACCTTGTTTGTTAGGTGTAGTTAAAGTGGTTGAGTACTGAACTTTAGGATAAAGTGCATGAATAAAACTCTTCACTTCGGTCCTAACATGCAGCTCTACAACAGGCCGAATGTGTAATCTAATAAGACAAGACACGGTCCACGGTGTTATCAGTGGCCCCTGATTAGTTTACACATTACTCTAAATGAACTAACAAAGAGTTTCAGACTACAGATAATCAACCAAAGTGTGACGCAAGACAGAGGAAAGCTCCAGGTTTCTTAAGTTATGTTTAAGAAAAGCATTGAGAAAACCAGAATGAATAAAAATAAATGTCCTGTTAAATGAATCCTCCGATCTAATCCCAGAATATGAATCTTTGTTCATTTGCCAGTGGAAGAAAATGGCACACAATAGTTTACGCTGGACTTTAAGTGTATGAGATGTAGTCATGCCTATTATTTTGGAAGATTGACTAATTACTATTTTGTGTGTGTGTGTGTGTCTGTGTGTGTGTTTTACCGGAGGCAGTCGAGGTACGTCGGAGGAGGTCTGGGTGCTGTTTTCGGTGCGACCTGGAGATGTAGAGGGACTGGGTTGGACTTGAGGACCAGCTCCTCCTCTCTGATTGAGGAGAAGGGGACGGCACATCTGGCTTCTCTGAAACTGTTGAGGGAGGACGTCCATCCTCTATACACACACACGCACACACACACACAAACACACACCAGTAAGAGGAAATGAAGAAGAAAATGTAGTCAAGACAGAAAACAACAAATTAATATGTTTTAAAGCTTGGGTGGGTAATGTATTTTAGAAACGGGTTTTGTTATATTTCTTGAAATTCTCTTTCTCCAGATAAATAAATGAAATGCTTTGATAAAAGAAAAGAAGAAGAACATCTGGCAGACAGCTGTGAGTACAAACAATAACCATGTTGGTTGTTTAGGTTCATAATGATAATTTTGGGGGCGTGGCTTTGGAGGGGGGGGGCCTGAATGAATGAGCTGTCAGTGTTGCTGACTTAGCGAGTTCCTTGATCGATTTAGCGACCTTTGGAGCTAGTGCTGCTCGCTAAAAGCTCGCTCGCTGGTTTCTTTGACGTTACCGACACAAGCTTTACGTTTATTTGCTCTAACCAAACAGGAATTAACCGCTCAACTATCTCTGAATATAAAAATAAACACTGCAGTGAGGTTCAGTATATACAGTACATACATAATGATACAACTTCAAGTATCAGTCGTTGTACAAAGGTTTTTGTCTCTGTGGTGGGTTTTTATAAGCGGTCCACTTTTCCTATTTTACATTAAACTCCAATTGTTGAATTCTCAGAGACTTTTCCACATCGAGCATCTCTTCAACAACGTTGAAGTTAAGAGAATAGAAAACATTCGCTTGTTCTGGATTCTCAAATGAGGAGAATATCCTGCAGCTTTCTTCCTTACAAATTATATATTAAACAATTCAATTGTTTTTTTTACAAAAGAAGCTATTTAAAATGTGATGGAAATGTTTGTGTTTTAATCTTTTTAAAACCTTTGTGATACTGAAAGAAAAAGCAGCACTCCTTGTAATCTCCTCTGTAATAAATGTCAGTGAGCTGCCTGGAGGAGGAGGAGGAGGAGGAGGAGGAAGAGGAGGAGGAAGAGGAGGAGGAGTGTTGTTCAGTTACAGGACTTCAGAGGTGGGACTACAAACACACGAATCATGTGTTTCACTGCTTCCTGGAAGGCAATTTCAATCACATGACCTCACAAGACTCTGGTTAGTTGCTGTAAAATACAGCTCAGGATAGGTTTTAACATACTGTAATGAAGGATGTGTTTTTGTTACGCGTTGTATCCTGAAGTTAGTAAAAAGAAACAATGTAAAACCAAATAAAAATGACAAACTGTTTGTGAGTCACTGAGCTGTTCCTTAACGAGATTAGCAAATACAGCGCTGCCCTTTGACTTAGTAACATGATTCGGTTTAAATTACATTGTTCATTGTTACTTTTCCACTTTTAAGGATTAGACATTAAGGTCAGAGGTCTTTTTGTACGTGACGTTTATATTTACCAAATAAAGTCAAACATGAAGCAATTTGAAAGTAAGTGAGGTAGAGCAAAAATCTACAGTTCTTTTTCTTTGCAAAAATATATTCTGAAGTTCAGCTGAAGCTCATATGAAGGCAGCTTAGGCTGAACTTTAAAATCTGGGTTCCACTTCTCAGAGTGAAACTAATCTTTCCACACAGACATGAGACACGTGTTTGTAGACTCAGTGTGAAATCAGGATTTTAGCGAATAAATGTCGAGAAATATGCTTTGAAATCTAGAGAAAAGATTCCTTACTACTCCAGAACCTGCATGATAATCATAAGTTTTTTGCATTATCAAAGTCGTCTCAAGGCCTGATCACCCATAGGTACATTACATAAAGATGTAAACAAATATAAGCTTAAAGAAGCTCCAACAGCTAATTAATTAATCTCCCAAATTATAGTGACTGTATAGTTATGACCCAACTGGAAGTAAGGCCAAGAATAACAACAGGAGTGACTAAATCCAGTTTTTTTCATGTTGCACTACAAGATGTTTCAACAATACTAAGGCTCAGAATGTGTGTGTGGACCAGGTGTCTCACTTTTATCACCGTGTCGGACTTTGAAGATCCCTGAACTATATCGTGCATTGTCTACACATCACAAAAGTACATCACTTTAGCAAAACACAACATTGGAGATATATAACGGGGCTTCATCATAACTTCCTCTAGATTATTGTGGGCCTGACCTTTGCTGTTGAAGCGAAACAGGTTGACAAAGGAGCTGTACGCGGAGCGCAGGGGGGGATCATCCTGCTCCGGAGTCAGTGGTTTGAAGTGGGTCAGGTGGGAGGGGCTGCTGGGCGAGGAGACCGGCGGCTCTACGCTCCAGTCCGTTGAGGATGAGGACGAGGACTTTTCATCAGCAGCCATGACACTGCTAGTCCTGCTGGAGATGTGACAGCAGATATCTTGAGCATGAGCAGCCCTCTAATACCCGTGTGGAGCACTGACCTGACAGTATGTTAAACATAAGCCAGACTCAACCTGACTACATACGAACCAGTCTATTATTGCTGCCTTTAAAACTGCATGTGCATAAAACTGTGTATACAAAGACAGAGAAGTGGAAAGTGACAGCAAACAGGAAAATTACCTCAAAATAATACTGTAGGAAGCTAAACAAGCGTTATTTTAGCCCTATGAGTTCAATCAGGCTCACCTGTGAAAGTCATCATACTAGTAACCAATGAAGTGTAACAATCATGTGACAGAATATCACAACTTATCATCATGAAGTCAACATTTAAGTGCAACTTGTTGCATGAAGAACACATTTTAAAACATGAGAAGATAGCTTTTCAAGAGATCCGTCTTGATTCTGGTTCTTATTATTAGAATTTGAACATTAGATCATTGTGAGATTTTTCCCTCAACACGAAAAAGATTTTGTTAGCTTGACATGTTTTTTTCAATCCACACTGCTGCTACAATTTAAATCTGAACTGCCTAATATTGAATCCCTGTATTGCAGTGTATGTGATGTACATTTACTGAAGTACTGTAGTTAAGTATACATTTGTACTTATGTGAGCATTATCTTTCCATGCTACTTTTTACTTCTACTCCACTACATTTGTTCTTTTTACTCCACTTGAATTACTTTATAAATTTAGATTATTGCATACAACACATATGAAGAGCTTCTAAAATATGTTTTATAATAAATTAAACTACTACAGTACCTACGAGTACATTTATATACAAGTAGAGCTGAAACATTAGGTGATTAATTGATTTGTGGATTAACAAAAAATTAAAAGCAGCTATTTTTTTATTCAAAAACAAATTCATGATTGGTCACAAATGAGAGAATTTTTCTTGTACTTATTTGTTCTTTGGTTGGGCAAAAATCAAACATTGTGAATCAATTACTCAAGAAAATAATCACAACTGAGGCTAAAGTAAAGGATCCTAATTCTTCCTCCACCATTGCTGGACTGTCCGACGGATGAACTCAGGGTATGACCGGCTGATCGATTAGTTAGAGCCGTTACTCTAATCTACATATCGTGTTAGCTTAACTGTGTATAGAACGGTAACAACCCTTCAAATCTCCTCCAGACTTAGCCTTTGAAGAAAGCTACAGACGTTGAGTTTGCAACGCATGACATTTTAGATGATATGAAAGCAGAAGTAGCAGCATCACGTTCTCCACCTCATCATGTGACCATAACCGTTTCCTGGTCATTTGACAGTTTAGGGCCAAGCCCTCCACCTTATCGCAAAGTACACACGATAATGTACACTAACACTTATAGTCTGCAGACAGATTACGACCCACACAGAGTTTCAATATTTACCCCAGATGTCAAACTTAACCAGCAACTAGTTTATAAGCTAGCTATCAACTGTAAGATCAGCTGGCTAATTTAATTGCACTTTATATATACATCAGCTAACGTGTCGTCGTGTTTAGAATTTGCGACATTTACAGCATTTAGCAAAAACTGCCAAAAACCTAAAAAAAAAATATATAGTGTGAGCTAACGTTAGCCGACTAGCTTGAAATGTACAGTAGTAAACGTTACATCTGTATTTAGCCAAGCCAGCTAATGTTAGCCTCGTATGCTAACTAGCCGGGTAGGCAGCAACAACAACCTCTTTCTTGGAACAGTTGACGCATGAAATGTGATTAAACTGCCGTGGCAGCAAAACATGCCAATTACCCGTTCACTGTATGAATTTGACATCAATGTATGAAGCCGTCCGACCTCGAAGAACATCTGTAAAACAGTTGAGGGGGAAAAAAAGCCGACTCCCGGGTACACGAGCAGCCCTGACGAGTCGAGACCTGATCTGAATGCAACTGTTGTGATCTAGAGAAAGGCAAAAGAGGTCACACTCAGAACAATTGATTTGAACATTTTGTTCTCGTGATAAAATCATATTTTTACTGAAGTAAAAGTAGCAAAACTTACGCTGTAAAAATACCCTGTTGCAAGTAAAAATCATTAATCCAAAATATTACTTGTCTTAAAAAATTATCTGACCACATGAATGGACACGACTACACTATTCTGCTTATGTAGTTTACTTGAGTATTCCCATTTTATCCTACTTCATAATACGACTCCACTATATTTTTGAGGAAAATATTGTACTTTTTACTCAATTAATATAAGATAATCCCTTATTAGTCCCGGATTTACAATTCAGAGGGAGGTTTTAAACAAACAAAAATAGGTGTTACAGTTACAGAAAATTAATTTGTCATATGCACAACTATTACAGTGGAGCAGTCATTGGTAATGACATTCTTGTTCTTTGGCTCCCTCAGACAATGCTGTCACGAAATTTATAAAAACATGAGGTAAAAATGAGAATCATAGACATAAAACACAAAATAGTGAAATAAGTGTAAATAGGAATAAGATATGATACAAATATAACACTGTGGGAGACAGTGTTTTTATATACAAGTACACAAGTGGTCAATGTTGTTCAGTTGATCTCCTTCGAAAAAACAAAAAGTTTATCTTTTTACCTGTAAGTTCATGAACATGAAATTAAGCCAACAGAAATAAAAGCTTAGTAATATACAGTTGAGAGTTCAAATGTGTAGATTTTTCAAAAATAAAATCACATTTTCATCAATATCAGTGTTGACAGAAAAAAAAGAAATATATGACTGGTAGAAGAAGAAGAAGAAGTTTCTTATTTTATTTTTTTAAATTAAGTACTAGACATCCTGATCCACACTCCATACCAGCTGGAGGCGGTAATGCACCAATTAATTGTTTGCCAACCGCCAATAAACCTCAAAAAAGAAGAAGAAGAAAAGGTTTTTTTGAGGCATATCGTTTCTGATTGGCCCTTCGCTTCTATTTACACGTCCATGATTGGCTCTTAGCTTCTACGACACGCCCTCAAGCGCATACGCATGCGCGGTAATGTTGCGGACTTTTTGTTTAGGTTCAAAATGGAATCAGACAGCAGCGTCTCAAGCGATGAATTTAGGGTTTTAATGTCATGATGAGCTTACTTTGACCAATACATTCGCCAACAAGGACATTTGTTTTCAAGGCAACATCTACCGCTGGCTAACGTTCAATAACGGTACGTTTTGTGTCCAAATGTTGAGAGTAACGTGTGGACGACAACATAAACAACTTTTTTCGAGGTTGTCAGTAAAGTGAATCACTAACGGCCGCTCTTTGTTAGACATGTGTTTATAAACTGGGATAAGTGTTGATCTGTTACCAACACATAGTAAAGTTAACATTGTGTATAACGTTGAGATTGCTAGAAACGTTAATGTGTTTGACTACTAGGCCCATGCAGGCCACACATCACCCATCAAAACCGACGTTATTACCGTGACATGCTGCGGTGTGTGCTCTAAATCAGTGCTGTACAAAAGCCAACACGTTTGTTTTCTTTCAGGTTATCGATTTCGTCACTCAGTCAAACTCTACACGTTGATCTAGTGATGTTACCTCGGAGGACTATGGCCACTTTAAAGTCCTCCAAGCAGACTTCAGCTAACGTTACAGCATCCAAGATCAAAAGCAAGATCCTCAGTAAGTCTGTCATTCACAAACGTATATTTCTGTAAACTGTACTATTATAGAACAAGCTTTTCTGAGGGAGGAGAACATGTTGAATTGATATTGTGATTTTTCTTTCTTCTTTCATGACCACACCAGACACCTCCTCCTTCTTCAAGGTCTCTCTGAAGACCAACAACAAGGCCTTGGCTCTTGGTCTGCAGGCCCAGAAGGAGAGGGGCAGGCAGCTGGAGATGGAGGTCGTGTACCTTCAGAAACAAGTGGAGGCTCTCTGCTTCGATCTGGCCGCCAAGAATTACAAGCAGAGGAAACTGGTTGGTTTGTTGTTTTCTTCCATCAGTGAAAACCAAGGCCTGTTTTGCAGAACGCATACATTTCTGACCATACAAGTATTGATGACGATGCACAGGCTGTGTCAAACGTGTGCTGTTGGATTTGATGTTTGTTCATCTTGTTTTTCTTTCTGTCCCAGCTCCTCATCTTTAAATCTCTTCGTAGCAACACTCTGGAGCACTTGGACATGGCGGATGAGCTTTTCCCTGACAGTGTAAGGATTACTCTGAAGAAGTATTAACAATCACTGTTTTAGTGTGGCGAGTTTGTGATGTAGGTTTGAGCAAAGTTACACACAATACTAGTACAGCATTATCTTGATTAGACACGAGAACTGTGAACCATGACACGAGTATAGTATTAGTCTATGTCAACGCTTTTCAACCGGATTGTTACAAGATCACTTTTGCAATATAAGTCTCAAGGACAGCAGGATAAATGGTTCAACACACAACAAACAGTCACAAACAGCACCTGAAACAATCACGGGCACCTCAAGTCATATTGACAGTTAAAAACAACTTCCCGCACAATGAAACTTCCTTTGCCTTTTTCTGAATGCCATTACAACGAAACACAAGGTATAAAGAAATAAATACCATAAGATAAATAAAGAACACTGTGTACAATATGCATTCAAACTCCCAGGAAAATTTAAACTTTTTTTTTTTTTAAGCCATTCAATTGGTGGAAAATGCTGGAATGCAGTCTGTACATTATTTACTGACGGAGTATCAATGTTCAGGGGGAGAGAACGTTAGTTATGTACAGCTTTAGCAGGAGACATTTATAAACACAAGTACGAGAGTGTAATTCTCTTCTTGTTGCTTGTGAGGACCAGTCTATTTTTCATTGATGAGATATTCTATAACTCCTGTATTAATGCATGCATGTTGTTTTAAGGTAGAGCAGAGTATCTTCATAGTCAAACACAGACTGGAGGTGACACCCTTAAGATCTCTATTCTGATATAAGGAACACATTTATATCTTTAATTCCCTTGTCAATGGTTCCACTACTGGTACTACTATCAGATTAAAGTCACACATTTATAAGATTGAACGATTGTGACTATTTATTACCAACAGGATCTTTCTGAACCATCTGAGGACAACAAGTCCTCGTCTGGGGACGTCGACAAAGAATGTCTTGCAGTGGGAAGGTGAGCAAATACTGTATTCAGATGAATACTGAAACGTTTTTTCAGTTTGTTAGAAAGCTGTGAATGACATCTGCCATTTCTTTCTTCCCGTCTTGCCCCCCCCCCCCAGCTTAACTCCCATTATTCGTCTCACTGGTCAGTTACCTCCTCCGTTAGAAATAGCACAACATTTGTTACCAGAACCAGAAGTACCAGCGGAGTTGCCTGAAAAAATCATCTCTGCAAATGTCTTCAGTGTCCAGAACCGACCCAGATTGTCGACTGATCTTTCCAATGGTAAGGAGCTTTAGAATTTAACTTCCCTGAGATCCCTGGAAATATGTAATTTCTTTATTGTCCACAACCTCTTTTTCACAGATATTGAGGGAACACATTCAAGCCAGTTTGTACAAGCTCCCCAGACAGGAACGTCCCGTCCGTCCAGCAGCCTGAGGGAGGAAGTAGAGAGGCTGTCAATGATCTTCTCTCAATCCGGGTTCGATATGAAGTCGGTTCACTGTCTTCAGAACGGCCAAACCTCCTCAGCAGTGAGCCCGTGTGTAAAACCCAAGCCATCTCTTTCTGGTGACGTCCCCCTTCCCAGTAGCTCAGACAAGGAAACCGAACCAGAACCCGGTAAGAAACAAGAGAAGACCGTGCTTCTGAATACCACGATGGAGATGACGCTCAGCAATGCCGCTGAGATAGTCACTGTGGAAACCAAGGCCAAAAACACCGGCAAGCTGAAACGCAAGAAGAATAAGGAACACGGCTGTGGGTCGAGTGGAGCTGAAAAGCCACAAGTACAGAACTCTGCAGATGCTCCCACCGGCACTTTGTTACCGACAGATGGGGATGTATTAGATGATATTAGAGACCCAGAGGTTGAGCTTCAGCCTACCAAAACACAGAGTAGGAGTGTTGCTCCCTCTCTCATTCCCAAACTGATGAAGTCCGAAGCTGTCAAGCGTCAGAAAATGCCGAAGGAACAATTCAAGTCTCGTGACCATACCAAGTCAAAAGCAGCGTCCCAAGACATTGCCACACCAGACCTGGACGATTATTTCATGGATCCTGAAATTAAATTCCCCAAATCCAGCAAAGGTGTAAAATTACCACCAGGGAATGATTCAGTAGAAGAAGTCAGTTCCAAAGTCACATGCAGGAGGTCCCGGACCAAAGGCAGGAGGGCATCTTCGGTCACCCGGAAAACGTTCGTCGCTTTCCCTCCGCTCTCTCATGAAAGTGAGTCAAGTTGGTTCAAAGTTAAAGAGGTCCACGATGAAGTTGAAGGACGCAAAGTCCAAGAACCGTCCGAAGAGTTCCCGTTCTGTGCAGATGAGGTCACACACCCGGAGTCGGAACATGTGGGCATTAAACCGCAGTGCAAAATGAAGGCTAATCCTGAGGGAGGTCAGAAATCAAGATGCAGAGGGACATTTGTGGTCAGGGATAGCACCTCATCAACTAGAGCGTCGCAGGACTTAATGCCTTCTACGGGATCCTCCATCTGTGAGGAAGAAGAACCGTCAACGGTCATGGATGCAGGTGTCGTTCTGAAAGGTTCAGAATCAAACCCACACAGGCAGAGTTTGAGAGCCCCTGTCAGGGAAACACCGAGCCCCTGTAAGCGTCCTTGGCTGGCCACTCTGCATTCAGGAGGCCTTCAAGAGAATTTGCGCAGCGGCAATAACCACGACGCAGCTCCGCTGGATCAAGACTGCACTTCGGAAGCAGAGTTTCAGACGCCTAAAAAAGCCAAGAGAGAGGAAATGAGTCGAACCTATAAGAAGAAAGCCGCTCAGAGGGAGGAGAGCGTCGATCATTCAAATGACAGGAAGAAGAAGAAGAAAAGTAGGCGAAGCAACATAAGATTTAAACCCGAGGATGAAGGATGTCCTCGCGGTGATGCCTCACCTCTCCGTGGCGTTGATGGGCCTGAAAGGAACAAAGAGCAGTTAGATGATTTCCAAGTGGTTGACTCACATTCTGACAACAGTGAAAAGGGTGACATCTTTGAACATTTCTACGATTCACATCCCAACGGGTCAAAGTCAAGGATGACTCAGAATCTAAAACGATATAGAAAGACATCTACGCTGCAGACGACCACAGAGGGCAGAAATTCAAGGGAAACGGTTGTCTACAGGCGGAAAACTCAAGACAATGTTCCACAAGGCGACACGCGGACGTCTAATGTGTCACACAGACGCACAGTGGACCTGCTGACTGACGAGACGCCGCCGTGGCTGGACATGTACGTCAGCATGGCCGACACTGAGGCCGGCTCCTTGCTGGCTAGTCCCAGGAGGGAGACGTCGGGCAGAGTGGCAGTGATTGAAGAGTCTGCTGATGTCACAACCAAAGCCTCTCCAGGTGTGCTATTCATTGTTATGTCTTTTTAAAAAAAAATGTCTACCTTGATGAGAAGCGAAGACTGTTTGTCTTCTGGTGTGAAATTCATTTAGTTGTTGATCTGCAGTGCCGGCGTCGTTAGACGGCAGTTATCTTGAGGGCAAAAATAGTCATTAATTAATGAGTGAATGAAGTTCTTGGTCGTGTTTGTTTTTGTAGTACTAAGTTCTCCGTGCACTCTAAACACAAGTAGGCCTACATGTATTATGTGTTAGTGAGCTATGTCATATTACTGTCATGTCTTTCCTTTGGCTACAAATGTATTTTAATTGGCTCTAGAACATGAGGGAGCGGTGCACTCCAGCCACCTTGTGTGGTTGGAATCAGTATTACAACAAACACTTCATCCTGACTAAAGAAGTCACCTGACACTTTGTTTCACCGCTTTTATAGAAGCATAACCGTGCCAAAACACCTGTTTCACAGATTAAAAAAAAAAGAGATTTGAGGAACTTAGGTTATCCTGCCAAAGCCCCTTTCACCTGTTCAGTCATAAGCAGGAGAGAGAACCATTTAGAACTGTTATGGTCTGGCTCTAAAACCATAGCAAATGATGCTAATCAGGCAAGGAATGAACTAAACAAAGACTTTTATTTAACAAAAGGTTCGGATAATTTACCAAATGCTGGCAGGCAAACATGCTGCCAGGTCGCCTCAGGTAATCTTGAGACCAAAACATCCAGCGTAGCACCAGGTGTGTCAGGAAGGAAGAAGTCCTCTCCCCCAGGATGGGGCGGGTCTTATAGGCTGAAGGCAGTGGCCAGCTGCCTCCAATCTGCTTGATGGCCTCACGCTCCAACCAACCAGGAACACTGAAAGACAGACACAGCAACACAACACACACAAGTCCCGGCAGAGGCCCGTCACAGAACTGACTTTAAAAAATGGATCAGCAGAATTTCTTCCTCACTTGCCTCTCAGTAATATAAAAACAGAGTTCCTTTTGTTGAATGAGCCTTAAAAGACGACTTCATTCTGATTAATTGTGTTGCAGCAGGCAGAGTCTTAACACTGACCAACACCAACACCATTCGAACCCCCGGCAGTGAGAACGGCGGGAGGTCCAGGAGAGGAAAAGTTGTCGTCAGTTATAAAGAGCCGACCCTCAACAGGTGAGTACATCTCGTCTGTGATCTGTTGTTACAGCACCCATGTACCGTGCATCCAGGAAGTATTCACAGCGCTTCACTTTTTTCACATTTTGTTATGTTACAGCCTTATTCCAAAATGGATTAAATTCATTTTTTTCCTCAAAATTTGACACACAATATCCCATAATGATGATGTGAAAAAAGGTTTTTTGAAATTTTTGCAAATCTATTAAAAATGAAAAAATCCCATGTACGTAAGTATTCACAGCCTTTGCCATGCCGCTCAAAATTGAGCTCAGGTGCATCCTGTTTCCACTGATCATCCCTGAGATGTTTCTACAACTTGATTGGAGTCCACCTGTGGTGAATTCAGTTGATTGGACATGATTTGGAAAGACACAAACCAAGCCATGAAGTCCAAGGAACTGTCTGTGGACCTCGGAGACAGGATTGTATCGAGGCACAGATCCGGGGAAGGGTGCAGAACAATGTCTGCAGCATTGTGTAAAGCTTGTAGCATCGTACTGAAAAAGACTTGAGGCTGTAATTGCTGCCAAAGGCTGCGAGTACTTATGTACATGTTATATTTTCATTTTTAATAGATTTGCAAAAAATTCAAAAACTTTTTTTCACGTCATCATTATGGGATATTGTGTGTAGAATTTTTGAGGGGAAAAAAATGAATTGAATCCATTTGGAATAAGGCTGTAACATAACTAAACGTGGGAAAAGTGAAGCGCTGTGAATACTTTCCGGATGCACGGTACACCAGGAAACAGCAGCGAGTAATCGACTCTATTTCTTTTATTTCACTTTTTTGAAACAGCAAAATGAGGCGTGGCGACAAATTCACCGACAGCGAGTTCCTGAGTTCTCCCGTGTTCAAGGACGGGAAGAAGAAGAAGAAGACGACGACAAAGAAGAAGATCAATCCAAAGTTGGAGAGATCCATTCTGGCGGACTTCTCAACTGACTGATGATTATTATGGTTTTATTTTAAGTTGTTTTCTTAGTCAAACATATGTTTTGTAGATGTAAACTAGTCTGTGTTTTTAAAAACACTTGTTTCCAGTAATGTCTGGCTGGTGAAGGTCTAAGAGATCGTTGGTCATGAATTATTCACTCCAGGCGGTTCATCTGAGAAGTCTCTTCCACATCACTGTTGACGGCTTGTGTTCAGAGAGCTTTCCATATTCAGAGCAGCATGACTGCAGCTCACCGCGTGTAAAGGTTCTATGTCGGCTCGTTTACGTTCCACCAGATGTGTGGTGAGTACGGATGCGTGTGTGTAAAATTAGTTTTAAATATGCCACTGATTATTGTTGTCTGCACATTAAAAAAAATTTAAAATATTCCTTTTATTCAGTTTTTGATTTGTTGCACACAGCTGTTTTACCACTAGTTACAGAGATAGTTTTTCTTAAGGTGTGTGTGTGTGAGTGAGAGAGAGACACACACACACACACACAAGGTGTCAGGTTCACGTCCTGACTATGCAGCAGTTAATTAACCTTATTTTTACTTTAATGTTACACGTCACTCATTCCAGTCATCGTGGTAATGAAGAGTAAATTGTACTTTTAAGAAGTAATTCAATATTTAGATGTTTTTGACAGGAGTAGTACATGAAGGGATTTCATTCACGAAATGGAGGCGAGGCAGCTGAAGAGAGACGTTGAGGCGCTCATGTGAGTGGATGTTAAAAGCTCAGAGATCGTTGGAAAAAGCACATTTTAAAATGCCAACTGATTCTTTTTTTTATTTCTAATCGGAACAGAGGTGATTACATTGGGCAGAAACTCAGAGAGAAATCTTTTGATCCAAAGGGGAAGGGGACCTCCACAATGCTGGATGACCTGGTAAAGACACATTAAAACACGTCGTCACAACTGTGACTCTGAGTTAACTGCTAACGTCAGTTGATGGAAGACACAGAATTCAGAGGCAGAGCTGCACAAACATTATTTATACTGTATATACTAATCATTGCAACCATTACTTGAGGATTGAGTTGCTGTGTATTTCATTTGTTCCAGGCTCACTATGACCTGGCTATTGGTGTCGCCCTTTGGTGGTTGGACAAAGACGAGGGACGGGATGTGCTTGATGGAGACATCATGTAAGCTGCTCCTGTTTTTATAGACTCAAGTTACACCAACGTAGAGGTGGAAGACTCTGATCTTTCTAGTAAAAGTAGTAATACCTGAGTGTATTCCTCTGAATATCAGGTGTGTTGGAACGAGCAGATTTGTCGTACTGTGTGGGAGACGAGTGGAAATTAAAAATGTATGATGTTCAGCAGCACCAGACGGGCTTATGTTGCTATATTTAGACACAGGGCTCATGGCCGGTCTGTGGCAAAAGTGAACAAGGGGACAAGGGCCCCTCCATCTCCTGGGGGCCCCTAGATATAAATACTTGACTGGTTGCTAAATGAAGCATTCCTCTCTACCACAGTGGAGCAACGAGCAGCTCAGGAGGTGCTCGGTATCCTAATCGCTTAGAACGGGAGGCCATGATCCTGTCGTCCTTTGCCGGGATAATTATGGTATGAGACAATGTCACCAATACACAAATGCAGCTTTTGTTAAAGGGACAGTGTGTAGGATCTGGTGACAACTGAATACCCCTCCGCTCACTCCTACTCGTCCAAGATTGTGGTAACGTGAGCATCTGAGTGCAAAACCGTGGGAGAACTATGGTGACCTTCATTCACGTAACATAAAAACGTGAAAGTCTCTCTGTAGGGCCAGTGTTTGGTTTGTCCATTCTGGGCCACTGTAGAAACATGGTGGACTCTGTAAAGAGGACCCGCTCCCTATGTAGATATGAAGGACTCATTCTGAGCAAACGACAACACAATTCTTAGTTTTAGGTGATTATAATCTTGTGAAAACCTAGTTATGAATATCATATTCCATTTCTCTTAATAGATCCCCAAAATGCTTCACACTGGCCCTTTAAATCCTGATGTCCCAGCCAAGTTACATACCTTCAATTTAAAAAAAAAAAAAAAAAAAGTCCAATTTGCCAGTTGCTAACCTTTGCAGCATTTTCCTGCTTCAGAGTAGCCTCCCAGTGGAGGAGATCTTGGCTCTGTACAGATGTAGACCAGCTGCTTCATACCCGAACCAGCAATCCAAGGTGCCAGTATCCTGACTGTCTCAAAACAGACGAAATGAAACCAGTATACATATAATTATATTGTACCCATTTGTATTTCATAATTTCGGTGGTGTATAAATGTGATATGTTTTCATCCTAGGGCACAATCGTGTATCCCTTCACCCTGTCCTACCATCCGTTTGCAATGCTCGGCTCTTACAAGGCTGTTTACCACTCAAAGAAGCACAGTAAGTGTGTTTGTGACAAGTTATAGCCAAACAATGCCGACTCCTACACGTGTGTGTGTGTGTGTGTGGTTTAAACTCCGCAAACAGAACAAAGACATTAAATCAATTATGTCAACAGAGATTGTGTGCGATAATAAAAGTCAATCAAATGATAAGTAAGGAAAGTCACTGTTACACACACACACACACACACACACACACACACACACACACACACACACACACACCACAGCTGAAGTCAATAGTTGTGTCAAAAATCTCTCAAAGGTCAAAAGTTGAAGCGATGGCTGTCTGAGAGGATGAAGGCGAGCGCCCCGCCTGGACGAGTGCCGGTGAACTCTTCGTCATCTTCCTCCTCGTCTCACTCCTTCCTCAGTGTGAGTCATTTATTTTGCTTGTCTGTCTTTTATCAGGGAAAGGAAATCTGAACATGATCTAGACTGAATCTTGTTTCATGTGTTTCTTTGAAAGACCTCTACTGCCCCCCTGTGGACGTAAACAGACATGATTATCTAACACCCTCTCTCCTCTCTCTCTCCTCTCTCTCTCCTCTCTCTCTCCTCTCTCTCTCTGTTAGGACAACAGTGATCATCATCAGAAGAGAGCTGAGCACTATGAAGGTTCACTGGAGTCTCTGCACGACTGAACTCTCCTTCCTGCAGTTTGATTTTGTCCTCTCGATGGACTTTACATCTATTTTCTTGAGGAAAAAAGTGTTTGAGTACAATAGTTTCTCGCGTCTGCTGTCTTTTCTTTAAGAGTTCACTTGATACTGTCACACTGACGATCTTTAAACGTCAGTCTCTGCAGATCGATTATAACTTTCAGTATTCTGAGGCAGTTGATAAAGACGTTGTTTGTGATAATGACATTAAAGTGTTGGTGGTTGTGGCTGATAATCTGTTGTCCAGTGTTCAGTATAAACTAATATATGATGATACTCATTGAGAGTAAAAGACGACACATCTGACATGAAACTTGATGAATGCTGTTTGATAATGTCTTCATAATTTTTTCCAAAAATAACCCAAAATATCTCAAATTCCAAAGTGTTATGCCAATAACATTTACCTAAACTAATAACTAACACATACTCTACATAAGTATTTTCATTTTCTGCAACTTTATACAAACATTGTACAGACATTTTTAAGTTTTGGTACTGCATCTTGATTTAGTAAACCACTAGTTTGAAACTAGTTAGTAGTTACTAAGATGTTAAGATCTGTGTTCAACTGTAGTAATTTAAATGTATAAATAGCTGCTGCAACCCAATCCACATGATTAATCATGAATAACATTACAGCTCGACTGTTTTCTAACACACAGATATTCACATTTTCTATCAAGTATTACGATTTTCAGCTCCCACACTTTCAAATTCCAACAAAGACCGTGTTGTTTTGTGATGACCTCTGACATTCTGCGTGGAAAGATTACTCCACTTGCTGATGGATTAGCGGATTAAACGCCCCCATGCTGATGTGCATATCAATAAAGAGGGCACAGTGGGTCAGTAATTTGCCTGGTAGGACTTTTGCATTGATGATTCAGGGATTTCTGTTCTATGGCCAGGATCAAGACCGTTGGCAGCGATGCCAGCGCGTTAAATCCCCGCTCATTGAAAAAACAGCTCAAGTGGGATCTGCTATCCCTTTGATTGAGGTTTATATAGCGGGGCTCTGGGGCTGCTTTGTGAGACCAACATTTCCCGAAGGTGACCGGCTCCAACACTCTTTGCAGGATGAGTAGTAAGGTAAGTGTACGTAATGATACTCATAAACCTGGTGGCAAATGTTGGTCAGACTTGTAATTGCAAATCTCTGTCTGTTTTGCCATGAAATGGTTAAAATGTAAGAGGAAGACTTGATATATTAACTCACCCACACTGGGCTTTATGTTGAAGAAAATCTGCATGCAGGAAAAAATATGTTACGTTAGATAATTTCCTGTTCATACAGCAGGGACACGATGCAACAAACGCATATTTAGAATAAAATGTTCCTTATCGGCATAACCATAAACCTTGCAGGATGTGCAAAGTTTACAATGTAAATATAAGATGTCAAAGGTGTCAGTGTTTGAGGATTGTTATTGTGCACTGCCTCTGTTTTCTCTCCCGGACTCAGATCACATTTTATGAGGACAGAAACTTCCAGGGTCGCTCCCATGAGTGCGACACCGACTGCCCTGACATGCACCCCCACTTCAGCCGCTGCAACTCCATCAAAGTGGAGAGCGGCTGCTGGGTTCTGTATGAGAAGCCCAACTACACCGGCTACCAGTACGTCCTGACCAGAGGAGAGTACCCGGACTACCAGCGCTGGATGGGCTACAATGACACCATCCGCTCCTGCCGAACCTTCTCCTATGTGAGTAAACATTCTGATTCACATATTTAGTTTTTGTGAAGTGTGAAGACCTGAAGTACCACGATGAAGAGGAATGCATGCTCCTTGGTGCTGTTTTGTAAGAGCTCTCCAAACAGTAACTATGTTAAAATTAATTAAATAAATATGATTTAGATATGTTTCATTAAGATACATGAAAAAATGTTTTGTGTCTGAGAAGCAACTTGTTATTAATGTGTGTTTGTTTTTAAGTCCCTAAATCCGTTTTAATTTATTTCGTGTCATAAGGTAAAGACCAATAAATACAAATCCTCCCCACAACCATAAACTTCCACAAGATACTAAACTAGATGGAATTAAATGATGTGTCTCCATTTCATTTGCAGAATAAAATAAAATCAAGTTGGAGAAAAAATTGGGAAAAATATAATTTATGATCAGGTGTTAAATTCCAAATTTAAATGTTAATCTCAGGCAAAAGAATGAAGGATAATCATTAGTAGATTCAGGACAAAATAAGACATCTCAGACACACATGGAGGGCTCCTGATGCATTGATGCACTTCCTGTTCTAACGCTGTACTTCACTGTGTTCCTCCAGACCAGCGAGGGCCCCTACCGCATGCGCATCTACGAGCGCCCCAACTTCCAGGGTCAGATGATGGAGTTCAGCGAGGACTGCGAGTCGGTGCAGGATCATTTCCGCAGCCGTGACATCTACTCCTGCAACGTCATGGAGGGCTACTGGACCTTCTACGAGCACCCCAACTACCGCGGCCGGCAGTACTTCATGAGGCCCGGAGAGTACCGCAAGTTCAGTGACTGGGGGGCCACCTGCGCCACCACCGGGTCCTTCCGAAGAATCACAGAGTTTTAATCTGGAATCTCACTCGATGCTGTTGATTTTATATGCATTTCAATTCTCAACCCTCTAAAACACATTTATTTATGCTAAAGTTAATAAAATATGTGGTACAGTAATGGAGGGGGAAAGAGATTGACCCTGCATGTCAACAGGAAATCATTATAAAAAACTTAATAAATGAATCTATTGAATCAATTTTTTCTTTGTTTGTGAATAAATATTTTGGTATTGACTGATTTAACTCATGAAAAAGCCATCTGGTGCAGAAAAATCAAACACACAGTAGTATAACTATTATTATTTTGTTACTATTGTATTTATTGACCTATGTGTGAACACAAGCGCCACATCAGCACACATAATATAAAATAACACAAAGGATTCGAGGAGAGATGCACCGATCTGATACCGATATCCTGCCGATGCTGACTCAAATAGCTGGATCGGTTATCGGTGACAATGGGGACGATCTAATTAAATTCTGTGTTTACGTCTGATTACATGTGCGTACGTCGTGTGTCAGCAGCACGCATGGTGGGCCGCACAGCTGAACATGTCACCTCTTCGGAGGAATTTCACGCTTGCTACTGCAACAAGTTCCTGGTGCACGATTTACTATTCATATAATTATTTATAAAATGAATTAACACCTCAGTAAATTGATATCTGCGGGTTTACATTTTGTTTACAAAGTTTGGAAAACAATGTTTAAGTCAAGCCTGATGCAGCCAGTGTTCCCAGTCACTTCCCCACTGTGAGGCATACAGATTATTGATTACACACTGGTATCACATCGGAACTCTGTATCGGCTGATACCCAACGCTCAGGTATCGTTATCGGGCCTGAAAAAAGTCAGATTGGTGCACCCCTACTGTAGAATACAGAATTTTCAATATATTTTTTGATTATATTTGCTTTTTAAAATAAGCATTGCTCGATTGTAAGATTCACATTGTGGGACGTTCAAATAATTTATGTATTTTCTTGTATTTCGCTCTGCCAGTCACATTCCTACAGCCTGAATGACAGAAAGCATCTATAGAGATAATGGGGCTACTATTCCCTCCATTCATACAGTACAGAACATATTTATAAAACACTGTTTATGGTTATTTACTCTAATATCTATCTCCCCATGTTTACATATGTTTTTAAAGTTTCTTATAAACTACATGAATACACCGAATCCATTTAAAGCAAACAGAAGATGGGCGAAAGAGCTCGGCATTGACTGTTCCAGCGCCTGTCCACGCTGTGGCTCGTGCTAGAAGCTGCACAGTGTCTGTTAACCCTAACAGAGGACATGACAAACAGGAGTAGGGAAGACTCCTGTAGGGTCTCTGCTGACACCAGGCCCCCACTTGAATAACAACACACACACACACACACACACACACAGCTGCTCTCACGGGGCAGACATATAAAGATGGGCTCTACCTTTGGTGGTCAAAAAAACAAACAAGCACAGGAAGCAGTTTGAGCAACAGCAGCAGCCATCATGGGAAAGGTTTGTGTTTACTATACAAATGTCCAACGAGTGTACCTCAGGCTCTGTGAGTCGTTGAGATTGAACAAATGATTTAATCTGCTCCATCAGATTATCTTCTACGAGGACAGGAACTTTGGAGGCCAGCACTATGAGTGCATGAGCGACTGCGCCGACCTGCACTCCATGTTCGACCGCTGCCGCTCCATCCGGGTGGAAAGCGGCATGTTCATGATCTACGACCGCCCCGGCTTCATGGGAACCCAGTACTTCATGAAGAGGGGAGACTACTCCGACTACATGGGCACGGCGGGCATGAATGACTGTGTCAGGTCGTGCCGTATGATCCCCATGGTGAGGCCTTCTGTAAAACAATGCAGAAACACACAACATATCTATGTAGCAAGGACTGCTCATTCAACTTTTGGCAAAAAAAGGGGTATTATATAGGATGGTGCTGTTTTACCAGCACTCCCATCAGTTTCTTAGTAATTAACACATTATATCTTTTGATTAGCACATGTTATTGACTGTTTTCTGAGGTGTGTCATGGTGACTAGCGATGGTGACTTTTATTGAAGCATAAATGTCTTCTGAGTCGCGTTTGTAAAGCAGGAACACTTGATTTTTGTTGACCCTCTGACCTGCCTGCCTGCAGCACAGCGGTGGCTACAAGATGAGGCTGTACGAGCATTTCGACATGGGAGGTGAGATGATGGAGCTGACCGACAACTGCCCCAACCTCATGGACCGCTTCCGCACATCCAACTTCAACTCCTGCAGCGTGATGGACGGCCACTGGCTCATGTACGAGCAGGCGAACTACAAGGGACGTCACTACTACCTGAGGCCCGGCCAGTACAAGAGCTTCAACGAGTGGAGCGGCAACAACTCCAGGATCGGCTCCATCAGGCGGCTCATGGATCTCTAAAAGACAGCAGAACGGTCCTTGTGAAGTGTCTCCTCTTTGCCTTGTTTCACACACTGAATAAAATGGCGTCAGTGCTCACTTGTATTCTGTTTTGTTCTTGCTCTCTGCGTTTGGAGGGCATGTTTTCTCATGAGGATGTGACGGGGTCATGGCCTGACGTCCTGACTCTCATCAGAGGCCTGAATAAAATCCTGCAAGTGTTGACTTATAACACAGAGAGTCGAGCGTTATCTATTGTAGAGCTGAAGGGAAGTCTGTCTGCCCGTCCCCCTCTCACACTTTTCATTGACACGTAATAAAAGAATAAAATAAATTATAATACTGAAACCTGTCCTCGGCAATCCCACCACAAGGTACATACATTTTAACCTCTATTTTCCTCTAACAACTGGGAAACTTCCACCTGCCGATGACGACCATGTGACATGATCGAAAGCTCCAGAATATCTCCTAAATGCACCTCGTGGTGAGACGGTTCTCTCCACCTTTAGATTTAGTTTACTGTGTATGTGTATTTATCCGGACCGACACGGACCTGTCCACCAGAGGGCAGTGGTAGAGAGTTCAAATTATAGATGACACAAGATCGAACTAACATGCTGTTGACATAAAAGAGACACAAATTCTCTAATGAAACTAATGTGAGAATTACATTTAGCAACACCATCATCTTCAAACACATCTTCCAAATGAAATACAATTGGTACGTTTGCTGTTTAAGACTTTATCAACAACTATATAGGAGCTTTGAATAATAATGTTATCTGAGAATATTACATTTCGCAACACATTACTCTAAAAACTAAAGCAAACTAAATATAACGAAGTGGTGTAATGTGAATAAAATCTACACTTTGGAAATAGTTCTGATAAAAAAAAGCTTATCTGGAAACGAAGGTCTCTACTTAAAGCTAAAGAGGTGAAATAGAATAAAATAAAACTCCACTGGTGCCAGAAATCATCCGACCATGAGCAGCTTTGATGACAGCATAAAGAAAATAAAAGACCATCCAAATGCAGGGGTGGTACAAACCACCCATTCAGTGACGACAAAGAGTTCAAAAACACACCAGATCAACCCCAAACAACCTGTCAGCTCTCACCTGTACGTAACCTGCCCTAAACGTCTCATCAGGGGGACACTGCGGCACAAATGCCAAAGATTCCTGTCTATTACAATATGAATGTCGCCTGCAGAGTCTGCATTTCACATGCACTATATATGGGACAGGTGGGAGTCTTCAGAGAGCTGGATGGAGCACACAGGACAAGGCACGTTCATGGCGGGCCAACGGGCCTACATGGGGAAGGTAAACATCACAGCTCCCAGGAGGGCAGGGAAGGGGACGACAGAACACTGTTTATGTTGATGTGGTGACGGGAAATGCTTTTATTGTGAAGTGAACAAAGGCCAACAGGCTTTTCTTTTGAATTCTTGAGTTTGTTTTTTTAAAAGAGAAGAAAGTGGATTCAAAACATGAATATACCCAGAAAAAATGTTAATTACTCATAAAAATGTACAGTATATTTCTTTGTCTTTGCAGCGTGATCAATGAAAAAATATTTTTTAAATCAATTTCTAAACAAAAGCCATTATAATTTCTGTGTCTAGATTATCTTCTATGAGGACAAGAACTTCTCTGGGCGCTTTATTGAGTGCAGCAATGACTCTGCGGACCTGGCGTGCCTCCTCAAACACTGCAACTCCATCAGGGTGGAGAGCGGCTGCTTCATGATCTATGAAAAATCCAACTATGATGGGAACCAGTACTGCCTGAGGAGAGGAGAGTACCCCGACTGTCATCACTGGATGGGTGCCAACGACTCTGTCTGCTCCTGTCGCCTCATCCACATGGTGAGCTCCTGTTTCTGGGAACTTGTATAGTTTTTTACAGAAAACGCAAATGTATGCATGTTTCCATCCACTACTATTATTATACCGTTTGTCAGGTGGAAACCTCTCGTTCTGAAGAGTGAAACCGATTCTGAAGTGCCTAAAACTTGCATTCTCTCTAGTGTCCACCAGGGGGCGACTCCTCTGGTTGTATAGAAGTCTATGAGAAAATGACTCTACTTCTCTCTTGATTTATTACCTCAGTAAACATTGTAAACATGAGTTTATGGTCTCAATCTCTAGTTTCAAGTCTTCTTCAATACAGCATGATGTTCATTTAGTACATTATGGTCCATTTAGAGTCAAACAGACCATAAAGCAGGGGATGCTTTAGGGCGGGGCTACACGGTGATTGACAGGTCTCTACCAGGTCTAAATGCCAAACTCGAGGCTACGTCCACTTCTTTTTATACGGTCTATGGTCAAACCTCAAATGGTGGGAAAATAAATGGCATTTATGTTTGTATTATCAAATAGAGTAAGCTAACAGTCTCGTAATGACTTCACACAGATCTGATTCATCATAGAGTGCTGCAGGGATGACTTTTATTTTTAGTTAGATAAAGGAAAAGAAAATCAATCCTCTGGGGACCATGAACACGATTAATGATGGTTCACCTACTTCTGTCTGGACCAAAGTGGCGGATCAACCAGCCATATATTACTATGAAAATAATGAACTACAGCTATATTGTAAATAAGCCCAAAGTATATTGTCTCTGAGTGTTTTACTCAACAATTCCTCTCTCTCATGTAAAACCAGGAGCCGTCGTTCAACATGCGCCTGTACGCGCGGATTGAGTTCGGAGGTCAGATGATGGACCTGGCGGACGACTGTCCCAGCGTCAAGGACCGCTTCCACGTGAACGACATCTTCTCCTGCAACGTGACCGATGGCAACTGGCTCTTCTATGAGCACCCGGACTACCGGGGCAGGATGTACCTGATAAAGCCTGGAGATTACAAGAGGTTCAGTGAGTGGGGCGGCAGGAGCGCCAGGGTCGGCTCCATCAGACGTATCCTGGACTATTGATCTGTTTTTGGAGGATCCCAGAGCTGCATGGAGGTTTTTGGAAAGGCTTCATGCTCAGACAATGACCTACAAGACTATATAGAAAGTACAAAATACTGAAAAGCTTTTGAATTATTAATCAGAATTAGAATGGTTGACTCCCTGATATTAGGGTGGACTTACGGCAAAGCACTCACCATGCACCAAGAGCACAAACAGCAACAACAAAATGTAATATAAATAATAAAACTATTGCAAAATGGAGTCTTCATAGTCCATTCAGTTGTGAGCAGGACCTCAGACATTTAAAAAACACAGCGCAAGTTTTGAATACTGATTAAAAGATGTTTGTAAATCCTTCATATTCAGTAGCATTTATTCTACCTCAGATATTATGTTATAACGCATGTCTGCTCCAGATGAAACAAAAATACATAATTTGTTGATAGAATGTACAGATTGTCATTTGTCGGCCCCAATAAATTGAAATTAAATCTCGCTGATGCCGTGCAGTCTCTCAGTCTATTGTACAGTAGCCTTTTCTGGGTGTGTGTGTGTGGGGGGGGTTGTGATGAACATGGAGGAAAGAACAATTACTCATCACACACCAAGAGTCATCTATACATAAACAGATTTTTCCCATCAGCCCCTCCCCCTCTGATCCATCATCACTGTGAGGGATATATTTGAATGACAATACTTTGTGCTGTGCAATCACACAGCCGCCCTTTCTTTCTTTCTTTCTTTCTTTCTTTCTTTTTTTATAAAGCGCAGTGGCTTGGCTCAGGGACAGCATTGACCGCTAATACAGTCTGATGCCAACATGGGAAAGGTAAAGAAAATGACTTTCCTACACACCTGTATTTTATTCAATAATTATTTTGAGTTTTTCGAGCCTCTGCTCGACTAGACATCCGCAGCTCTGTGTTGAATTTGTACGTGTGTATGCAATGATTGCTTTTGCAGATCATATTTTACGAGGACAGAAACTTCCAGGGGCGCTCTCATGAGTGCAGCAGCGACAGCGCCGACCTCCACTCCTACTTCAACAGATGCAACTCCATCAGGGTGGAGAGCGGCTGCTTCATGATCTATGAGAGGCCCAATTACTTGGGCAACCAGTACTACCTGAGGAGAGGAGAGTACTCCGACAACCAGCGCATGATTGGCATGAACGACTGTGTCAGATCCTGCCGTATGATCCCCCAGGTCAGCCAGAAGGACTTTGCCTGAGATTCTGTTTAAAGATGTTGCGAAAAATAACCCTTATGGACCAATTTTATTTTCATTCTTTTGCTGTTAAGTGCTGGTTTTCAGTCGGTAGTGAAGTATCTGAGTAGTGAGACACTTGAAAGCTCTTAAAATAAACCAGTGAGAGATATTATTGTGCTGCACACAGTAACAAAGTTTTTTTTTCTGTTAGCACCGAGGCTCCTACAGGATGAGGCTCTACGAGCGCTCCGACATGTCCGGCCAGATGCACGAGGTGGTGGACGACTGCCCAAATGTCCAGGACCGCCTCAGCATGTCCGACTTCAACTCCTGCAACGTGATGGATGGCCACTGGCTGCTGTACGACCAGCCCAACTACAAGGGCAAGTCGTACTACCTGAGGCCCGGAGAGTACAGGAGATACAGCGACTGGGGAGGCGTCAGCCCGAGGGTCGGCTCCCTCAGAAGAATCTCTGACTTGAACTGAAGTCCGGCTTCAATTCAATGCATCTTTCCCTGAGTTTACCTGTCTGTTTGCACAATAAACTGCTTCATTGAACATTCACGTTTTTTTTCTGTGTATCTGCCAGTTCTCATAATCTTAAAAGTCTAAATAAGGATTAATTTCTACAAAGCGTTATTAACATTTTGTAATGTAACTATTTATCCAACATAGCTCCTAGTTAGCTTCTACACTGTAGTTTAATCTGCTCTATGCTTAGGCAAAAATACCAAACAATGCACGAGTTGCCCTCTCCCACTCTGTGATTAGCTGGTCTCTATGCTGGCAGCATTTATCCATATGATTAGTGTTAGACACAAAACGGCATAGAAAGACTAGCAGGACAGAGTGAGACAGGAAACTAACATGAACATGTGAGCTGAATGTCACTAATGCAATGAGATGAATAGTAAAAGATCAGGTTGGATCTGGTAAAGCAGGAAACAGGCGCTGTTTCAAAGTTATATATAACAAATAGTAGAAGCGCACATTGTGAATGCACAGCATGAAAACAATAATAATAAAAAACAAACACTCTTATAGTTTTACCAAATGCGAAATAAAAATAAATTGACCGATAGGATGAATGTCAAATAACAACATGTAACTACTAGATCTTTAATATGTCTTTTATAAATACACCAATAAATTATGAGAATCATACATTTTCACTTTACGATCGTCTCAATGTTAAGAAATAGAAACAGAAATGTAGCGTAACAGTTAAAAGACAAAAATTGTTTCTTTGAAAAACATTAATTCCCAGAAAATGTACTTTCTGCACACCAGAGATAAACATTTTATGTGAAAGTATCTCTCACTTTTTACAACTAAATAATATTCAACAATGATATCAAACATCAGTGACAAACTTGATAACATTTAAACATACATTTTAAGATTTTCATAACTAATACTACACTACAGGTGTATGTTTATATACAGGGTGAAAGTTGAAAGAGAAAGTTTATAGTCTCTCTAGTTATAAAGTTCATTAAAAGTTAGTTATTCTTTTGAGACGGATAATCCTCAGATACCAAATTGTGATGTAATAAATATATAAATATATTCCCTGTAGTAGAATCATTTTACATAGTTAGACAAACACAACCTATGGAGAACACAAATGTCATTAAATAAAATAAAAGTCAACCATTACTAAATCTGGAATAACAATTAAGACCACGTACTCATTTTACAGCGTTATATTTTAATATTAAAGGGGGTGTCTTCACAAAAGCCAAACAAAAAAAGCTGTGATACATGAAGGGAATTGTAGTCCATTAAGTCAAAACTGTCAGCTGATAGAAGAAACATGCTGTTCTACACCTGAATCTGGGGGTAAATGTGGTATTTGTACATGAGGTAAAAGATAGGTTTATAGTACATTATAACAATGAACAAACTAAGAAAATCTTTACGTCCACTTACAGCTGCATCCCGACCAACAACATGGTGTACACGTACTTATTAGCATACAGTGGGGCTGCTCAGGTAGAGCGTTAGGGAGAGTGAATACCTTCCTGCTCTGTTATGCAACATATTTAATGCAAAAGGGCTGTTCCATATTGTTCTGCAGCCATTGTCCTCTGGACGTGTGGATACCATACTAGTCTTTTCCTTTGTCCATGCATGTCAAAAACACCAAACCCGTTAATTATTTATCCTTGTTTTTTCAAATACAAATCCATATTTCTGACCCAATGTTGTGCTCCAACAAAAAGGTAAACATGTGCCAGTAGCCTTCATTTATAACTCTGAGAGAATTTGAATAACAATACTTTGTTTGTCAAGAGGTAGTATAAAAAGCCCTGAAAACATGGGGAATCTCTCCAACGGAGACCATGGGCAAGGTACGTTCTGTTTTTCCTCTCTGCTCACATTCAGTGTAAGTCACCACAAAGGTTTTCAATTGACTCTCAGTCTGTTTAACGTTGGGCCGATTTCACCTCGTCTGTTTGCCGAAGCATGTCATTCCCACTGGAGCTTTTTTTTTTAATCCTCCCACAGATTATCTTTTACGAGGACAAGAACTTCCAGGGTCGGAGCTATGAGTGCGGCAACGACTGCACGGACCTTCACTCGTACTTCAACCGCTGCAACTCCATCAGGGTGGAGAGCGGCTGCTTCATGATCTATGAGCGACCCAACTTCATGGGCCACCAATACTTCATGAGGAGGGGAGAGTACCCCGACTACCAGAGGTGGATGGGCTTCAGTAGCTGTATCCGCTCGTGCAGGATGATTCCACAGGTAAGAAGACAGGGAAATTCTGCCAGACATTTTTCAGCATTGTTTTTTTGTGCTTTAAAGTCTGGGATCATTTAAAAAGTCAGGTTAGCTTAACAAAGAGTTCTTGCCGTCTGAACGTTTGTGTTCACACTTAAGCTTGATTAGTCATAAGACTTTGCTTTGGTCCCACAGTATCGAGGCTCCTACAGATTGCGCATCTACGAGAAGCCCGACTTCAGCGGTCACATGATGGAGTTCATGGACGACTGTCCCTGTGTGTCCGACCGTTTCCATCACCGCCATGTCTACTCCAGTAATGTTATGAACGGCTTCTGGATCTTCTACGAGTACCCCAACTACCGAGGCCGACAGTACTTCCTGAGACCTGGGGAGTACAGGAGGTACCGCGACTGGTGCGCCACCTGCGCCATCGTCGGCTCCTTCAGGAGGGTCAACGAATTTTAGCCATTGATCGAAAACCTTGCTGTAAATATCAAACACTTTGTTTATTAAAGATGTTGAATTTTTAATCTCCCTTGTGAATGTGTTTTCATTGATTTGTCAAAGTGTAACAGAGCTTCATGAAGATAAGAGGGCTGCCGACACTTTTAACTGTGTAGTTTGCAGATGCTGTACTTACTCTGTGATTACTGTGGGCACTCTTTTTTAATTGTGTTTACTCCTCAACTATAACAAGAGGAGTGAGCTGTCATAACTGTACTGCAGCCGGTCCAAAGCAAATAAACTACCTATTAAAGTGGACAACACTTGTTAAATCTTTTTTTCTGAGACATTTTTTAAAACTCACTTATGTTCACTGTTGTAATTATAAATCGTATCATAATATTATATGCTATTCTAAATCCTTACGTAATTAGCATACATTGCAGTACCACCATACTTTATTGGTAATCAAAAACTATTGATAATTGTAAATCATTTGTCTTGTAAGTCAATAGGTTTTTGGTTAGACGCCTGACATAAGATCTGTGGTAAACACAAGTTTAAGGGAATTTGAAGTTTTGGTCTACTTCATAAATTACATCAGCAATGAATTTTGAAGCTTTGATGTTGCTTAAAAAAGACGTTTTCTAACAAGTGTCTCAATGAGACGACTAAACGTCATCACTAGAACACTAGTCCTCCTTCAGCTTAGTGGTGGTGGAGTTTGTTTATAGCCTAGCGTTAGCATTGTACTTCTAGCGATTGCATTCACGATTCAAAAATCCTAAAAGTGGTTTTCATTTGTGAAGATTATTTTGCTGAGCAAAACGTGTAAGTAGAATAAACGTTTGTTTGCAACAGCACTTATTTTCTGCAATAATCCAAAATACAATGGAACAATCCCATTTACGTTTTTGTGGAGGGAAGCAGTTCGATGCTAACCTCCAGGTTGGCCTACAAATATACATCATCCCTATTTGAAATGACCAATTCCCTGCACACTGCAGTCTTGCAGAAAACGTTGCCACCCACTTCATTCCACCTGCTGGTTTTGGTGTGTGATCCCTCGCTGGCTTCCCACTCACAAAAAGTTTGTGTTGCATTTGTTGGAATGCCTTCAGAGGGGCACAGGTAGCATATAAACCATTATTTCATAGCTTAAGTTGGGCAGTATACCCCCCATCGTTCAATACTTGCATTTGAGTGTTTTAACATTGAGGCTAAACTTGCATAAGCCCATTTGGTTATCGAGTTGCATGTCCACTTAATGGCTAATCGTACATTTTAAGTGTCATCTGAGAGAGGAATGAACAGAAAGACCAAATCATTGGCCAAGTCGCCATCAAAATTTGCTGCAAGTTTAGAATGAATTTCCAGAAAATTGGCACAAAAAAAGAAAGAAAAGGAAATTAATTTCCATCCACTTGTGTTATGTGAATGTTAGGAGTAGGGGGGCATTGAAATAAATGGTTGGTGGCACTAATTCTCCCGTCATTAAACCACTGCAGAAGAAGAGAGTGCAACAAGATGAATTAGTTCAAGAGCTCCAGTGAAACCCCAAACGAAGGAAAACAATACAGCAAACATGATGGAAATATGGTTTATGTGTGTGTCATGTATCCATGTGAGCAAGGTTACTGTCTCCTCATCACTTCATATCATCTGATGTTTCTTCAGTGGATGTTTATGTCACATATATCATGATTTAGTGTGTTTCCAGTTTGTTGTTATTGATGCACCAACCTCTCCACCTCAGCCAAACAGTGAAAACTTTTCTGCAACATTTAAACTTTATTTTAAATATTAATTTCAGGCATTTTATGCACAAATTGAAAAATGTGCATAAAAGAAGACAATATTCTGTACATTGACATCTATTTAAGGTATTCACATAAATGTATCTTCTTGCCTTTTTAACAATTACTAATAAGAATTCAATGCTACTCTCAAACAATAGTATACTGTGATGAGTATTATTTTCATTCAGTGCTGTTTTTATCTATTTTTCTAAGTAATGTGCATTAGTTTGGATAAGTGCAGTTTGTAAATACCACAATATGAGCAGTTCAATTACTGTCTTATTTGGTTATGGGCTTCCAAAATAGCGGTTATGCAGATCTCATGTTGCTTAACTGCCTTTTAAACAAAAACTATTTAAGTATGAAACAGCATTCTGTTAATTTGCCACACAGGATTTGTTATCAGTCAACTGTGTGCAGGGATACAATGTCAGTATGTTTAAATTCTTTATACTGAATAAGTCTACAGGTTCTGGGTTTCTCGTAGGTTTGTCACAGATGTGGCCCGCTGTCCATTCTTTCCATCAGTGGTGATCTGACCATATGTTGGAGAACCTTCTGACTGAGAATGGAACCCACACAAAGCTCATGCTTTGTGTGGACAATGGAGATGACGGCTGCCAGAAATGTATGGATGGAGAACCATTGTTACACATTTATAGACCCCGTTCAGCAAAAGTCATACTGCTAATTCATCAGCTTTGCACATTTGAATAACAACACATCATGTCCCCTGGGGTTTTGTATAAAAAGGCCCTGGAGTCATGGAGCTGGCAGAGCAAGTTGAACCATCCACCAGGAACAACCTAAACCACCATCATGGGCAAGGTAATGGGATGTTTACTTGTGTTTTGACACAAAAAAAACCTGTGTTTACACAGGAAAATACATACAAATTTAAGGTACACGCTGATACGAACACTATCTCATATACAATCTTACCTCTGTTCTCCATTTCAGATCATCTTTTACGAGGAGAAGAACTTCCAGGGTCGCTCCTATGAGTGCATGAGCGACTGCTCCGACATGTCCTCCTACCTGAGCAGGTGCCAGTCCTGCAGGGTGGAGAGCGGCTGCTTCATGGTCTACGAGCGTCCCAACTACATGGGGAGCCAGTTCTTCATGAGGAGGGGCGAGTACCAAGATATGCAGCGCATGATGAGCATGGGAATGATGTTCGACTCCATCAGATCCTGCAGGATGATCCCCAATGTACGAGACCTCATCTATACATCCCTTTCATATTTTATACATTTAAACTTCATTTGTAGTAGTAAAATGTGTGCCCATACTTACATCTTTACTGTATTGTATTACAGCACAGAGGCCAGTTCAGGATGAAGATCTACGAGAGGGAGAACTTCGGCGGTCAGATGAATGAGCTGATGGAGGACTGCGACAACATCATGGACCGTTACCGCATGAACGAGTGCCAGTCCTGCAACGTGATGGACGGCCACTGGATGATGTACGAGCAGCCCCAGTACAGAGGCAAGATGATGTACATGAGGCCCGGAGAGTACAGGAGCTTCAGGGACATGGGCATGAGCGGCATGAAGTTCATGAGCATGAAGCGCATCACTGACATGTGCTAGACTTCTGTATTTGACTTCAGTAAATAAAAATGATGTGTAATTCATAATGTAGCTGTGTTGTCAAGCAAGCATAATTCCTTTTTGTGGTTTGTCCTGAGCTGTTGAAATAACTTATCTAATACCATCACCACAATTCTACACAGAGCATTGATAGTAACAGTGTTCTAACCCTGTTAGAAGCTTGCTTACATAAAAAAAAATATTTTCTCTTCAAAAAGTCGAATAAAATAGCAAAATACATACAAGACAATATCAAACTTACAGAGATCAGACGAAACAAAACATTTTAAAACATGAATACAATAAAATAAATATAAAATGAAATACAATAATGGGCGTAAAGTATTAGAGGAATTTTTTGTTCAAAGATATCAACACTTCACTAACATTTTGGCTAAATACACAACTTTCTGTGTCACTAGCATGGCTTTACGTCTTTACGTCTGCTGCTCAAAGTTGAGTTACAGACATTAAAGCTCGGGTCGGTAACACTGGAGAAACTAAGAGTACGTAGAAACCCAGCCCAGTGATGCTAAGCCTTTTTCAAGCAGAAGAGAGGATTTCATTCATTGATTGTTGTCGGGATGGAAATAATTTCAACAAAAAAACACATTTGGTTTTGAAAATACATTACCCACTCCAGCTTTTCTGTCCATCCATATTTTGTAAGGTTCTCATCTCAGAAAAGAAACCTCTGTTAGCTCAGACAAGGATGCTCTTAGCACCTAGCAAGCTGGTCAGAATCCTGTGTTTTAAAGGGGGTGAAGCACCGCTGTGTGTTATTAGCTGTTTATTTTATATGATTAATACCTGATACATTCTGTATTTGCTTCAACATATTGAGGAACAGGTATATTTTGAGGAAACAGTATGATTTTGATGCTGACTTTGTGAATATAATATCCAGAATGAGTGTAGCTGACAAACAACAAGAATTTAATTCGTGCTGCTAATCGATAGTTTGGAATATACACAGCTCATTTCTCACTACCTGTACAGGTAACTTTGTGTAGTCTGGCTCAGTGTTGCTGCTACTAGCTGCTGTTTTTCACTGGATCATCAGCCATGTTAGCTATTGTTAGCCAACAGGTGTCTATCAAAGTGTGACATAAAGTACGAGTTCCACATACAAATCTACCCCTAAACATGAGTTTTACTGGTTTACAGCAAGTTGGTTTATTTCTTACTAATGATAGTGTCCATATACAAGCAAGACGAAAATGGCATTGGATGATGACGTTTCTGAACCAAAAACGTTTCATATCTGCTTTGTATCTGTGAAAAATGGCTGGTTAGGTTTATGCAACCAAACTACTAAGTTAGGTTAGAAAAAATATAGAAGCTAGTGTTTAAATAGCAATGTAACAACGTAACGTATAAACATAACTGGCATGTATAAATAACTGCGTTTAAGAGACGTTCTTACGTGGCAATATGTAACAATCTTAACTACATTACCTAATAAGCAGAAAGTTAGGTTTGACTTTTTGTTTCACAAAGGACACGAACAGAGGTCTCCTGGGTGAAAGCCCTGTGTTTGTTGGATCCATTCAGCCCATAGATTTTCTCACTTATTAGTCGTCATACCACGTAACTTTCATACCACGTAACTTTCATACCACGTAATTTCCGATAACTGTCACTGGACATTCTACTTTGCTTGCTGTCGTTCAACGTATCCGTGGTTTGCAGAAACGTACAATGACATTTTTTCCTGGCAACTGGGTTGATATAAGCTATCATGACATACAGCTCAGGATGGATGAAGCGTTAAAACAAGTAATACATAGATGTATATATATATATATAGAGTATGGTAAAAAAACAAACTAGTGGGAAAGACTGTGGTACAAATATCTTATATAATAGCATGTTTATAACCTCTATGATCTTTTACTAGTAATTCAAATATTTTTACATTTGCTGTACTCAAAGGTCATCCAGTCACTGCTGGACTCTTCTACATTTACATATGGTGTTAGTTTAGTTTATTATCTGTGATAAAACCACAACAAAAGAGGCTATTTGTTAACAAAACTCTTGTGACTCCCACAAAAAGACTACTAGCAAAACAAAAATGGCGTACCTCTCCCCATTGTGTGTCACAATGTGTCTGTAATGGGCGAGCGTCGCTCTTGTACTTTCTCTTAGAACACAAACACAATAATACGAATCAATTGTTTTGAACGTCAGCCTTTTTGAAAAGCTGGAACAGATTATAAACGACAAAAGATGTATATGTTTTTACTTGTTAACAGTGTGACCGGCCTCATAACCAGTTTATTATTTTGTTGTGAAAAAAAGCAACTTAAAGCTGGAAATGTTTTCCCTGTGACTTAACTATCACTACTTCACAGTTGCACCGTATTATAAGTACAGTAAAGTGTGTGATCAGTCTTATAAGATAATAGATAGTGTGATCGACATGAACAACATGTTATTGGCAAGAAAATGATATGCTTTGAGAATCAAATGTAGGAAAACAAGTTACGGTAATTTACTTTTGTTCACTTTTGCAAAAGGTATGCAATACTTACATATGTATGTATTACTTAAGTATGTTAAAATTCCACCACCTACATTTCTTGTACGTGTACTGATCCGTCATCCCATTAAATGTTTTGAATTTCTTACAAAGAGAAACCACTATGTGCCCTAATGGTGCACTTATCAAATATAAATACTTGTATATTTTATATAAATGAATTCCCCTTGCTACAAATCCATACTGTGTCTATTATTGATATCAACATATGTCTGTCTTTTACTCTTGAAGTAAATGATGAAGGATTATCTGTGTATATAGATATTATTTAAAATATCAAATGATTGTATCATGGTTTGCTTAACCCAACTCATAAGTGCTGCCATCTGATGGTGTGCAATGTAGAGTCCCTAAAACCTAAAAACTTAAATATATATTCTTTTTGTGTATCGTTTTTTTTCTTTACCATGAGTTTAGGTTGTACTTTGTCGTATGAGTTTCAGATCACTCAATAAAAAGTAACAGAGGGAATTAATTTAAAAGAGAATCACTGGATTTTATTTAAAATCTTGCTTCTGTACATTAGTGCTCTAATAACAGGAATCCATGATGCGCTTCATGCTCATGAACCTCATGCCGCTCATGCCCATGTCCTTGAAGCTCCTGTGCTCTCCGGGCCTCAGGTACATCTGCTTGCCTCTGTACTGGGGCTGCTCGTACATCAGCCAGTGGCCGTCCATCACGTTGCAGGACTGGCACTCGTTCATGCGGTAACGGTCCATCATGTTGTCGCAGTCCTCCATCAGCTCGTGACTCTGACCACCGAAGTTCTCCCTCTCGTAGATCTTCATCCTGAACTGGCCTCTGTGCTGTAAATTGAAGTGAACATGAGTCACTGAAATCCTCCTTCAAAAGACGTAATTTGGTTCAATGTAATCTCATGTGTAATATCAAATGAACAGGAAATGAGTTACAGTACCATGGGGATCATGCGGCAAGACCTGATGCAGTCACTCATGCCCATGCGCTGGTAGTCGGAGTACTCTCCCCTCCTGACAAAGTACTGGTTCCCCATGTAGTTGGTGCGATCGTAGACCATGAAGCAGCCGCTCTCCACCCTGCAGGAGTGACACCTGCTCAGGTAGGAGGACATGTCAGCGCAGTCGCTGCTGGTCTCATAGGAACGACCCTGGAAGTTCCTGTCCTCGTAGAAGATGATCTAAAACAAACAAGAAACCACAATGATAACAGTGTACAGATTGTATAAAGTACTTTCTTTTTAATATATCGTCAACCTTAATCAGACTATGAAAGCTGTACACACCTTGCCCATGGTCATGACTACAGTTGCTACTGTTTTGGCTCTAAGGTACTGCACACTTTTCTCGATGTCCCCCATTGCTTTTATACCTGACCTCGCACCCAAACGATACATGACCCCATTGTTCAAATTCCTGACAGAGCAACACGGTGCAGTGGCCCCCGTGTATAGTTCAATTCAAAGTGACCTTGATCGTGATTTGCGGGGGTTGCATTTGTGAGAGGAGGCCCCCGCATTGCATTGTCTGCGTTGCTGAACAACAGAGGATGTGTTTTCCAAAAAACATGCTGTACTTTTCTTTGACGGGCTCATTAAATATGTCACCTCTGATCTAATGTTTTTAATGGGTAAAATAAAATAGAGGATTATTTTCCTCCCCCCCAAAAAACTGTATTGTTAGCAGTGAACAAATGCACAAGTTCCTGGAGCAGAATAAACTGTAAAAAACAAACAAACATGTTGAATGAATTAATATTTATTAATGTTGGCTTTTATATCGAATTAACCAGAACATTAGAGCCACAGGCAATATTTATTTGATTTCTGAGATGAAACCATATAACAGTCACTATGATCCACCAGGAAATATGTTGTTGTTTTCATAATATTTCCAAATGAAAGTATCTTGTAGTTAATAGCTGTTGATGTTTTGTATTTTATATTAAGATGATCATTTATGTGTTTACGTTCAATATTTAAGTTATAGAAAGTGGGAGAACCTTATGAGTGTTTAACTGTCCACCGCTTATCAAACATGTACTATTTATTTAGTTTATTTAGAATTATTTTATTTTGGAATACGTTTACTGTTCATTTTATTTGTTCTATCCAACATTTTTATAACAGTCTTTTATTTATTTTTAAACACAAACTTCAAATAATGTACACGTGTATGTATATGTTTCATTCACATAAATAGTGGAAATTTAATACATTAAAACAAATGTATTTTCAAACCTGGCATACAATTGATTACATTTAAAAAATAAAATAATTGTAATAATAATAAAACTAATAATTTAGTCACAACTTTAAATGATGCATACAAATGAATTTGGGTGTTCATCCCTTTACAAAAAAACAACTATAAAGTTGTATAAATAACCACTTGATCCACTCACTTATGTAGCAATATGCAAAAATCACACATCCCTATGTCGACACAGAATCCTGCTTTCATTTTGAATCTCTGTTATTAAAATAAAAAATAAAACATACATATCATAACCTGATGAGTCTGTAGTAATACAGGCTGTTTCACTCACACACTTTATGCATCTTGGGCAAATTAGATGTCTTATATTTTAAAAAGCAGGCGTGAATGCAACAAAGTAGCATTTGTGACTCATTGTTATCATCACAGCCCAGGCTCAGAGAGCTGGACAAAGAAGGAGGGCCCACAAGATTTATAGTCACTTACTATTTGGAATTGAGACAATAACAACACAATCTGTAGTCTGTAAATCAGCGGTGGTTGCAATGCAATGCAGTGAGGGCAAAACCAGAAGAGCAGACGATGATTGTGAGAGAGAGAGAGAGAGAGAAACAGACCCAGTCTCAATCCTAGGGCATCGAACACCGGCGTTTTATCAAGACCCCCAGCGTCTCATACCGACGCACAAGACATCTTTGTTAGCGTCTGTATGAGACACGCCAGGCTTTCAAGTAACTACCATGTAAACCCACCCGCGTCATTATTTGATGCTTTCAGAAACTGACGAGTGATGACATAGTACAAAGACCAAAAAAGTGAAACACCACCCAGGGCGCATGGATCAAACAAACACAGGACTTTCAATCAGGAGACCGGTGTTCGTGTCCCAAAGTGTTGTTTGAGTTATCTTGAAGTGATGTGACGTGTTCTCCATACTTACCTAAGTGGTTTTGTTTATATTCATAACGTCAACCACATGTCTATAGCGACCGTGCGCTGGGCTACCCAATATGTTAGAAAGTGACGCCAACGGGTCCGACAAAGCGCCAGTATTTGACGAGTTAAAATGAGAACTTGTTGAAATAACAGTGCAGCGTGCCCTGGTGCAAGACATTAAGTGAGATGGCTCCACGTATCTCTGTCTGCGAAGGGAAAAACACAAAGGAGCACTGACAGTAAACGAGCTGACAGATTATTTAGTTGCTCAAACCACTCATCAAAGAGGAGGCAGCTAACGATATGATATAGTTTGTTGTTCACTTTGGAACATTTTTCTGGAACTTTTCTGGAGAATATGTGTTGCATATAGATTGTGCCTTTAACATCTGAATCAACCAAATACTATTAATATTAGTATAAGCACACAGTATTTGATTTTCTATGTGAAGAATTACCTAACTTATCCAACCTTACCTATTATACTCAAAGCTACTATTTAAAATATTTTTTATTTATTCTTAAATCTTGAACTACAGAATCAGAAATAACTTTTTTTTACTAGTGCTACTACAAATTCATCTTTTTTTTACTTACTTATTAATCTTTTTTTTAATGCATTTCTTGGTACCTATACAATAACTTAAATTTACAGAATAGGAATAGATGCATTTTCCTTTATGTCTTCTGATAAACCATCATATATTATGAATGTGAAAGAACTTCTTTAGGTGATGATACGAGGTTGTAAATGATGGATATGGAGGATATCAGAGGCAATCAATGAACTATAGATATCTTTTTCTATTCAAACTTTGCATTCAAATTATGCAATACAGACAAAAATCAAATTTATAAAGTACCAACAATGAAGATGACATAAACCACGTTATGTATGGACATTTTTTAATTTTTGAGTTTTGTTTGAAACATCAATTTGTAAAGTTAACAGGAGTCAGTGATGCGTCGAATGGAGCTGAATCTCATTCCATCGTATCCCATGTCCTTGAAGCTCTTGTACTCTCCGGGCCTCAGGTACATCATCTTGCCTCTGTACTGGGGCTGCTCGTACATCAGCCAGTGGCCGTCCATCACGTTGCAGGACTGGCAGTCGGACATGCGGTAACGGTCCTGGATGTTGTCACAGTCGTCGTTCAGCTCATTCATCTGACCGCCGAAGTTCTCCCTCTCGTAGATCCTCACTTTGTAGGACCCTTTGTGCTGTTAAAAGTAAATACATAGTGATTAGTCATTTTGAAGGAAACTTCCAATTAGAAGTCATTTGTGGGATGCAGAATTCCCTGATCTTTGTACCATGGGGATGTTACGGCAAGACCTGATGCAGTCACCGAAACCCATCATGCGCTGGTAGTCGGAGTACTCGCCCCTCTTCAGGAAGTACTGCTGACCCATGTAGTTGGGCCGGTCGTAGACCATGAAGCAGCCGCTCTCCACCTTGCAGGAGTGACACCTGCTCAGGTGGGAGGCCATGTCAGCGCAGTCGCTGCTGGTCTCATAGGAGCGACCCTGGAAGTTCTTGTCCTCGTAGAAGATGATCTAGAATCCAACAGAGCAGCCGCCCCAAGTTCAGTATCACACATTGGGACGGACGGGCACCGATATCAAGCCTGATGTAAACAGCTATCGTTATGGAATAATTATCTTAGTGAGGTAACAGCGCCAAAAGAAGGATGCCTTCCTTTGCACAGTAATGTACAACATATAAATACAGCAAAGCAAAAACTTTACAAGAGTAACAGTTGTAGTAGAATATCCACGAAACACTCACCCTGCCGTGCATGGTGGCTGTTACATTGAGTGATGCTATAGCAATCCTATCCTGGATTTAAGCCTTTTTTATACCTAACGTGGCATCCAAACACTCAATGGCACCATTGTGTAGAAGTCATGAGTCAGCAGCATGCGATGTTGGACCCTCTGTTCGTGAATGCTGATGGGAACGGGTTATTATGCATCCTCTCACAGGTTTTATCAATCTAGATCAAACGGCTTCTGTATCTGTCGGTTAAATGTGTGATTACTTTGACTATTAGAATGATTGAACTCTTTTTAAATTTTATTTACAAGTAACATACCGGGGGGGGGTTGAAAGTCTGAATCATCTTTAAGGTATAGTGTGGATTTATTCTGTTACTACAATTGTTTATGCTGGATTGACACAAACATCTTTGTAACCTGAAACGTCAATGATCTCAACTGCTCATAAAAAAGGTGCTGGAGCTATTGTGAAATGTGTGCATGATCTCTATGAAGGATGCAGCAATCACCTGTTTGATTTATGGTAACCATCATTATTTGTATTATAATAATGTTATCTGCTCATTTTATAGTTGGAATTATTTCTACACAACAAACTAATGCTTGTTGTTATCAGCTGCTTACATAATTACAGTTGACCTTTGTGCAATGCATGCATCATTTGAATACAATATACTTTGTATATTACATGGTGGAGTAATTTGAGTGCAATATGGGTTATCATATTTATACATCACTACCAAGACAGACTCAGAGTAAATAGTGAACTATACTGTACATTGAAATGTATTGTTTGTACTTGATTTTCGTTAGAGACTCTTAACTGGATGTTGTTCATACTCTTTATATCATCTAAACTGTTGTTTTTATTGTATTTTATGGTGTCGTCTTGGCCGAGTCTGTCTTCAAAAGAGATTTCAGTCACAATGAGACTTTGACCAGGTTAAACGAATGAAAATAGAATAATACAATAATGATGATAAATAATAAATATAGGGAATATTGAATAACATTGAACAGAGTCTCACACAAACTGTTCCAGGGCTGAAAACTTCATGAATATCTACAAAACAAAGTGGATAGTATCTCACAGAATCAGTATCTCATATATAGAAAGAATATACATTATACACCGTTTGTACAGCTTCATAACATGTTACTCAAACTAATAATATTTCAGATGCTTCTGAAATCTTATTCTGATTTGCTTAATTGTGATTTGCTAAACAAATGTTTGTTGTTTCTGTTGCAGAATATATGTATGCAGAATATATTTATTTCTTTACACGTCAATGTTTATCTGATGAAGTACGGTTTTACAATGTGTTGTGTCTGTGAAATCAACATTTATTTTTGTATTTAAATTTCTCTTCATGTTTGTTAGAGTGATACATTATTTTCTGTTAAGTTGTGAACATGCTTGGTTTGAGTACCTCTTTATATTTGGATTCTCATTAGTAAAACAGGATGAAAAAAAGTCACAAGCTCAATATTTCGTTTTATCTTTCATATTTTATTTCAAAATGAAAATGTCTAGCACATGTCCATGATGCGCTTCATGCTCATGAACCTCATGCCGCTCATGCCCATGTCCTTGAAGCTCCTGTACTCTCCGGGCCTCATGTACATCTGCTTGCCTCTGTACTGGGGCTGCTCGTACATCAGCCAGTGGCCGTCCATCACGTTGCAGGACTGGCACTCGCTCATGCGGTAACGGTCCATGATGTTGTCACAGTCCTCCATCAGCTCGTGACTCTGACCACCGAAGTTCTCCCTCTCGTAGATCTTCATCCTGAACTGTCCTCTGTGCTGTTTTGGAGAGATTTAAAAAAAAAAAAATCTTAATATCAAGTTTTGTGGGGGTTGTAACTCAAAGTAGAATCATGACGGATGCTGTTTTAAACCTACCATGGGGATCATACGACAAGACTTGATGCCACCACTCATGCCCATCATGCTCATGTGGTCGGCGTACTCGCCCCTCCTCATGAAGTACTGGCTCCCCATGTAGTTGGTGCGGTCGTAGACCATGAAGCAGCCGCTCTCCACCCTGCAGGACTGGCACCTGCTCAGGTAGGAGGTCATGTCGGAGCAGTCGCTCATGCACTCATAGGAGCGACCCTGGAAGTTCTTCTCCTCGTAGAAGGTGATCTGAAAACAAGGGATTAGTTTATAATTTGGGTTATCAGTAAATGCATGGACATAAGTCTTCTGTTTAAAGTGCAATATTTGTGATTAATGCCTGAAATGATCCAGGTGCTTACCTTGCCCATGCTCATGTCAGTGGTGGTCATACTTGTAGATGAGCTGCTGCTGTTGCTACTGCTGCACTGCTGTCCTGTTTGGTTTAACCCTTGCTTTTATAGCCGACCAAACCCTACAGAGTCAGTGGCCCCCTATTGTTTAAACCCCTGACCCAGCAACATGGTATAGAGCAGCGTACAGGCCTGTGTTACTGTGTTGCATAATCACATGACTGGCCCCTCGAAGACTTTAGAAATGTCACCCTTTTGACCGGGTTACACAAAAATCAGCGTTCGGCACAACAGCTGATTTTTTTACCCCGTGAAGTGTATAATAGTTAACAACAACCGATGCTACCTTATAATGTTCCGACAAAAAAGACGGCCATGTCAGAATTACTTTGCACTGTCTCGCAGAGTTCGACCAGTTCTACAACGCATTCCGTGTCGTTGACCAATAGGAGCGCAGAGCGACAGAACACTGCATCATAATTGCTGAATCCATCTAACAATTAACCAAATTTTAAGTGGACTGACATTGTAGATAAAGGTAGAGTAATCTTGCTGTTAACGGTGTACGAAACAGAATTTTAAGCTCATTGATTGGATGTGTTTTACCAAAGTGGTTCTTGGGAGTTAAAGGAGTAAAACCAACAAGCATAAGAGTGTTATGAGTGTTAAGAGTGTTATTTCATGTCTTAAAATTGTTACTATGTGGCATTAACAACAAACATTAGCTAGCTCAAGTGGCTACCATTAGCTACGTCACTGGTTGACCGCAATTGCCACTCTGGTCAGATGTTTTATGAAGTCCAAAGCACCTTCTACGTTTCATACGCTGTTCAGGGTTTGAAACCATTTACCTACGGGCATTCATCAGCAACACCCATTAGCAGGTTATTTAGCTCATTAATGAATGTGCTTGTAACAGCTGGGAGTGCAGGTAGTAGGGGAAGGACCGCTCTGGATGTTGGCAACAAAGGCTGGTTGCTAGAAGGACGGAGGGGAGGCTGGTTGCTAGAAGGACGGAGGGGAGGCTGGTTGCTAGAAGGCCGGAGGGGAGGCTGGTTGCTAGAAGGCCGGAGGGGAGGCTGGTTACTGAAAGGGCCAAAGGGAGGCTGGTTGCAGACTGGAAAGCAGGCTCAAAGCTAACAGACCAGGATGAAGGCTGGAGACTGGCAGACTGGTTTCCATCAGACTGGAGGTTAGCAGACTACGATGCAGAAATGAAAATAAAGTCCTCTTCCCACCCAGTTATCAATTTTGGCAAAGCAAGGCCTTGAGGAAACCTCCCAGCATGCCGATGATGAGGCTTCCTCCCTTTCCCTACTCCCGTGTGCCATTTTGGAGACGCAAAAGGTTATAAGTCACCACATAGAGTTCCTGACCAAATAATTCGTCTGCTGGGTCCATTATAGACAGATCATATGGTCGGGTTGGGAGTGCAGTTTGCAGGGGATGGACCCCAAACGCAAATGAAACGGACATACTGATGCTATTCTTTTTTGAAAATACTTTATTGCAATGTTTCTTTCATCATCTTCCGACAATTGTTTACTTCAGGGGTTATTGCACATTTTTTAATACTTTATACAAGTTAAATGTATAAATAACAGAAAATAACTAAGAGATACAAAACTTCAAAAAACAAAAAACAAAGAAAGGAGGAGTTGTGGGGGAGTGTAGGACAGGGGGTATTTGGATGGTGATGGGAGAGGAGTACCTATTTATTGCAAGGTCGGGCTGGATGGAAGTAAAATGTTATTTTACAGAGTATTGGGGGAGAAAGTCTTATTCCATTGTTTTATGTGGTCTCTGTGTAAAAAGTATTTTTTTTTCTATGTCCAGAATCTGTTCTATTGTTGAAAGCCATGAATTTAGTTTTGGTATTTTGGACTGTTTCCATGTCCTCTTCACCTGCTTCATGGCCGTCACACACAATTTGTTGAAGAGATGCATGTCCGCTGATTTCTTTCCTTGTAAGTTAATACCCATAATACTTTCTAGTTTCAGAGGTTCTTTTTTCAATCAAGTCCTGTAAGGGTCTCAATATTGGGCATGTAAAGAATGTGTGTGTTTAGATTTCTACTTGTTCCTCACAACTTCTCCAGCAACTAGTCCCTGCTAAAGGGATGACATTTCCCGTATTTGTTAGGCATAATAAAATATCTCATGCTCACTTACAAAGCAAATTTCCTCCAGTGTTTTTTATTGTGATTTTTTTAAGTTTGTCTTTCCAATCTTCTGCTGATACGGGCAGGTGCATTGTGGTGTGATGCCATCACAAGATGGTCACTAGCTCAAGTTTGGTTTTGAACTTCAGCATTACTAGAACTTTTACATTTTCCTTACTTTTCAATGGTAAAATTCCTTTATAAATAGTGTTTATGTTAATGCATGTAATGTATAATTGTTGGAAATTGCTTTGAAAATGTATAAGCCTAATATTGATTTCATTGTTCAATTTAACAATGAAATGAAAAGCTAAATTTCTCATCATATTAAAAACATCAGGTGAAAATCTACTTGGTGTCGAAAATGTTAAAATATATCAGATTTAATGACACCTTATATATTTTTTGTTGCAATAATTCAATGAAGCAGTTAGGCAGTTGTTAGAGTGCAGACATTATTTATTTAATGGCATTTGATTTAGTGAACATTTAGTTGGAGGAATCCATGATGCGCTTCATGCTCATGAACCTCATGCCGCTCATGCCCATGTCCCTGAAGCTCCTGTACTCTCCGGGCCTCATGTACATCTGCTTGCCTCTGTACTGGGGCTGCTCGTACATCAGCCAGTGGCCGTCCATCACGTTGCAGGACTGGCACTCGTTCATGCGGTAACGGTCCATGATGTTGTCACAGTCCTCCATCAGCTCGTGACTCTGACCACCGAAGTTCTCCCTCTCGTAGATCTTCATCCTGAACTGACCTCTGTGCTATTTTGAAGAAACAAGAGAAAAATATTGATTATTTCAGAGATAAAAAAAAGGTATCACTCAAAGATCAACTTTTAAGGTCTGTTTTAAACCTACCATGGGGATCATACGGCAAGACCTGATGCAGTCCCTCATGCCCATCATGCTCATGTGGTCGGCGTACTCGCCCCTCCTCATGAAGAACTGGCTCCCCATGTAGTTGGGGCGGTCGTAGACCATGAAGCAGCCGCTCTCCACCCTGCAGGAGTTACACCTGTTCAGGTAGGAGGTCATGTCGGAGCAGTCGCTCATGCACTCATAGGAGCGACCCTGGAAGTTCTTCTCCTCGTAGAAGATGATCTGAAAACAAGTGAATTGTAATGTTTAGAAATAAAGCAGTGAGGTGAATATGGTGACAGT
>NW_022280101.1:291102-319044 GCF_004355925.1 Anarrhichthys ocellatus | reverse complement strand
GAAGTTCTCCCTCTCGTAGATCTTCATCCTGAACTGACCTCTGTGCTGTTTTTTTTAGAGTGAATAAAAACAATTAATATCAAGATTTGTGGGGGTTGTCACTCTTATGGAAACCATAGTATAATGGATGCTGTTTTAAACCTACCATGGGGATCATACGGCAAGACCTGATGCAGTCCCTCATGCCCATCATGCTCATGTAGTCGGCGTACTCGCCCCTCCTCATGAAGAACTGGTTCCCCATGTAGTTGGGGCGGTCGTAGACCATGAAGCAGCCGCTCTCCACCCTGCAGGAGTGACACCTGTTCAGGTAGGAGGACATGTCGGAGCAGTCGCTCATGCACTCATAGGAGCGACCCTGGAAGTTCTTCTCCTCGTAAAAGATGATCTGAAAAAGGAAATCATAGAGGAAAGAGGTATTTAAGCTAAAAGATAAATTACCATAGTTGATAATAATTAAAGAATAAAAGGTGAGGTGAAAGTCCTTACCTTGCCCATGGTCATGGTTGTGGTGTTGGTAGTTCAGAGAACTTTGTTGCTGGTAAACTGATGTCGGTCCCGTTTTAACAGTTACTTTTATACTTGACCAAACCCACAGAGTATGTGGCCTCTATTGTGTAAACCCCTGACCAAGCAACATGGTATAGAGGCCTATAGAGTGCTCAGGGGCATTTGTCACATTTCCATGTGACTGGACCCCCTAGAAGACTTTAGAATGGATTTTTTTCAATAGGGAAGTCAATACAATGAACATTTTTGTCGTTACAATACAGAATAACAAACAATAGACTCAAAACATGCTGTACGGCCCTCTAAGTGGACAATTTATAGACATGAGTTTCCTTTTGTGTGACCACAATAGTCTGACATGCAATCTATAATGCACATCTGTATGAACAAGTGTTAATTTAGCTGTTTGTAGAGCCATGTACTGTATATAGTATAAATACAAAAATAACCATGTTAATTACCCAGTTTACAGGGTTTACTAGCTTTTTTATGAGATATGTTTTGCTTCACTGTGAGGATGTTTAAGTGTTATTAATATACAGTAATTGTCAACAATGAGAACTTCTTCTATGAGGACATATTTTATATTATTATAAATTGTCACTCACCACTTTCAAAACTGCACTTAAAACTCATCTATTTAAATCTGCTTTTAACCTGTGATGCTAGTTATGTATGCTTTTGTTTCTTACTATTATGTCTTCTCTTTTGTTTGTATTGTAATCACTTGTATTGTTTCTGTTTTCACCATGTAAAGTGCCTTTGAGTACCTTCTAAAGCGCTATACAAATAAAATGTATTATTTACTATTATTAATAGAACTGTCTATTATTATATCGCCATCTATTATCTGTTTATACATCAGCCTCCACACACGTGTGTCCACAGGAGGAGTCACAGTTGTTGGTAATTACATTAGTAAACTCTTATATCTGCTTACATTAAAGTGTGTTTGTTATAAACAATTTATTACATGTTTTAATGTTAAGTAGAGAGTTACTCTCATCATGAAGGTAGATATATACCAGGTCGTCTATGCAAGTTCCTAAAATATTCTGGGAAGGTGGGACAAAGCGTATCGAGCATATAAAAGGATTTTTACATAGATTTGGTTTTGAATAATTTAGTGTGACAACAACACAGCTTCAATGATGAGCTGGAACAAGCAGATAATAGTCTTCTCGATCATTTCTCAATTATTTGGACATGTTGAGTAAAATTGCTTCAGAAAATTATGTTCTTGAAAGAATCTGGAGAAACGTGCTTTGTCGGCCAAGTGTGTGAACATATACAAGGAATCTTTATGGACTTTTATGTCTACGAATATGTGGAAAAACATGGTGTGTGTGTGTGTGTGTGTATGCGCATATATATTTATATTAAGCACCAACAACCAACAAAAAGAAAATTAACTTAAATAGAAATAAAATAGAATAAATAGTCTATATAAGTCTATGTAAGTTGGAAACAAAATAAGTAAATAGTGAATTGATATACATGGACTGGAAGATTATGCAGTATGTGTCCTCAGATTATGTGTTTGGAAAATTGTGTGTGATACCAGAGTGTTTGTTCTTTCTTATATATTGTTGTTTAAATACAAAGCAAGCATAATTGAAAAAGACACACAGAGATGAGATATTAGTTTTATTGTCAAACAATATATTTCATATATTTCTCGGCGACACCCGCCCTGCATAGCTGGTTGAGGCGGAGATGATTAGTTGAGGTTCGCCGTTGACCTCCAGCTGGATACTCCATTGGTCATGGCACAAATCAGGTTATCGGTACTTCGGCGAGCTTGGACATCCGGCCATTGCTTGTCAGGTCTTGACAAGAAAAGCTTGACATTTTACATATCTTCCATATGCGTTAGGCATCTTTGTTGGTTGTGGGAGATGACTAGCTCTGTGGAAAAAAAGGATTAATACTTATTCCTGTAACTTCAGCGTTACCTCGTTCTGTCGTGTGTGAACTCACTTCATGGTGTGTGGGTAGAAATGCATTATCTTTGAAAAGTAGACCCAATTATTTGGCAAGCTAGAGTACAGCTACCTTGCAGTGGCATATTTTTCTGCAAATTATCTAATTTCATTGCATCGATCAATTCCCCTTTCTTTCACCTCCATCTACTTTGTATATAGGCTGTTATGTTGGAAGTGTCAGAATGTCAAAGATCTTTGGCTAATTCCTATCAAGCATCTCAGGATCTTGTTCATGAGTAAAGTGGTGCAGGATATGGACAGGTAGTTTGATGCAGGTGTTGTACTGGATCGTTGTGGTGAAGCGAGACCTGATTCTGATAGCAAAGCACTCGATTCATCAGTCCCACTATGCTACGACCCTCACCAAATTATAGTTGATTCGCTTTTTTTATTTTTCTGCAATTTTGTGCACAATTTATTGGAAATTTTGGACATAAGCATAAGTTCCCTGAATTAATCTGGGTGTGTATATTGTTAAAATTGTCTTTCTGTCGTTACCAGAAGATGTCTCGCTGTATTTTCGAAGTTTACCTTCTAGTCACAAGTGGGACGTGACACAAAATGAACCATGATAATGCTAGAGATTGTTGAAGAGAATTTAAATGCACATTTTACAATCAGATTTCGGCTTAATGCGGAAGATTTTCAATCAGTCAAACCAACTAAAGTTATACTCATTAAAATAAAAACCATGACATCAGAATTTAGAAAGTTACATCATTTATTGAAGTCAAAATGTACAACTAGCACATGTCCATGATGCGCCTCATGCTCATGAACCTCATGCCGCTCATGCCCATGTCCCTGAAGCTCCTGTGCTCTCCGGGCCTCAGGTACATCTGCTTGCCTCTGTACTGGGGCTGCTCGTACATCAGCCAGTGGCCGTCCATCACGTTGCAGGACTGGCAGTCGTTCATGCGGTAACGGTCCATGATGTTATCACAGTCGTCCATCAGCTCGTGACTCTGGCCCTGGAAGTTCTCCTTCTCGTAGATCTTCATCCTGAACTGGCCTCTGTGCTGTTGTTTTTTTTTAGAGGGAATAAAAAAATGAATATCCTAATATCAGGTTTTGTGGGGCTTGTAACCCGAAGTAGAATCATGATGGATGCTGTTTTAAACCTACCATGGGGATCATACGGCAAGACTTGATGCCACCACTCATGCCCATCATGCTCATGAAGTCGGCATACTCGCCCCTCCTCATGAAGAACTGGTTCCCCATGTAGTTGGTGCGGTCGTAGACCATGAAGCAGCCGCTCTCCACCCTGCAGGACTGGCACCTGCTCAGGTAGGAGGTCATGTCGGAGCAGTCGCTCATGCACTCATAGGAGCGACCCTGGAAGTTCTTCTCCTCGTAAAAGATGATCTGAAAAAATATTAAAGGGTTTTAAAGACAAAAGTTATAAATACATAATGCCATGATGGCATATATCTTAATTTACATATTTGTAGGCAAACACATTTTTATTATTTAATACTATTTATTTTCTTACCTTGCCCATGTTGATTTTGGTGGTTTTCCAGATCTCCCAGAGAACGGTGTTTGAACTGATACTCTGCCTGTCTGAACAAGGTACATTTATACCTGGCCAGAAACAAAGACAGTGTGCCTCTCCATTGTTCAAAGTCCTGACCCAGCAACCTACTATAGATGCCTATAGTTTTGACGTGCTTACCAATATACCAACAGGGTCACAACCTCTAAACAGAATTTTCCTTTTGCAAGAATAGAGCATATTTCTTTCAAAAATGGTTTAGGCGTTTGAAAATGTACAGTTTAAAATGTGTTGCTGGAATTCTCTTAATAGTCTCGTCAAAAGACAAAATGACTTCAACTGTGGCTTGATCTCACTTTTTGATTCCCCTAAAACATTAGAAGCCAACAAGTTTACATTTTACATCAGCTAAATATTCAGCGGACAAAGGGGTCCTAAAACTAAATCCTGACGGGCATCTTTTTTATCGTCTTCTGAAATCATAATAGTCGACCCCGAAGGCTGGTAATATAAACTATGATATAATATCACACGCTGACTTTCAGCTGGTGATGGCAAAATGATTTGAGAAAAAATTATTTAGAGTGACATGATTGTGGTTATGGGATTATTATCACTGGATTTATTTGCATAGTGAATAAAGAACTTGAAAAACTAATCCGAAATACCTAATATTCTCAATATCTTAATACACATATATGTATTTATTTATTAGAGAATACTATGAAATTGAGTTAAATACGGAACCATTAGATAATACAATTTTTATTGGGTAAGTCACAATGACATTTCTGAGGCACCCGCTTTGACCCTGACATGTAACCAGTTTAGGCAGACAGCTGAAAATGTGCTGCTACACTCACTCGACATGCTCATTATTCTGCATGTATATCCAATGCACCCTTTTTATTATTATTACGGTGGTCTGTTCAAAGCTGAAATCCTGGAGATCTTCCTATCATTTCATCGGGGCCATTAGGACCATCTCCTGCTGAGGCTACTCTTTTTGTGCCAAGCGGGATTTAAGCACACACACGTCTTTACTATAGATTGATGCTGTAAAGTTGCGAGTCAAAGTTCACCAAAGTTGAACTCTACCTGTTGCGAAGGTGTAAATTCGCTTTGCCACTGGAAGCGAATGTTGTATTCGCCCATACGCTCGCATAGAATGGAGGTAAACGGGAGGCGAAAATTCGCTAATTGATAATTCTTTGAACGTTTCCTTCCACAGCAGAAAGAAGTAATTGAAATTATGTTAGAACTGAACTCTCAGTGTTGATGTGACCACTTGACGGGCAACACTTCACCCCTCCACACCATGAACACATATAGGACAGCGACTTCTGGTCAACTTTCACAAATATTGGACCTCTGACTCATGCTAGCACGATTCAAACATAATATTTCCACACATAGAGTTTTTTTAACTAGGCATGACTGATGTACTATAGGTAGGGTCATTTATACGAACAGCTAGCCACAAAACGCAGCTTCATTTTTGGATTAGTTTTCATCTTGTAGATCGTGTCTATAATTCATTCTCTGTCTCAATACTTTTTGGTTTCTTTTCAGCTTTTGCTAAGTTGAGCATAACCATTTCTCAAGTTATTACTGTTCATTTTCAGATAGTCAAACTACAAACATGTAAGTAAAGGCATAATTTATTGTGTGAGGAGTTGTCATTTAAAAAGACTTTACTGGCTTCATATACTGCTGCCCAGAACAATGAAACTGAACATCAGCTCAACCACAGCAAGTTTTTAATGAACTAACAACACTCAACCATGCATAAGTCAAGAAATAAAGATTTGTAAACTAAAATAAGTATCAGAGATCTTGGCAACTAACTACTCACAGAAAGCATCATTTAATCAACCCCACCTTCACCCCAGCCTCCACCTGTAGACTCTGCCTGATCCTAGTTCCTCTAAAGCCCTGGAAATTTGCTTTTGTCCCTTCTTAAACTGTCTGGCAAGGATTCACAAATTGATTGCGCGGATTTTGCGGCCGCACAAATAGGACAAAAAGGAACCGCACCCGCAAAGGGTGAAATGCCGCCCTTGTTACAGCCGAGGCTGAGATACTGTATCCTGACCTTTTGGCCCAAGTGTTGCTCAACCTCAAAAAACATCCTGCTATTCCTGTAATGCAAGTCAATGGTTTACATGGCTTTTTGTTATGAATGTCTGGTCTATGTTTGGAGTCCAAACGGCGATAATTCCACAGCAGATATTATATAACTGTAAGTATTCCTGCCAATACCGAGTAAACCGACAATGCATTATGAAGTTAGTAGATCACCCAGCTTCTGCTAAACCATTTTCTCATAAGACAGCAGTTATAGCCAATATAAAGGTTCACATGGGATATGATGTGATCCTATTAACCTGCTAGAATGGACTAAGCACTTGCCTCTACATTTTCTGGAAGACACTATTCACTATAGGATTAATTGTCATCTAAATGCAAATATTATCTGTGAGGGAATTTGAAGCAAAACGAAATACATTTGAATTGAATACCATCAAATTGCAAATGTGCAATATTTAATAACAAGACTCGTGAAAGCAATTGTAGAAATATATTCTTTATTTTCCATTGTTATGCAGGTCTTATATGCATGAAGGTTTGCCACATATAGGGATGTGCCTCTTGATCATTGACACCCATTGATGCCCATCTCTTCCCGTTGACATCCCCTCTTTTACTGCCCGGTTCTCAAAACAACCAGTGAAACAAGTCTAGATAGCAGAGTAGAAAGATTTTATTTGATGGAATTTAGTGAACATTTAGTTGCAGGAATCAGTGATGCGCCTCATGCTCATGAACCTCATGCCGCTCATGCCCATGTCCTTGAAGCTCTTGTACTCTCCGGGCCTCATGTACATCATCTTGCCTCTGTAGTGGGGCTGCTCGTACATCAGCCAGTTGCCGTCTGTCACGTTGCAGGACATGCAGTCGGACATGCGGTAGCGGTCCTGGATGTTGTCGCAGTCCTCCATCAGCTCGTGACTCTGACCTCCGAAGTTCTCCCTCTCGTAGATCTTCATCTTGTAGGATCCTCTGTGCTGTAGAGAAAATATTTAAGTGTAAAATAAAAGATCAGCAAAAAAACATTGCAAGATATCTGGAGGTTTTACAATCTAGAGAATGAAAAGCCTTCTGTACCATGGGGATGGTACGGCAAGACCTGATGCAGTCCCTCATGCCCATCATGCTCATGTAGTCGGCGTACTCGCCCCTCCTCATGAAGTGCTGGCTCCCCATGTAGTTGGGGCGGTCGTAGACCATGAAGCAGCCGCTCTCCACCCTGCAGGAGTGACACCTGCTCAGGTAGGAAGTCAGCTCAGGGCAATCGCTGCTGGTCTCATACTGGCGACCCTGGAAGTTCTTGTCCTCGTAGAAGATGATCTGAAAGCACACCGATGCTTCATTAGCACCATTTTCAGGGAGCTCCAAGAGGCTTTTTTAATGACTCTGCAATAATGAGTAAATAGAGATTGAAGGGATTTTTTTGTAATGGGTGGATCTTTCCTAAATACCTACCTTGCCCATGGTCATGATTAATTTTAGGTTGGTCCTCGGGACTGAGCTGTGGCTGCTGTGTTCTCCTGTCGGTGCTAACCGTTACTTTTATACTTGCTCAATGTGAAAAAAAGTATGTCGGGCTTCTATTGTGCAAACCCCTGAGCCAGCAACATGCCATAGAAGCCTACTGAGCAGTCAGGATGCTAAAGGGTTATTATCCAGCACGATACCACTCTGGTGGAAATGCGTGTACTGTACACGTGCAGTATTGTTGTCTGACACATAAAGAGAAGCTTCCAACTGTATTATGACACCCAGCTCTATATTTCACAGTGTACTCAACGTATTTTACTTGCCAAATGATTGGAAGCATTTTCTCATGAATACAATTCAATATACATTTTATTAAATATATCAGATAATAAAAGCGAGTTGAATGTTATATAATTATTCGGTTTATGATGATTTAACTTCAACAATCTGAATAAGAGCATTTATGGTGACATACAGTGGATATATCTAGTTATATATAATATGCTATATATATATAAAACTTGTATTATGTTGCCTCGCATACAGCACTGTGACTAACCAGTTCCCTTTTCCTTTTATAGTGGTGTAATGTATCATAAAAACACACAAGTTATGGTTTATAGAGACAGGACTTTTATGGTTGTGATCATTAACTTTAAATGTGGCAGATCAGATAACGGTTATGAAACATTTATACGATGGGTCATTTTGAAAATGATACCTTTTTGTCATTTAGAACTTTAGAGCTAAATCTAGATATTTTACCAACTTTGAACCAGCTATTGGCAACTTAGTCTGACACATAGTAGAACAGTGGTTCTCAAATGGGGGTATGTGTACCCCTAGGGGTACGTGAAGGCACTCCAGGGGGTACGTGAGATTTTTTTAAAATATATTTAAAATTAGCATCCATTCAAAAATCCTTGAAAAATAGTTATTTAATAAATATTCAATACAATTTAAGTGTAAGTTCATGAACTGAATCGTATATTCAGTAGGCTATTCAATGTCATTATCCTAAACAATGCAATCTTCAGTGTTGACAGTTTAATAAATCAGACACTGATGATCTTTTTTTCAACCAAAAAAGCTTTGTGCTGGTTAGGGGGTACTTGGCTGAAAAAATATTTCACAGGGGGTACATCACTGAAAAAAGGTTGAGAACCACTGTAGTAGAACATATGTTTGATGTCAATAGTTGACACTTGCGATCATAAATCAGATATGGACTGGTGGGTGAGGATTATTTGCTGTGGGCTCTTTAGCTGTGGAACAGCAAAGGAAATATGACAATAAGATAAGATAAGCCTTTAAGATAAGATAATCCTTTATTAGCCTCACGGTGGGAAGTGTGCAGTGTTACAGCAGCAAATGAGACAACAACATGATGTCAGTAAAAACAAGATATAATCATTTATTGATTCCCAGAGAGGTAAATGTGAGTATCGCAGCAGCATATAGACAGAAATAAGTACAGATGAATAGAAAAAAGTAAAACAATAATTGAAAGTATATGAAATAAAAAAGACCATATGTACACTTGCAATGCCACAAATTAACATCATTACCTAACATGACCGTTGCCCTTTCGGCATGAAGAGAGCTAAAAAAACACTTACCTTTGGGCCCATATTGACAAGCCATACTTTAACGTAGAAACATAATTCAAAGTTTAAAACGTAGACAAAACGCTGCACTTCATTGAGCCAAATAGACATTTTGATAGCTAGCACAGTTTTCATTAAGTCACAGATTAAGTTTCAGGAAAATGTTGGGTCCGTTTCAGATTTTATAATGGGTGTGTATTGCACGGAATGTTCAGCGCTAGAGTGAGAGCATAACTGTCTGAGTGGAGCGGAGCAGGAAAATATTCTGTGATTTTTCCAAACAAATTGCTCCAGGTCCCACAATTTTTACTCTTCATACACCATTTTTGGCCAAAAAGCTTGGAAATGTGCTGGTCGCAGTAAAGTGTCGATGGAATCCAACAGACTTACACATTTGAGCCGCAGAGCGACATGAACTCCAACCAACTGCTCCATTGGACTCCATGTTAAATCTCACCACTCATTTCTCAAAGAAAGCAGACGGTACCAGTTTTGTATATTGCTCTAGAGCTCACATTATTAACACCACAAAAATTAAAAACCACATCACCGCGTTCGGCAGAGTCTTATCTCTCTCATGCTACCCATATTTTGTCAATCAGACTCCTGCTTTTTGTTAAAAGGAGGCAGGAGTTTTGTTCAAAATCACTGTTTACTGTAACGTACACGCTGTCTGATGATGTCTGTCTCTCTCTCTTTCTACACACACACACATGACTTGGAGATATTCAGTCAAAGACATTGTTAGACCTCCTGTCATTTAATAACCTCTGTGTATGTGTGTCAAACATTATGATTATGTCTCCTCTCCCCCTCTCTCGCCCAACCAGTCCCACCCTTTCAAAATAAAAGCCCCTTGGAGTAACTGTATCTTAACATTAAACTCAGAATTAGCTTAGTTGTTTTTGTATTTTTTTTCCTATTAAAATGTGTACACTGCAATCTGGTCCTTCCTTGTATGAATATGTGGTTACTTGTAAGTGGGTTGGGTGTGGTTATGCATGATACATTGATAATACATTTAAAAATACATTCTTTCAGTCATTCATTGATTAATTTCCTGTTGCAATGGTAATTAAACAAGGCAATACAACCATTGTATTCTCTACATCTCTCTCTCAGTGAAACAGAGAATGTGGTGTACCTTGAAAATACATGCTTAGTTACTGTCGGTAATATCGGCGTGTATATACTGTATATATATATTGCGACTTCTTCGGGCAGTAGCAGCCACTGTCAAAATTTGCTGCGGAATGTTCTCGTTTATACTACAAGTGATCATGTGATTTCAACTCTTTAAGACAAAATAGTGAAATGCTGGTAGAACACCACTTGCCATATTTCTTTTTGTTCTCTAATTTTGAAATAAACCATATTTTGTCATGTATCTATTGCAGTGATTTCAGGAAACGTGTAGAACATCATGCAGAGTCAAACAGCTTCCAATTTCATCCTTTGAAATTCATTTTTAATGTCACGTGCATCATATATGACATAATACATTTCATAGGTAGAAGAAGTCTCTGAAGACCCGGCTGTGGGATACAGTTATTAAAATAACAGCATTCACTACAGCCCAAACTGTCCTGTGACGTACCAGAACAGTTGATAATTCATGCAATTTTTTAATCAAATTTTGTGCCCAAATTTCCTCCCTTAACTCAATAATAATAGTAAATCTGTGTTAATATTTAGTTGATTACAATTTCACGTCTCGAGCCCGTTCTGTTCTTTAACAGGAGTCCATGATACGCCGCATGGATCCGATCCTCATGTCCATGGGACCCGTTCCCATGTCTCTCATGCTCCTGTACTCGCCGGGCCTCAGGTAGAGCATCCTGCCTCTGTACTGGGGCTGCTCGTACATCAGCCAGTGGCCGTCCATCACGTTGGCAGACTGGCAGTCGGACATGCGGAGGCGATCCTGGATGGAGTCGCAGTCGTCCATCACCTCATTCATCTGGCCTCTGAAGTTCTCCCTCTCGTAGATCCTCATCCTGAATGGACCTCTGTGCTGTAAAATGACACATGAGAGAGAGATACAAAAGATCACTTTGTGCTATTTTGGAAAGTTGATTTCCATCTTCAACCTCATTGTTCAACGCAGAGCTTCATACCGTGGGGATCATGCGGCTGGAACGGATGCAGTCACTCATGGTCATTCCCATCAGGCGCTGGTTGTCGGGGTACTCTCCCCTCCTCGCCAGCATCTGGTGGCCCATGTAGTTTGGACGTTCGTAGACCATGAAGCAGCCGCTCTCCACCCTGCAGGAGTTGCAGCGGCTCAGATAAGAAGTCAGCTCAGCGCAGTCGCTGCTGGTCTCATAGGAGCGACCCTGGAAGTTCTTGTCCTCGTAGAAGATGATCTGAAAGACAAACGGCACATTTTCAAAACTATGTTAAATGCTATATTAAAAATATGTATCAACCCATGTGTAAAAATTAACTCTTACTTTGCCCATTTTGGTGTTCAGTCCTATCCCTGATTGCACGGGTACTTTGCACAGCCAAACTCGGTGTCACTTTTATACCCGTCATGATAGCTAAATGATCTATGGAGCCATTGTTTTGAATATCTTACTCAGCAGCGTAGCATACAAGGGCTATGATGTTTGTTAAATGAGTCTGTAAATGGTTATTATTCTAGACTGTATGCATCTGGTGCAGTGCCAACTGCAGGGGCTCTCCTGTGGAGTACAGGTGACAGCAGCAAACGTATCAGCTCGGACTCTTTGTGTGTTGTTGGGTCTGTGAGGACAGTAGTGTAAAGTACAAACTTGACTATTTCAATTTTTTGCTACTTTAGACTTTGGCTCCATTACATTTCAGAGGGAAATGTATTTTTTTACCATAAAGTATGATACATTTGTATTAATGAAACAACAATAAGTGTATAAATGAGTTCATTAGCTCCACTTCAACCAGATACAACAGAACAATGCTACATACACATGAACACATCAGTTATAATGATTCAATGATATAATGTATGATTGTTTAACAATCAACTGTTTTATGGTTCTATATTTTATCAACAGCTGTAAAGCACCTTGTAACTCTGCTTTTATAAAAATGAAAGTAATACTTTTACTTTTAAAATTTCCTCATCATACTTACATACTTTTGCTTAAGTCAAATTTACAATGCAGGACTCTTACTTGTGTTTTTACACTGTAGTATTATGCTTTCTATTATTTAACGGTTATTTTAAATAATACACCAGTAAAATATTAACTCACAAGTGTTAACACATACCCTCTCTGTAGGATGGTGCATTTTATCCGACAACATTGAAGCTAATATTTTGAAGGAATCAGCATGTAATATGTATGTTTACACTATGATTTTTAAATCTATACTTAAAGTATTGGACATGATAACGTGATGCACTCTGAATGTGTGTGTTGTTTGTTGTAAACAGTGACGGTCATTAAATATTGTTGATAAAATGTAATATTATGGGTGACATCACCACAGGCAGAAAGAAAAGAAGAGGCTTAAGTACATAAGTACAAGAACTGATGATTAGCTTGTTTCTAAACTAAAATCTGAGGTCCAATGTTTTTAAGACTCCTGCTCTTCTGTTTGGACGACTAGAGTTAAAATATTACACATTGTGGATTCTATAACGTGACTTTTCAGAATGCTAAATTTATTATGAACAAATATTGTGCACATAATGAAGAATAAAAACTAAATAAATCAATAAAAAGGTACTGCACACTATTACACGCCAAACATGATGATTGTAGCAACAACATTGAGAAAGAAATAAGTGTCTAAGTATATTCACAGATTATGAAACCCCGTCTTAAATGTGCAGTCCAGCAATTTACTATTTAGTAATGTACTTTTTAAAAAGTAGAGGTCTCACAAGAAGCGGGTTATAAGAAAGGGTCCCACCCCTAATCCCGAACCAATGAGGGGTTATTTTTAGGGCCACAGAGGAGAGCACAACAGTTTTCACAGGTTGAGTAATAAACTGAACTGTAAATTGGTGGAGGTCCCCTTTAAGAGTGTTTTTTGTGTCTAGAAACAGAGCAGCGTGACTGCATAGTTCAGTACAGCACAGACAGTAGTTGCATGTACAGTTTGTGCACTGTGTGTGTGTTTTTAATTGATTAAAAAACACATTTCATTTATAATATTTACATCAAATTGCATGGCGTGAAAGTGACATCATGGAGTTTTAATAGCGGACATGTGACTTGAGTTTTTTAGTGTATGAAAATACAATATGAAAAGATTTATGATTATGAGTAAGAAGATTTTTGTTTCATGAAACAATGACAGCATGTATTGTGAACTAAACGATTTGATTTGTACAAAACCTCATAAAACAGTATGTATCTTTATATTTCCTGTATATATGGCATGCTATTTAGCAGGTGTGTAATTTGGAGTATATTTAATACCGTCAGAATGTGTGACTAAGCTGGATGAATATGATGCACTAGCTTACTTTAAAGGTCAGTTATGCAGATTTCACCCTCAAACACACACCTTCTATTTCACACAAGACAACACGATGACGTTTGATTCCTCTTTCGTTTTATTCAACACATTTATTTTTCTCTGCTTCAACAGGAATCCATTATACGCCTGATGGAGCTGAGCCTCATGCCGCTGAATCCCACGTCTCTCAAGCTCCTGTACTCTCCGGGCCTCATGTACATCTGCTTGCCTCTGTACTGGGGCTGCTCGTACATCAGCCAGTGGCCGTCCATCACGTTGCAGGACTGGCAGTCGTTCATGCGGTAGCGGTCCTGGATGTTGTCACAGTCGTCCATCAGCTCGTGACTCTGGCCCTGGAAGCTCTCCCTCTCGTAGATCTTCATCCTGTAAGAGCCTCTCTGCTGTGGATGAGCACAAAGAGGAGGACGGGGTCAGCGTAGGACTCCGAATGAATTTAGATTGCAGTTTTGCTGCTGTTCATGTAGACATTACTATATTCTAACCAACATTTCAGCAGCACAGCAGGAAAATAAATACATATAGCAATTTACTTGAGCATTTTGAATCAATATAATGTTAATTAAAGATAATGTTACTTAGACATTAAAGATTACTAGTTTATCTTTTTCAAAATCCTTCGATACCTGAGGAATCAAACGGCAGGATCGGATGGAGTCACTCATGCCAAAAGTCATGTAGTCGGAGTACTCTCCCCTCCTGAGGAAGTACTGGCTCCCCGTGTAGTTGGGGCGGTCGTAGATCACGAAGCAGCCGCTCTCCACCCTGCAGGAGGTGCACTTGCTCAGGTAGGAGGTCATGTCGGAGCAGTCGCTCATGCACTCATAGGAGCGGCCCTGGAAGTTCTTCTCCTCGTAGAAGATGATCTGTGGAAAAGAAAAACAGAACAAACTGATTTGGAATAGGCCTGAATTTGTCTCTTTTGACATTTTTTTTTACTTCAGTAAACTTAGATTATTTCATGTCCTCTATTATCTTTCCCCACTTGTTTACATTCCTCCTAAACTGAAAAGTGCTTGTTTTCTGGTCTACTCCCTACAAACCTTGCCCATGTTTGATGATCTGTGTTCGTGAGAATCTGTCCAACAACCTGTGGCTTTTATACCAGGCGGCTTTTATACTTTATACGTGCCGTAACAGGGTTTTGTCATTCAAATGATCTGGAAGCTGATGAATAAGCAGCTCTGCGATCGCTGTTAATTTCATTTGTGCCATCCTGATCCAGAACAAAGGGAGAGGGAAATGGGTGGAAGACACAAGGCAGGAGAGGAGGGACAAGAACTGAGCTGCAGTTTAGACATTTCTCAGACTGGGGAAGATTAGAGTGACGAGAAAAAAAAAGGAGTTTGTACAGTCTGTCTGAATGGATTTGTCATGCTTTGTTTGAATGTGGCAGTAGTTCAGACCGTGGATGTCTGGATGACACATTTCAAATGGCTATGAGTTTATTTTAAGGTCCCTTAATATTAACTCTTACCTGGATGCCAAGAAAAGTAATTACTTCATCTCACTGATATCTGTGTTTGTTTATTTTAATGCCAGTAGGACATGAAAACCATAGTGATTGAATACATCTAGCTCTACTGGTCTACAAATGATATATTCAGAAAGACTTAGTATATGGAACAGCTTACAAAGGTTGGTATGAGTAAACTACATTTTGACTTGCCAAAGCAGGAAAACCACAGGTGTTACTAATAAACGTGAACGATGGTTCTATTCTGATCAGGTGTCCCAGTAAGCCATCACAGTGTGACGGTGAGCCAACATGCATTGTACCTAAATGCAATTCAATGTTTTCTTTTCATTACTATCCAAAAACTGCTTACAAACTGCTTATTTAGATCTTTCTTGAGATCATAATATCCAGCTAATCCTGTGAAGCCTTAAGTTATTTTTTTTTTGCAAATGGCGCCATTACTGTATAATGGAACAACAAAAGGCTTAATGAGGTCATGGTTCATTAAACCACAACATCCCAGGTTCAAATCAGGACTTCTTCTCTTACTCTGCATCCTGTTGTCTTCTGCTGCGGCAGTAAAAAAAAATAAAACATCGGCTTTATTCAGCTCTTAAATAAAACCTTCTCACTGCAGACGTTTGGACATTTCCAACACAGATGTCATTTATGATATCAATACATGGCTGCAATCCTCCTAACGAGGCCATCGTTAATGTTGTTAGTTACACCTGAGCTATCGCTGCTGCGAGTTAACCTTTGAGGAGACGACACTGCAGCTTCAGATGGGATTCAACTTGTGTCCTTTAAAAAAAGTCACTGTTGGAGTGGAAAAGGGTGTTGGGCTTAATGAAATGTTTCATTATGTTCAATCTGTTTTAAGAATGCAGAATTTCGCATGACAATCAACTACTTATTTAACCAACTGGTCACAAGACGCTTAACTGTGTAATAATGGAATAAGAAGATAAGACGGTTTCACGGTTTACTACCGCCAACCGTCGTCCAAGAATGAAAGACTGCTTTGCCGTCATGATGATATAATCTCATCCTGCAAGAAGGCAAAATGACAACAATCGACCAAATAATTTCCCATCCCATAAAAAAAAGGTCTTCTGATTTTGACCAAATAACAATGAACGCAATGGAAACAATACACACAAGCATCATTAGGATGGCTGTTGGCCTTAATAAGTACTTTGATATGAGGCCATCACATGTGGACAAAGGGAAATCAAACTTGACCAAACCGTTTTGCTGATATGCAAATCAAGCTAATTTAGATGACAATAGTTTCCCCTCGTCTGCACATTCTGCATTTCGATATAAACCACAACACAGCTGCAGTTGGGTGGCAGGCAAGCAATATCATCAACAATGGGGAAGGTAAGGAGCAAATGCTGCTTTCTAAAGGTTTTCAAGGTCTTTCAGGCAGTAACTATGTAGTGCACGTAAGCTGATTTTTGTCAGGTTTGTTGTCATTTAAATGGCAGCCAGGCACAACAACATGCCATTGTTGTATTTCTTACAATGCTGGGATGATAGTTTACCAGGATCGGTCCGTTTCCTTCCATCCAGATTGCATTCTTTGAGGATAAGAAGTTCGAAGGCCGACGCCATGAGTGCAGCACCGACTGTCCCGACCTGCGCTCCTACTTCAGCCGTTGCAACTCCATAAAGGTGGAGAGTGGCTGCTGGGTGCTGTACGAGCGTCCCAACTACACTGGCAACCAGTACATCCTGAGCACCGGGGAATACCGTGATCCCCAACAGTGGATGGGATTCAATGACAGCATCAAGTCATGTCGCTCTATCAAAAATGTAAGCTCAACAAGTAGATAACAAACAGGTTACAGCTTTGAAAGTCATCATTTAGTATCGATTGTCCTATTCAGGTAATAATATTGCTTATGCATCAGTTTTATTAAGCAGGGATACATTTACCACATAGAGCAGTAGATTGAATTGAAATGGGTAGTAGTTTACGTAAAATCAAGGCCACAACTTGATTTTCAAACATTTGTGGGTTAATGTTTTGCAGGAGAGTACCCAGCTGCAGTCAAATACCACAGAGTGCACCAACCAAGCAGTAATCAGTCAAAGGCCAACAGAGAAAAAGGAGAGATAAAAGGCTCATGATTTGGCAGCAGGGTGCTTTCCACTTCAATTATTTGAGGAAACTAGGAAAACAGCCAAGAAACCTATTTGTAGGTGTAAGCCAAGTGAATGAGGACACAGAGATCGGTCAAATGATTGAGCTACTAAACACTAACGTGATTTCCCCAACTCTACTTCACTAACTCTTTCAAGGTATATGGAAAGTCGTGGAAGATCAGGTTCTACGAAAAGAAGGATTTCGCAGGTCAGGCGGCAGAGTGCGCTGAGGATTGCGCTTCGGTTTACGAGGCCTTCAAGTTCCAGGAAGTCCACTCCTCTGTGGTCACGGATGGTGCGTGGGTCCTCTACGAGCAGCCCAACTACCACGGACACCAGTACTTCCTGGAACGTGGCGAGTACCACAACTACACAGACTGGGGCGCCACCTCCCCTGCTGTGGGATCCTTCCGCAGGATCACAGAATTCTAGAACAGCAGTGACCATGCCCCTAAAAGAGTTATGTGATTGCTAAAGACACCAAAGTTCTAGAAGCATTAAGAAAATCTAGCTCCAGAACATTGAATTCTAGGACCCTCACAAGATTCCAAAGCCCGAAACCAAAATTCCAAATACTTCCAGAGTTCTAAAGCCACTGAAGTTTTGGAATTTTGAGTTAGTTCTAGATCCCTCATGAAATTTAGAGTTCCAGAAGATTCTAGAACTCTTCAGTCTCCCACCTGCATCTCCCATTTGAACATTTGCTTCTTTGCTTCTCCCCAGAACCCTGAGTGTTGGACTCAAATTAATAAAAGTATTTATTACCCAAAACGGTGAAGTCTGTGTTCTTTCTTTCGGCTCCTCAACAGCCTTGAGTCTCGTATTCTCGTGTCCACCAGTACTGTTCAACACAGTCTACATCCCAAGACAGATTGGTGTCAGATCATACTTAACATCGGCAGGAACATGTATTATGCAATAAGAAAACTTTCCAAAACATTAGACGTTGGTAGACATTTTCACGTCAACATATTGCCTGTGAGCCACAAACATTTCTGCACAGGTCCTGATTCAGAGTACTTCACAATGTCATAATTCAGGTCAAAAATATGTTTCAAGTTATTGTTCATCCACAACAGAAATGTGTAGTATGTCTTATATCTGTATTAGTTAAACACATTGTTGCAAATTTAACATATAATATAATAAAAATGACCTATACTCATCATTGTTTACTTGCTTATTATATGTAATTTGACTATTTTAACTATTTACTTTAATTCTTAAGGAATACTATAAACATATTGTTGGCATATTTTTAGTCGCCCAAACAAGTGGTTTTGCATTTATTACAGTGCAAATATTCAAGGATAAATCACTTTATGAATTTGTCCCAGCGATTTTAAAACTTAAAACTTAAATATTTTTTAACCCTAGATGGTGTTTATTGTGTTTATGTAAATGCTCATCTACTGAAGTATATCAATAGCAGAAATAGGTTTCAGATGTACATTTTATGCGCTTAATCAATCATCATCATGCAGTCATGCTAAATACATTTTAAAATAAAATAGTACAAAACACAAGTTCTGTCACAAGCACATGCTACACTACACAAAACACATGTCTACTGTATTGTTTTGGGTTCTTTTGTTTAATTCTTCATTTACAACATTTATTTTTGTTCCAATACGTTAAATAAAACCTAATTAGTTTATGTTATCAGCGTCTGCAGGTTTCACCACTGCAGTTTAATATCGTTATGTTAATGAACTGTGGATTTTTCCTCATAATTCTATCACTTCTGAGTAATAATGTTGCATATTTTGACCAGATAATTATATAAAAAAAAGGATAATAATGATACACTTTATTTGTATAGCGCCTCAAAGTTCATAGCTTACATTAAAGCTTTACATAAAATTGAAAAAAAACATTTATTGCAGCGGTCCGGATTAGTTTGGATCGAGCAGAGACCGAGGTTCAGATACTTGGCACTGCTAAACAACCATTGTGTGTGGAAAGGCAATTCAGTGTGTCAGAACAATGGGCAGACTCTAGATGAATATTTGGATTGTAATAACCAGTACATGCACTGCTAACCATGCATTTGGTAGTATTGTCTCTGCCATGTATAAAGAGTACTGCGTTTTTTACAGCATCTGGTGTTTCTAAGAGCTACAGATGGCGAATGTAAGGACAGCAATGTAAATGTGTGGTTGTAGTCGCAGGAGCTGATCATTTTCTGAATTTGGTGCAAGTAACATAGTCAATGAGGAACACGTTGGAACCCAGATGCGGTCTATAATCCTGTCTGTTCTTTCCAGATTGTGTTTTACGAGGACCGGGACTTCCGTGGAAAGTCCTACGACTGCAAAGGGGACTCGGCTGACCTGCAGGGCTTCATCCACCGATGCAACTCGGTCAAGGTAGAGGGGGGCTGGTGGGTTCTGTACGAGCGCAACAACTACACCGGCTACCAGTATATCATCGGTCCTGGGGAGTACAATGACTACCGCCGCTGGATGGGCTTCAATGACTGTGTCAGATCCTGCAGGATCATCAGGAACGTAAGTGCCATAACAAACAAAAAAACAAGAACATCTAAACACACTTTCTTCCTCGTGAATCATTTCTTTGGCTGTTTTTGGTTTCAGGCCAAAGAGGCGTACAAGCTGAGGCTGTTCGACAGGCCAAACTTTGTCGGTCAATCTTTGGAGTTGACAGAAAACACAAAGTACATCCAGGAGAAATGGCTCGGACAGGAAGTCCAGTCCTGCAAGGTCCTGAAGGGCTCCTGGATCTTCTTCGAACATCCCAACTTCTGTGGTCGCCAGTACCTGCTGGAGAAAGGGGAGTACCGACACCACTCACAGTGGGGAGCTCTGAAATCCACTGTGGGCTCCATCAGAATAATCTTGGAGCTGTAAATGAAACCAGTTAAAGTATCTTGTAATGTGATGTTATGCATTGCAATAAATTTATTTGACCCTTATGTTTGTTGGTGTTCATATGCAGATCAATTTATTGTATACATGTACTGTTTAAATGGAGTGTTGAGTCGACTTTATGGCCATTTTGGAGAATGTAGTTTGTGATGCTGTGGAACTGAATCACGTTACATAGAGAGGTGTTTCAAATATTTAGTTAACCCCTTAATTTATATAAATATTAAAGATAAACGCCTGTAACATTTCTGGTCTCAAATGATATAACTAACTAACTTTAAGTAGAAACACAAGGTCTGTTATGCTTTAGTGAGATCTGAACAATTGCCCTTCCAGGGAGAAAATGATGTTGTAATGAATTGAACACAGTTATATCTCGCCTACAACACATCAATACACAAAGGCAGTACTGGTTTGGGTATATTATTACAATTATAAGTGTAACAAATCTTCAAAAAGCTAAAGGATTCCTGCCACAGCAAGAGCAATGGAGAGATGTATATATACTACTTGTTTATAGGGCTGCAACAAATAATTATTTTGTATTATTGACAAATCTGCCAATTATTCGTTTGGCCTATAAAACATCAGAAAATCCTTGTGCTAAGTTACGTCTTTGCTTCTTTTGACCAACAGTCCAAAACCCAAAGAATACTATGATGTCAGGCAAATCCTCACATTTTAGAAGCTGGATATCAAATATCATAATGTGGTTGAAAAAATATATTTCTCAAAATAGTTGTTGATAAATTTTTTGTGGATTAATCAATCGTCCATTTTTAGTGATGAATCATGCTTTTTGATGGCTGATATAAATACAGAATAATGAGCCGTGGTGGAGGGACGACTCTACTGCATCATCCTCAGTATCAGCTGCAGAAGAGACAATTTAATTAGATCAATAAATCGTTTTCTGGAATCGGGCATTTAGAAGATCTAGAGGTCAGGCGTTGCAATAGTGAGCAAATAATGTATAAAGCATCAGTCATTGTGCACAATGAATGCTGAGGCAATTAAAACAACAATAATGGCTCTGGCATTGAATTCAGTGTGTCCAAATACACTGTTTATTAATCTCAACAAGGCCTGTGTATGTGAAAGGTGAAATTAACAAACAGTCATCAAAAGTTGGTGTGAGGCCCAAACACGGGCCAAGTGGGAAAAGTAGGCAGACTAGCAGATACATCTGTGACCAACAGTCTGCATTATTTGATTTGTTATAAGAAGTCAAAACTCCACCGCACGGCTTCACTCCTTCACACTCAAGTTGTGCATGAAATTCCTCCAGTTAATTGAGTTTTTACACAGACTGTGTCGTCATGAGCTGTGCATTTACACCAAATTTAAGTCAAGTAGATCATATATAAGTTTAGAATATCCACTGAACACCCGCTCTCCTCTTCCAGATCGTGTTTTCTGAAGACAGAAACTTCCAAGCAGAAAAAATGTAAAATATGATCAATCAAGTATGACATAATTTCACTGTTTCTGTAGCGTGACGTTATATCCTTGTAACATAATATGTTACTAGCAGTATGTTCCTATTTGTTGCTGCTAACAGAATCATATTTCTAGAGTAAATATGTTCATATTCATTGCTTTAAGAGATCCTTCCCAGTGGCACAAAATTAGCAGCTGTTTGGGAATTGCCATAATAAACAACACAGTTATGTAAACATGGATGAGACACATTAACAAGATGTTTAGTTGAATTCAATTCAAACAAAGAGCATAAATGTAGGCAGAAAAAAGGGCTCTTTGTTGGTGAGTAGTGTTTGAATATTTGACGGTTCCATAAATATGATGAATACAGGTAACGCCAAGATTTCCACAATAAAAGGTGTCACAAATGCAGGTGCACGTAGTCTTTATGCCACTGTGGTGTGGCCCGAGCCTCAGTTCAGACGGTCCTGCGACTCTCAGCTGATGCAGGAGGGAGGTCACAGAGCTCAGCTAAACCTGCGGACAAAGAGGTGCCGTTTGCTGATGACTCAGTGAGATTTGCCAGTAAGAGCCTGGAGCTCGCCAGCTGCTGTTAGTGCTGACGCTCGGCTCACTGGAACAACGCCGTGACCCCCGACGGCACAAAGGGAGTCCAGCCAGCATGTCCCCCCCCCCCAGCTGCAGTAATTCACCCCTAAAGCCTCTTTGTTTACTGCAACACATGATGCTTTTAGTGGGTGATAGGGGAGGAAAAAAAGTGAGGCAGATTCAGAGGGGGGACACACATCACAGGGAGCCAGTGTGCACCCTCTAGTGGAGGATGTTTGGAGGTGCAGACCAGATAGTTTTGTGTACTTTTGGTCCGCGGCTGTTTGATTTGGACTCGGCCATTCAGTTTCAGTTAACAGCGTGCAGTTACATTTAAGGCAACAGTGTGCTCACAACGCCCCCGTTCACAAAGCCAAGTCCGTAAAGATAATTGTTTGGTTTGGAAGAACTTGACGGGCCTGCATAGACAGCCATGATGAACTGGGGGTCACCGACTGTGAGCCAGACCTGGTCCCCCAACATCAGTGTTGGAACTCATGAATGCTTGTGGATGAACGTGGGAGCAAATCGTTGCAGCAATGAAGTTTCATTCATGTGTTTGTGCACTAAAGGTGTCAGGTTTCCACATCATACTTGTGAATGTTGCGTACTGGACCACAATCGGCTTCCAAACTAGTTGTAATATTTCAAATAGGTCGAGTGGTAAACAGAGATTTAAGGTGAGCTCAGAGAAACTTTCCATGCTTTCCAAAACATCCTTCAAGTATCAAACTCTACTCATCCGTCAGTCTGCAGCTGAAACATCCAAGTGAAGTAACAACAAGCAAAATGCTTTAGAGTTTTCCTGTTGGATGCAGGATCGTCTTTAAGATGATTAATACGTACGGACGTAAAGAGGAGAGAACGTCAATATTGATGAAGCTGTGGAATCAATAAGTCATTTAGTTACAGGATGCTCCAGGATAAACATATTGGAATATTGACATGTTGAATACATGCACTGCTTTTCAATATCAATATTTTCAATATCAATACGCAGTTTGGTTTTTCCTACTATCTTAAGATATAGATTGGGGTTTTTCATCTGTAATAAGGTCGTCTAATTATTGATCTTATGTGATCTCCTGCTGTCTTGTTTGTGCCCTAAAAAAAAGCAGATTTATTGATTTATGGCTGCAGGATTTAGCTCATGTTTAGTCTTCCAATACATAGTATCATCTCTATCATGCAGATGTTTTCTGATTCTTTTTTAAGTTGCATGAACAAAATCCTCAGTTAACACGTTACAGAGTCCTCAAAACGTGCCCCCCCCCCCCTCGAGCCCCACGTTTCCTCCAGTTTAGTTATTTATAACTTCGTCTCAGCAGCTGAAAAGGAACTAAGTTAATCCCGGGAAAAGAATGCTGTTTCTGGCTGCAAAGGTTACCTTGTATGGCAAGAAGGGGGAGATGGGAGAAGGGAGAATTACTCTAATGCAGTAATAAGAGAGAGCGAGTGGGGAGGAGAGATAGGGACATAAGACAGAGGGTCAAATACATTCAACAAAATCTACGGCAGGGATAAAAATAGCAGAGAGAAAGCAGATACATCTTTGTCTGCAGCATTGTCCTTTATAACAGCTTTTTATCGGAGTAATATTCACCGTGACACACACATTTCCTAGAAATGTCTCCCGGCAAAATGGATTGTTCAATAAAGTGATTGTTATCAATTAAAAATATTGATATCTATGTTTATTATTGTTATTCTAATATGACGATTACTGATGTAGTGCAGACAGCTGATGAAAGGATGCGATGTGACACCACAGCCTGTTGGAAGCACACAGTTTCACCTGGAGCTGATTTGGGATGAAAGCAGCCACGAGTTCCACTCCAGCTTCACGTACAAGCTCTTTGATCGGCACTAAAAACACTATTATCAACGTAGCAATATTGTTTGTGGTCAGAGGCTCATCTGAGACTGTGAGAAAGTCTCTTTCTCACAAATAGAACTTTGATCATCGATCCGACAAAGTCAGTTATAAGAATAGTAGTTGACTGTTTGGTTTGGCTCTTTACTCCAAGACATGACATTACATACCATTTCTTTATAAAATGATACAAAAGTAGGCTAAAATCTGGAGTGCATGCAGCTGAACCAGCCTCATCAGATCCAGGAGGTTGAGCCTCTCATCCAGAGAGAGATAACGACTGAGATGAATCTGCTTTCGGCCTCTTGTCACCCTCTTGTCCTCCGAGGAGACCCACTGCAGAGAGGTCATGTTCCTGTGATGTGGCTCCCTGCCCACCACACCCTCATTTGGCAAATACTCTCACTGCATCATCCACACACCTGACACTCAAACACACACACACACACACACACACATACATACGGACCTGCTGGGACGTTAATTTGGACCTGAGGATGATGCAGGGAAAGCACCCCATTGTGCTGGAGCCAACAACGGGATGTTATGACGAGTTCTTTAATTCTGTGCATCTGTTTCCTCCATATTATTTATCATTTCGTATTCTCATTGCTAGCTATCAATAGAAGGATAGTGTATGGCAGGATTGGCAGTCATTAAATATCATACATTATTTTTACGATGCTAACACTATCTTCATACCCCTTCAGTCCATCTCTTGTGCTACTGTAACACCTGGGTGTCAGGGTGCGATGGCACAGCATAAAAACAGAAGCAAAATGACAAGATGAGAAGAAAAATATTAAAAAACTTGCACAATTCACATGTAGAACAATAAACAAATTTACTTTAAAATGGAGAAAGCATGCATATCCAAACAATTACAATATAATTCAAATAATTACAATAATACACACTTAGTTTACGTATACCTGTACACATTAATTTCAAATGTGTTTCATTTTAAATATTTCTGGTAATATATTATAATTTTATAGAAAGTAATATATATATAATGTTAGATATATTACTAATATTATACTAACAATAATGATTCTTAATCATTTCCTGTTTTCAAAATAAAGGTAAAGCTCCAAAGACCCAGATGTGAAACAAACAAACCCATGGAGTAGATTATTTTAATAACTTGACTCAATACCACAACAACAAGGCTTTTGAGTACGGTTCATTTTCTGCCGCGTGTTTGATGTTTTGTTCTTATCGTCCGTCTGTTAGATTCACAAACAACCGACAAGTTTGTCTGGAAGCCACAAGATGGCAGGATTGTACACAGAGTCTCAAACTAGGGTACGGCTTAGTTTATACAACCAAATAACCTCTGCAAGCTGATTGAAGTGCACCACTGAAGGAACTGCGTCACTTAAAAGCAGCTGTTTGTCTGTTTCCTGCCTGGTTTGATTTTAATCTCATAATATTGTAGAAATTAACGTAAAAACATATTTTGTTCTGTTTTGTTTGAATGAATTCCATCGCAGATAAGCAACTTAAAGGCGACTATTCTGTTAAAGCGGTTGCGTATAAAAAACCACGAGAGATAAGATGAATGGAAGACCCACAGTGGTGTGAAGCAGGGCAGTAGAAACAGGAGTCAATACATGATTCACACCACTTTCAGCACATTCACAGTGAACACGGATCCCTGCAGTCACCCATTTCAGTATTCATTCAGCTCTCGTCATGCACACCTTTGTGCTAAAGGTTTACCAGGGAGCCCGATGTGACGTCAAAGCTGGGGAGAAAAAGAAACAGTATTGCCATGGAAACCCGTCTCCCTCAGTTTCCCTATGATCTCTGATCTGAGAACATGAAGGCAGTATTACTGCACAGACAAGCAGCCCTGCACACAAGAGAGGCAAGAGACAATCCTTTTAGGTTACATGAACGTGGAACAGGACGACTGGATGGGAGGGATGTTGAAATCTTTTTGGACGGCAGCTGACTTTGTGTTTATCTTCAATGACGGACTGCTCCATAAATCAGCTTTTTATTGCCAGTTTAAAGTTTACCTCCGGACGAGTCCCATTTATAGACTCATGAACATGAACTTCAAGGTAGAACCAAACATTTTTTGGGGTTGCTTTGGGTTTTTCCAGTTAATTGGACCAGTTGGTGGTAAAAAGATATTTAGCTACATCAACAAAATTTAGCTTTAAAGGTACAGAAAAAAACCCCTAATAGATGCCCTGCACATCGCTGCATGAGTTCTTGCAGATTGGAGAGATGACAGTGAAACACGCCCACACGGCCCTGAGAAGAAGTCTAATCAGGCAGGTTGAGTGGAATCACCTGTGTGGCTGCACCAGACGTGTGCAAGGTCTTTACATGGGTTGGTGATCTTACCATCTACTCATGCATGTCAATAACTATAATAAGCCTCCAATCCAATCCAGCCCACTGATGATTGGATGATTATTAGTGCCGTTAGTTAGAGTTGTGATTTTTATTTTTAACATCAAAAGATCCAAGGAACTTGTTCCAAGTGAGAAGAAAATATAAAAGTTACATTCAGCACGGAGAGGGGTGAAAACCAGAAAACACAAGAGCAAATGTGTAAGGAGTGTTGTCAGCTCTACTGTAAGCCGCAAACGTTAGCATGTCCGACTAACTATAGCTTACCACCTACAGCAGTAACGGCTACTTCGAAGGCCGGAGATCTGCAGGGAGTTGCTGTGCAAAGTCCTCGGAGAGCTTCGGTGGCCGCTCTGAGCTCAGCCGGCTGCGGTCATTTGACTTTGGCGGCGAAGTGCAAACTATAAAGGCGAACCGGTCAGTAGTCCTGTGACTCCTGTGACATGTTGACCTACGTTACAAAGAATTTCTTCCCACCTGAAAGACGTGAAGAAGCTTTCCAGTTACAGAAAGATGTAATTATTGCAACGAGCCACGCTATTTCGAGTTCTGCAGTGCATTTTACGGTACAATAGTTTCCCTTGAAATACAATCATTCTGGAGTCATTGTACGATTATTTGGTTTTCGGCATCTGGCAACGCTGGTTGAAGGTTGTTGTGTTGACGCCCCTTTCCATAGGTCAGGTGTACTGCTCTCATTGATCAGTGGCCTCAATGCTCTAAATCATTATCACAAACAAACCAACATTGATCGTTGGGTTGAAAGAGCTGCTCTGCAGTATTTTTTTGGTTCAGACTGTTAAAAGCTCATCTGGCTCAAACATACAGTTTATATCTCCAGGGGTTCCTCTCCCCTGAGGGGGTCGTCTCCAGGCTTCGGTGCACGTGTTGTCGTCCTCAGTCACGAGCAGTGTAGATGTTGCTGCTGCTGCTGCTGTTGTTGTAGTTTTTTGTGTGGGGCTTTGAGGTTGTTTGCATTGCTGACGTCGTCGCCCTGATTTCATTTGCATCGAATGGAGACACCCCAACCAGCCTGGAGTCTGTGAGGACAGTCGAGGTGATTCGATTCGTGTAATGTTAGATGCAACCGCACAATGGATCACGTGTGCACCGATTCGTTGCACCTTTTTAACCTTAGCTATAAATTGGATGACATAAGAGATAGTCTCCAGTTTATTTCATGATGCAGCCTGGTTGACTCTCAGATTAGCAGGACCTGGCTGTATGTGTGTACAGAATTTGACACTGTTTGCTTCTAGTGTGTAGTCGTGTAATAACTGACCTTGTGATAAAGGTGACTGTCCTGTTGTCATGCTTGCATAATGCAGATTTATACCAGACGGCTATTTGGAGCTGATTTATCAAGGTGATCGCTTCGTGTTTGCTGCAGAGCTGTGAGGCGGCAAAGTCCCCCCGACATGTTTTTGTGAAAAAACCCACAGATGGCTTTAATTGTACAGCAGCTCGATGATGCATGTCCGCCAAACCAAACACTGGTTTATGACTTGGGGGGGGGGGGGGGGGGGGGGGGGG
>NW_022280101.1:263406-291002 GCF_004355925.1 Anarrhichthys ocellatus | reverse complement strand
CATGTCCAACACACACACACACACACACACACACACACACACACACACACACACACACACACACACACACAGAGGCAGGCAGACCTTGCCTGGTGCTGCCTGTCTCTGGCTTTCTGAGTGTTTACAGTGCCGTATGAGGGGGGATCCTGGGAGGCAGCTATTTTTAGCACTGGTTTCATCATTCCTCTCTCTCCGCGCTGCGTGCAGCTGCAGCCTGGTGCTGCATTCTAATGAAGAGACGAGCGAACAGCAGTAAAACACCTTCTGTTCGCTTCAGCCCATAAAAAAAAAAAAAAACCCCACTCAAACAAATAGCTTGGGCATCATAGTGACTGTTTTCACCTTTTTTATTTGTCCAGTTTATTTCACTCAGCAACACAGACGAAGATCAACTCCTGTGTGAAACCAAATTTAAAATGTACATGAGGGGGAGGCTGTAGCACGTTTTTGACCTGACCAGGCAGTGAACTCGGTCTGTACCGACGATGGATGGGAATGATGGCAGTCAAGTCGTATGCTGCGGAACTACTGATGAGGCCTGCCACTGTTTCATCTCTGGGTTGCCACAACAGACTCGGCATCTCAGCCTGTCACATCTTGCATTGCGTAACGCCCCCCCCCCCCCTCCTCTCACCCTTCAACACTTGGTACAGAGAAATGAGAACGCCACAGTGACAGGAAGGCAACATCATCATCATCACTGCCTGGACAAGGGCATGCTCTGTATAATACAACACGGTCGTGCTCTCAGTATCATTTAGACTTCTTTTAGGCTGCACTAATTCATGCCGCTGACCGAGCAATGTTTCTTTAGTTGGGACTGAGAATGTTTTGCATGACCTTCTCTCATTAAGCACATTTCCTGTTGCAACACGCTGCTGCAGATAAATGCACTCTACACTACCTGCTCAGCACCAAACAACAGAAAGACAAATTCAGCAACTAAAGCTGGTGAACATAGTGGAGCACTTATAGAGCCAGACAACCCAACCCAGGAGCTCATGGTGGAGACCAAAAACAGAGCAAAAATAAAGTGAATATAGATGACATTAAATGAATGCTAATGTTAGTGCTGGTCGCTGGATGTGTAGATAAGCGAGTGTAAGATGTCATTGTTGAGTCAACAGCTGGTTGCGCTGCCCCAAAGTGGCCAAAAAAATGAGTGAGTTAAATTTTGACTTTGACTTTAATTGCAAGCGGGAAAGTGGAGATGAGCCTTTGAAACTGTATTTACATCATCACATAGTGAGAAACATTTTAGTAAGTTTAATAAATAATATACCAAAAAAAAAAGAATTCAAATATTTATAATACTTCTTCAAAATAAATTTGGATGGTGGAAGTGGGGGAGAATTTGACTCCTGACATCAGTGTTTTTAAAATCCTGGCTATTGTCCAAATGGAAGACCCTGGGACAGAGACGAGGGACAATCCCCAGGAAATGAGGTTTGAACCAAGAGACCTTGGCTGCCATGTCAGTCCTTCCAGTTCAATCTGTGTATATTTTTGGAAATAAGCTTTCAGTAGCATTCTCTTTGAAGGGAAATTGTCATAGAGACAAAACATCATAACAAGCCCATGATGGAATCAGAGGTTCCCAAAGCGAGGTCTATTGATAGCACTGGCGGAGCGGAAAACGGACATATCTGGGATGAACTGCTGTATTTTCCTTTCTTGAACCTTTCGTCTGAGCCCCTCCAGTTCCCTCTTGTTTTTACGTAACTGCAGGCATCTGAGCTTCGCTTAAACGTCACCAGATTTTTATTACATGGCAGCCACCGCATCTATTCTTGGAAATATAAACTGAATGTTGCTCTTAAGCAGCACAGTGTGGTTTGTTTAGAGAGCCCGGTTGCGTCACATTAATTGAGATCCCAGTCAAAGTGTGCTGTGTTTTGAGCTGAGGAGGCACCAGGAGAGGCAGATAGATGGCAGACCCCTGGGCCTGCAGTCGGACTTGAAAAGAAGCAGAATGTCTTTGACACATGTGGGAGATTTTCCATCTTGTGAGAAAAGGTCAAGGTTTTTGATGGTAGGATCCCTCCTGGCTTTAATGTCTCAGCAGATGTGCCTCTCGTAATGCAGGATAATGTCTGTGTTTTTGTAGTTTTCTTCCAGCTGTTCAGGTCGTCCTCCTTTTTTTTAAAAAGCTGAGTTTAGTACAAACAGCTAGAGGCTGGACATATCAAGACTGACCTTCCTTCTTTTTAGAAGAGGCCCTTTTGCTTCCAATCATTCTAAAACTGCACAACGAATAACTTCTACGACTCCTCCGGTACAAACGGAAGTCCGATTGTATAGAAGTCTATGAGAAAATAACTGCCGTATTCCAAGATGGCGACGGTGAAATCGTTGAACTTGAGGCTTCAAAACGGCCATCCACTAACTAATGGGTGACATCACGATGACTATGTCCACTTCTTTTATACAGTCTATGTTATTAAGGCGTAAAGTTATGCATCCATAAGGGCGAGGACACTTTGAGTGACAGATGGTTGCCCACAAGGTTGCTCTGCTGCATCGCATTGCCTCAATGAAGGATGTGTTTTAATCATTTTAAAAATATGTACTTGTTTTTTACACAGTTCGTATGTAGTTTTTACCTGTTGCAGAGCCGTGGAGCTGCACATAGAGAAAGAAGAATTGACCAGCTGTGTATGAATAGAGATGAGCAGCTTCAGTTGATTGTAATTGATGCGCTCTTCTGCAGCACACGTGTGGTGCCGCGTCCATGCCCCACGTATTTGGGTTGTTATAGTGAGTATCAGCTCGTTGTTTAACTGTCTGATCCACAACTTTACTGTTTTGGTTCACCTCTCTCATAGTGTTATTTACACCCACAGCAGGCGGCTGTTATCAGTGGAAAAGCTCTAAACACCCACTATAGAGACAGCTGGTTGCTGGTGAAGAAAGTGGAGCATTTAGCAGCTAAAGAGCCAGATATTTCCCTCAGGAGATGGTAAAGACTAAAAACAGAATATTGGACTTACATCCATTGTGTGGCTGGAAACAAGACTTCAAATGAATGATGATAAATACGTAACAGTTGATTTTTTGGAGTTTTTTGCAAATTGGATAAAGGCATTAAACAATCAGATTGTGTACACTGTAGCATACACTATAGTAGACTAGAGTGTACCACAACAGGGAGGCTTCGTCTTCCGAATCAAGACTTCAAAACTTTTATATCTCCTTTCAACCTTGCCAAAGGCAGCGCAGACCAGATCCACTCTTTCTGTTACCTTTCACAATAAAAGCCCTAGTTCTATACACAGTTTGTCAGAGGGAACTAAAGTTCACTCAGGATATTTCATGAAAAGGAAAATCAATTCAAATATGACAGTAGCTTAGGCTATATAACAGTTTATCTCAGACTGCCAGGTGCTGCTCAGGGTCAAAAGGATCCCAGTTGGTCGTCTGCCTGCGAATCTATTTACAGATTTTATTGAAAAAAGTGTTGCGACTGTTACGAATTTGCATCCCTGCTGCTGTGAATAGTTTTGATGTGAATGTTATTGGTCACATCCCCTGTGATAAACTGCAGAATGAGTAAATGTTCAAGAATAGCATGCAAGACAAAATCACATCCATGCTTTTATCTTCTAAACCTACAATTTCTGAATGAGCAACTAAAATTAGTTACAGCTCTTTCTTTTGTTTTGCTTTCTTGACATCCTCTGTTCATCCGAACAATACATGAATCTCTTTTTGTTGGCTCGTTATTCTTCTGTCTTCTAACGTCAATATTTCAAGACGAGAGTCCTTCAGTGTGTCGTGTCGTCTCGACCGAGCTGAAAGGTCGCAGCAGACAGGTTCTGCTTTCTGTCGCCGTGTCTCCGCGGTATATCTGCTGCTGCTTGTGTGAATGCATGTTAAATTGATTTACTGGGTGTAATGATGTGCTCAGTCAGAGCAAATGAATCAGATGAACCAAAGGGAAGCCTGGTGTGTTTATGTCACGTCCACGGGAAGATGAATGAGGGGTGTTTCACAGTGTTCAACGTTTTCATACCTACAAAATGTTAATGAAGTATCAACAGAGATGGTCAAGCTCTTACAGTCATTCTAGGGAATGGACGTGGGGTCTTAAACAACAATCATTACAAGGCAATCAAGCTCTCTCTCTCAGTAACTTAATGTCAGGCTTCCTGAGAGGATGGAACGTCAACTCCCCCACTCAGTAGGCCAAATCACTCTACCATGACTGAGAAGGTGAGGAGCCTGAGAATGAACAAGAGGAGAACACAGCTCCCGTGTAGCGCTGCTGTTTGCCTGCAGGGAAAATAACAAGGCCACGCGATGCGTTGTGCGGGACCGGTCGTCAGTGTGACAGGAAGTAAACGACCAGAGAAACGGCTCCACTCCTGGAGGGACGGGTAGACTGACGAATGTCTCTCAGAAGGCCTGTAAAGTGTGGCACAACATTCTGAGAGGCAAACCTGGTGGACAGAATGAATCTTGGAGCTTAAATTGGATCAGAATGCAAAGTCATTATTGTCAGTTATGTACAATTTAATTATATACTTTAACACTGTGACCTGTCCTGGTCGAATGTGGGTATGCTTAACTAATGGCATTCAGCCTCACATTGTGTTTAGTGCTAATTAGAATATTATTTGAATACTACTGCGCTAAATTCAAATGGTGAGCATGGTAAACATTGTCCTGGCTAAACATTTGCATTTCGGCATTGTCATCGTTAGCATACTACTTTTAATATTAGCGTAAAGCATCACAGTCATGGATGTTTTTGAGGCGGCGCCTCGTTCACGCCTATGAAAATTACGCACGACACAAAACAAAACTCTGACTTTCAAGTATTCAAATGATCTGGATCTTCCGGTGATCTTTCTGCATCCATGGGGCTACAGAGCAAACGCAGTAGCGTTTCCTATAACCTCGCCTTGAGTGTACACTTGATCACAGTACACATAAAGTATATATTCATGTGCATGTCAGGACCCACAGAATTGAAGTATTTGAACCTGTTACTAACATCACCATCACAAACAAAATCTCCAGCTTTGAGCTGATTCAATTTGAGAAGCGATGGAAGGTTTTTGTTTCCGTCTGCATCTTTGTGCCTTTTTAAAAGTATTGTCAGTATCGTATCGAACCACGAGCTGATTGTTGGTTGCGGAAATATGCCTAGAAATAACTCTGTGAAGTCTCGCTCTGTGTTGGCAGATGAATGTGACATACAGTGTGCAGTTGAGCAAATGTCAGCGCTTCCTGTCAGTCTGCCTGTGAAACACAAGCACTGCTGGTGTTATGACCAGCGGAAGTTGTACGTGCACAGCAAGTGGGTGCTGTACATGTGTGACACCGAAATATGATATCAGCATGATGGAGGAATCGAGGAGAGTTTCTAGTGCATCACTATCGATCAGAAAAATACTGGTTTGAAGGAATATTAGTTATTTTAACAGGCTGAAATGATCCACCGGTCACTTTGTCCACCTTCCTCTCACAGTTAACATAAGTGTTGTGAAACAGTAGAGCTTAGCCGGCAGGGACGGATACAGTAAGTTATCCCGTTGTATTTCCTCTGCCAGGCAGCTGGGACAGGTGGCACAAATGGAGGGTTTTAATTAAAAACTGCTGAGACACAGCGATCCTGTGGGAACACTTGGCAGCCACAGTCAAGTCTTCCCATTCCTATGGTGTGTAGGCAGCACACTATGGCGCGCCAAATTGTGGAAAACCAATAACAGGAACCCAATTACAGGGATCCCAAGTTCTCTCCCATTGTCTGCTGTTCTTGTGAGTTTATTTCAGTCACTTTTTGAGTTATACTACAAAAAAACGAACTAAAAGGAGTCTCCGGCTGGTGTTTAACTCTGAGTCCGCACAATAGTAGTCTTATTGACATATTTATTTGGTTTACATGTGCTTATTAGAACTGCCCTCTTTTTGCTCTATTAATTAGGGTGTGGGCGTATTTGATCAAACTTTAATAGCAGACCACCTCGAGGTGTCACTCAGAGAGAACCAGGACATTCTGATGTAGCATTTCAAAATTAAAGCCCTTCAAAATCTCATTCATGAGACAATTCGTCTAATTTCCGATTAGATTTAAGAGGAAATGGTGCTTAGTTACAAAATGATTTCACTACAGGTTAACATTATAATAATATAGAGGATGTATGTGTGTGAAACACTTTGATGAAAAATGAGCTTTGCACTTCACTGGTCCAGGAAAGGCTTCTGTCAGAGTAACATGATTTCACAAAGTGCTGCCTTATAAACAGCGTTTGCACCCTCTTGTACTGAGGCACTTATGGTGCGCTCACGTTACACTTCAGTCCTGCAAATATTCATACATCAGTTCACTTTAATTGAAGCCTGTAGGACTGATGCATTGCCGCATGGGCTTCCTGTTTTCATGCGAGTTTACACGATAGAAACACTGATGCACTGTTTGGAAATGGAGAAAATGAAGTTCTTCTGACGTGCCAGTACAGTAGTTTGCCTTTCCAGACTCCGTATTATTAGGTGTCAAGTCAGATGTATCGGAGCACCCTGGTGATCGAAGGATTTAAGGCAATGAACCACAGTATTCAGGTTCCCGTCTGACTGGGGACTTTGACGAACGTTATTGCTCCATGGATTATGTTCAGAAGTTACATATTTTTGAGGGATCAAAGCACAATACATAACCCAAGTCCTGCAAAATGTTTCCTGTTCTATTATATATGATGTTTTAATGGATTCATATTATTGCTGCATTAATATGTGTTGCATTACAATGCTGTAGATGTTTAAGCTTGTGCTGATTTTAAGTCCTTTATATACTGTTGTGTAGTTTAATCTACAATACCAATCACTTTACCAAAAAAACAAATTTTTTGAACGGGGCTTTAGGCGGACAGACTGAGCCTAAGCGTCGGCTCTTTTGGAGACGATGAAAAATGTTCCATGAACTCATCTTCTCTAAAATAGACTCATGATTAACTGAAGCTTCCCTGAAAAGAATTTGAAGATTTATTTTACTTGAATTACTCGAGTTCCTCAGGAAACGATTTCAGCTCAACTCTAAATCTCTCTGATTAAAGCACATGTGGGTCTTCACAGAGAGGCGTTGTTTTAATGAAAGTCAGCAGCGCATCCACTGACGAGAGGAAAGAAACCAAAGTAGCATCGTCAGTGTAAAACAAACACTGGATTAGCACTGTTTGTCCTCTTTCACCACTTATCCGCAGTGCTGTTTATTTCTTCTTTTTTCAGCCCTTCAGTTTTTTTGGGGATATTTCCGTTAGGGTTGCCTTCCCTTCTCTAATTGGTTATCTAGACTTCCACAGTGGGGCTTGTACAGGAAAGCATGCTAATCACATTAGGAGCACAGCTAGTGGAGAACAGCACATCGGCGTGTTTACTCCCAGCAGCTGGAATACGTCCATGATCGGCAGCAGAAATGAAAGAATATGATCCAGGATGATCACATAATCACATGACCGTTCAGCTGGTCATTCACTAATTCACTAAATGCCCATCCGGCCTTCTTTTCTTCCTCTCACGACGCAGCTTGTGCTCTTCTGATACGAGGACTAATGTTTGGGTTGGCATCAATCTCATTCTTATTTCTGGTGTGTTGGAAAAAGTGATTATTCTTGATAAACCAAAAGATATTTGCAGAGAAAGGGGACATTGCAAAGTCATGAACTTTTCACCAGGGCATAGCAGAAGATGTTCAGTAATACAATAATAACTCCAAACGAGAGGGAAATGGTGGTGGCGGGTCCTACAGAGGCTGAGCAAGACTCCTTCCAAGCATCCAGATCAAGCACGGGAACTAGCAAAAGTGTTGAAGTAATTCAAGTGGGCTATGTGAATATATATTTTATTTATTTAGAACAATTCAATACAATTTGTCGTAGGAATATTGTTTTTGCAAAATAAAATAAAACGGGTAGGCCTGTTAAAATGTAAATAAAATAAATACATATTTTTGAAATAATGTATTAACGTACAAAATATGCAGTTAATATGCTGTCCTCAAAGCCACCAGACTCCATTGGAAACACAGTCATTTTACATTGCTGATTGTAAAACTTCATTCAAACTAAATAAAACCGTCTTGGTTGGTCCGACTGGAATAATCCAAGTTGTGAATTGCGATGCAGGTCAATTACATAAAATGTGACGCTGTTCTGTTTTCTGATGGTGAACCCAGATAGTGTGTGTGTTTGGGTGACTATACTGTAATGTGGACAGTAAAAAAAGTCACATTGACTGATTTGAATGTCAACATTTCCATTTCGGAGCAGCGGCCTCTCTGCCACCCTGCAGCCTGCTGCCGTCGTCGCCGTCTGCCCAGATGTTCACGGTCTGCTGATGTCACAGATAAAAGCTCAAACCTCTGCTGCTGGCATGCTCATCTCACTTCATTTGCACATTGGAGGGAACATGCAACTCCTGTCTTCACACCCTCTGAGAGGGGTGAGGTGAAGAAAGGTGTATTTTATAGGTGAGAAACCGAGGAACATCAAGTTCTCTCAGGTCTATAGTTTGATGAAACGGTTGAATCTCCCACCTCTATTACTCTGCCTTTGTCGGGAGTGACCAACAAATTCTGTCTGAATTACAATTAGCTCGGGTGCAACTCAAAAATGTCTAACATCTTATGAAAGGTCTTAAGGGAGTATGAGAGTGTGAGTATGCCTTTTAAATGCCACCAAGTTAAATAAAAAATGGATGACTTGGAGAGAAATAATAGACCACGTAGCAGAACACCATGTGCAATTATTGAAGCAATGTACCGCCAGAGGCTCGAACTGGTCACCTGAGCAGCAGCAGTTTTTCTTTTAAGTATAGTTTGATGCTGATTGTTTTGTACTTTTACTTATAACAAAGTATTTCTACACTGTGGTATTGCTAAAAGTACAACTACGAAGTAAAAACTCTGAGCACCTATTAAACCACTGCAATTAGGGAATAAGTAACGAATTACAAACATTAAAATGACTCAAATTGTGTGTTTGTGCAAGCGTGATACGAGGCTGCAGTGAAACTTATTCCTGAAGCAAAGTTCAGAAATGTTAATGTTCAACGTATCCTTTGTTTGTAACTTACAATTGGCATTATTTTTTTCTGGTTGAGCGGATGCGGAAGTGTCATTCGTCGTGTTTGTGCCGACCTGATGAATGTAAGTCCAATATTCACCGTCTTTTAGCTCTGTCTCCTGAGGGAAATAATATATTTGTTCTATCTGTGTTGGTCAAAGCATTGTGGCTCCTTTGCTATATGTTTATTTATCATCAGAAAGGAATAAAGTTACATGTATGTCGGGGAAAATGAAAGAAAAAAAACACGTTAAAATGGAATACAAACAAAAAATGTATTTGTAAGATGTTAAACTCTAGAGTCGACTCTACGACTTCCGCTTCACCTTCCTTTAGTTCAGACCTTGCTGTTATTAATGTATGTATTGCATATTTGAGCATCAACATCTCTGGTGGACTAATGCATTTGAATTTTTTAAATCCAATTTATGCATTTTCTTTAGAATTAAAGATTGAATAATTGAAGTGAATCTTTAAATAATTCAGGGTCTGCTTGAGAAGCTGAGGTCAGCCGGTGTGCTCCAGATTAAGACGTAATGACTACGGGAAATCACTGCGTTGTTTTACACGTAAATGAATATTAAGCGCGTACACATTCTCTGTCATTTATTTATGAATGACGCCTTTTCCAAAAATGTATTTGCATTTGCAGTGATTATGTTTTTGACAGGGTGCCATCGTAAACATGCAGCTCATCATGGCATAATAAGAAACAACATTCATGCCTTTATTACCAACCACTCAGTCCTGTTCTAGTCCACAAAGTAGAGCCAGAATTCCCCAAACAAGCCTCCAGACACTGACGTGAAGTCTTTGATGATGTTGTCTGGGAATGTGGGGGAGTTAACGACCTGCAAAAGCAGACAAAACTGCAAATGGTTTTAAAAGGCAAAATCCCATTACCTTTTATTGTTATTTATGAAAAAAAAGATAAAGACATTGTTAAATGAAAAACATGGTTTGTTTTTAGGCAATACATAAATACATGGAACAATGTGGCTTTTAAAAGGGCATTCAAACCATCATGTTGGGAGATAAAAACCTGCAGAAATGTAACAAGATGAATTATTAAATGTGGATATTTGTGGTTAGTCAAAATGTTCTTGGAGAGTTTTTTACTTTCTAAAATCCTGCCTCCAGTTTTGCTCCAGAGTAGTAAAAAACTTTACTACTCACTTTATTATTTTAGTCCTCAGACAGAAAATTGGTTATTGGTTCAGGCAGGTTTAAGAAAATGACTCTACTTCTCTCTTGATTTATTACCTCAGTAAACATTGTAAACATGAGTTTATGGTCTCAATCTCTAGTTTCAAGTCTTCTTCAATACAGCATGATGTTCATTTAGTACATTATGGTCCATTTAGAGTCAAACAGACCATAAAGCAGGGGATGCTTTAGGGCGGGACTACACAGTGATTGACAGGTCGCTGCCACAGCATTGTCCGGTCTGGGAGTCATCCCTGTTTATGTCTTACAACTCTAACCCTTTCACAGTGTGTATTCACTTCATGACAGATAATTGTAACATCTTTATTTGCCTTAAAAATTTCTTGTTTTCTTGTGACGACGGTCTTGAGATGGAGAGTGCAGGATGTGACCATCAGCAAAGGTTTCAGGGTGATTTTGAATGCCTGATATTTGTATGTTGGGTGCTTTCACCAGCATAGCCTTCGGCCCAGAAGTTGACCTTTACGATGCCACTATCGCCATCCTCCCCTCAAGTGACGGACTTGAGGATGACATGAAGGCCTTTCGGGGCTGCAGAAGGCTGTAAAAGTGACGGATGGATAACTATGTTGCTGCTTTAGATATTGATCCTACCTGTTTAAAAAGTGACATTTTAAAATGGATTATGCGTAACCAGTGCTGATGTGTTGCTCTATTGATTTGGTTAACGAGAGATCAATACAGCAGGCTTGCACCAAAGTAAAAACGTTGGTCAACCAGTGACAACGTCTGCACAAATACTGCGATGGCAACTCAGCAGTATTTCGTCTTATTCTGCTTCATGCAAACAGGGATTGTATCTATGTCCTTCCTATCAGTGCTGATGACATTGTATTCAACAAGTTAATTGGTGAGATCTCGGAAAAATGTTTAAAAGAAGCCCAGCACGAGCTATTATTCTGCATACTGACCTCCGTACTATCCGTCAGCTGAAGTTAAATTTACATCTTACTCCTGTATGCATTCACACCCCGACGACAGGATGTAATATGTCTTTAAATAATTGGTCTTTAAATTGTAACATCCTACACGAGGTGAAGTCGATCAATAAATAGATTGTTAGTGATGCACTTTCTCCCTTTTAGGCCACAAGTGTCGAGTCTGTGCATGGCATTAACGGAGGAGGAAATACATTTGAAAAGGCAGCAGATCGACGGCACCATTACAGCACTGACGGAGCCTGTTGGTGGATTGATGCATCAAGCGGCCCGATCTTGCCAAATGGCTCGTGAATGTCACAAAACTCTGTAAGCCATTTAACGTACAATAGCAGCCCCATCTTGCTGTTTGTGTGGCATTTTACGTCAACTGACTGCAGTGTAAATGCGTACATGTGAAATATGCTTAATCAGAGAAAGTGTAAAATAAAATGGCTATCTATGGTTGGTTGGAGGTGAGGTGGATGGGTGAAACAAACGCAGGAGGCCAGTGTTAATGTCCCAAAATGTTTGTTTTCTACACTTATGTTTACGTTTTAGCTTGTTTAAGTACTTATTTAAGCCCCAACAAGTGTTTTTGTTGCCTTAAGCTACGGCCATTTCACGGTAAAGTGGCGTAAAATGACACACAAAAACCTTAAAATGTGTTATCATGGCACATGGAATATCCTTAAAATATCGTGCTATTCATAAGCCTTCCCATGAGATCAAAAGGAAAAAAGAAACTGTGTCCCAGAGTGGATTTTAAATAAGAATTTCTGTGACTTTTAAAGTTGACTTTATTTCAAGGTGCTCGAGAGGCTGAGCAAACCTCTTTAGAATATAGAATGGCAATCACACTGGCTTTTCATCAATCCAATAGATTTTTTATTTTTTTTCTCAGTGTATCAAAATTGGTAGAGTGGACCCAGTGGGAGCTCAGAGTGATAATCACCCGTATGCCTCTTCTCCCCAGAGGAAGTGCAGGCTGCTCAAATATAAATCCCATCATTGGCTGGCTGTGATGTATCTGGATTGGCTGCATACATTACAGCAGTTCTACTCGTGTCCTCTTAATATGTTGTCCCTGGGTTCTATTCCTTTATAATCCTTAAGATTTTCATGACATCAAAGCCCATTTTTAGAGGTCTACACGTAGTAAGTCTTATTAACTGACTCCTTTTACTAAAATAATGCAAGTCTGTTCGGCTGCACCGTAAACAGATACAACAGTTGTCCTGTAGAGTTAAACTGCACTGAAATCTAACGAATTATGACTTTAATATGCAGTCTTGTTATTCTTGACTGTTCTTTTGTGGCCACAAAACCACATTGTCTTATTTTCAGTAGAGTGTTTAACTCTGAACTCAAAGGTTGCCTCTTCTGCAACTATTCTGCAAAAATATCCGGAAAGCTGGATGCTTTTGATGAGCTGACCTTATCTGAGGCCCGTTGAGTTGTCCTCCGTGTGTGTGCCTTTCTCAGAAATGACTGCCAGCTGATGGAGGAATGAATGCCTGATGTCAAGGCCGCCGTACAAAAAAACAACCCACTCTTTCCAGTAATTGAGTTGTCAGCCACTTACCAGCCGTGAGGGCGCTCCATTATGAATTGTACACAAATGTTACCGATGGCTCTGGAGAGCGTCCCTGACTGATTTCTGTGAACTCTTTTGATTCACACGTTGAGGGGGAGGCGTTGATGCACATGAATGGAGCTCAGACGGGTAGTGCTGGACAGACGGGGAGGTGAATGACTGCTGCTTTTATTTTCCATGTGCGATTGAGGATAAAGAGATAAGTCATGTTACTGGGAGAAGAAAACGGCTGAACAGAATGGAATGGAAAGAAGGGGGGGTCTTGTTGTTGTCCCTTTTCGCTGCAGCTGCCTCGTTCAAGCCGCTGCATCTGTCCATTTATTACTACTTCACACGTCCTGTTTGTGTGTGTCTGCGTGGGTGGACGTGGTGGTGGGGTGTGTGCAGACCGTTTGATTCATTGTGCACATGGAAACAAACTGTAAAAAAACTAAAATACTGATGGTGAAATGTGTGGTTGTGACGTATTAACAATACTGTTCTGTGATAACGAAGAGGAAACTTGAAGTTTACAGGAAGTGAAACAACAGTGGAGCCCCGAACCCAACCACGAAGGTCACAGAGGATCTCCAGAGCACAAACAAAGAAGCAGAGTTTCTGTCGATAGATTTCTTTTCTCTCTCTTGTAGCAGGTGTCGCATGAAACTGACTAACTTGTGACCTGCTGACTCCAGCCTGAGCATCACATTTAAAAATCTACTCACAAACCACTCAGAGTCTCACCGTGGTTGCGGTGTGTGATGCGTTTTTTTGACGTTGTAACTGCCGTTTCTTCTTATGATGAAACCAACATCACATCACTTGGACGGTTAAACGGCACCTGTGTCCGAGCCCACACGGCACGCCCACACACCTCAGGTTTGATAGGTGGAAGGAAAAAACTGTCAAATGGTAACTGTAGAGGAGGTTTTCTGTTCAGATTTACTTTCTCAAAGAAATGATGAGGTTTGTACTCGAGATCGGTCTTGGTTTCAAGAGCAGTTTTTAAAAGGTCTCCTTCTCTTCTTGGAATCGAGTTTGTACTTGGTCTTGTCTCGTTATCAGACAAAGAGGAATCTTTGTTTTATATCAAGACCGATCAAGACCACAAAAATCGAGGGATACTACATTTTCTGTGGATTGTCTGATTTATTTAACACAATTACTGTGATTGAATTAAGGTCTGTGGTTAACACAAGTTTAAGAGATATTAACGTTTTGTCCTGCGAAATAAAATACGTTGATAAATACCCCACCCTTTGAGCAACTTGTGAAGCTTTTTCTTGTCTTAAAAAGGCTGTTGCTAAAATCTAGTCCACCTTTGCAGCCTCGTTTCATATACTCGTGCTCATGCGACCGTGAGTTTGTTTATAGCCCAACTAGCTTTCTAACGATCACATTCACGATTCAAAAATCAGAGAAGTGTGTTCCTTTGTGACGATTATCTTACTGAACAAAACGTGTGTCGTACATTTTTGTTTGCCACAGAGCTGATGAAGCTGAAGCCAATAGAACAATCCCATTGGCCTTTTGTCGATGGAACCAGTGAATCACTCTTAATTGCTCATTCAGCCTCCGCTGTCTACATTTACACCCTGAGTTACATCATCATCTCTGACATTCAACAGGCGCAACCCCCCCCCTTTCCCTCCTCTGATTGTCTCAGAATCTCAACAGCGACTTGAAAGTTATCAGTGAATGTTTGACATTCTTTGGAAAGTGGTAGAAACTTGGAGCGAATTTGTGTTTTTCTCCTCCGACACAATCACATTCCTCCGGGCTACTTTGGAGAACCAAGGCAGCAGGATCGCCAATTAAGATTAGCTCGTGTCCCGTAGGTTTCTTCTTTTCTTTTCGCTTTTCCTTCCACAGAGTTCCCGGCGTTACCATTCTCCCCATCTTTGGATTGTAGCTTTACAGTACAGCCTCTGTTCTTTGCTTCTGTTTTTGACAACCCCACCTCTCTTTGCTGCTTCATTTGACACACGTGAATGAAAAGCAACACAGACATTTTATTGGCTGAAACTGACAACGACGCTGTGTGACATCCAGACGACAGAAAGATGGAAATGTGAGAACGAGAGAAAAGAGAAATAAGGCACGCTCCTCTCGTTTCTCTGGGGATCAGCCTCTTTTAGCTACAGCAGCAGGAAGCAACGCAGGATTCTGTGAAATGAAGCAACACAACACGTCTAGAAATGAAAAAAGAAAATGTGTGTGTGTGTGTGTGTGTGTGTGTGTGTGTGTGTGTGCGTGCTGTAAGAGGAGCTGTGAGAATGGGAGGTAGATAGATGGCTGCAGGCTTTACTCATCAATGACTTCACTACAGAAATAGCCAGCAGCACAACAACAGGCCGACACGTTGCAGTGACACCTTTAGAGTCTGTGTGGCATCGTGTGCAGGATGTACTCGTGTGGGTGAGAAGGGAAGAGAAAGAGAGATGCTGTCATGGTGAGAGAACTACACTGCAGAAGAGAAGAGATGAAAATGAAAAATCTGAAAGTGGAGGCAGAGTTTGAGGGAGCTCGGTTCAGTTTTTCTTTGACCTGGTCTGCCGTAGTTTCCTGCTTCCATGGCAATGTCAGTTTTCCCCCAAATAAATGTTGAATTTGATCTTGTTCTGAGAGTCTGAAATTCTTCCTATTCCAGTTTGATTTTGGTAAAGAATATCGTTCTTATGTCTTTTTACGAGCTGCAATTTTGTGATCATTTGTTTGCAACCATGGTCTTCTTTTCCTGTTACATTCTGAATTATTAGCTGACATGCGCTGGGCTTACTCTAATTAATTAAAGGCATGCCCACAATAGAGAAACCAGTCACTTTTTTTTTTTTTTAAAGCAAAAGCTGAAATGCAATCTTGGAAATCTCGGCTATCGTCTGGCGATGATGTAGCTTTTTATTGGTTTTAAAATTTGAGTGTAAACCGTCTACTTGTGAAACACTCCGGGTCGTATGCGTCGTCTCACTCCTCCAACTACTGTCTCGAATCTCAAATTGCTGATCGGCCCGTAAACAACGAGCAGCGCACAAAAGAAAAATCTTGGCCCGGATATCCGCTAACTCCACTGGAACCCCAGAAATGTATCCCTCCGAGGTTTATCTGTCCTCAGACCGATAGACCATTTCACAATTCCTGCTGCAGCGTATGTGAATGACATCAGCTGACAGGATGCAAACGTGGACACACGCTGTTGCCTAGCGGTGCAATTCTGTAGAAACGGCCCGTAGCCGCTGCGTTCGGGGTGTTGGTGCCGGTGTTACTGGACTGCAATATATTCAGATGTTTCTAAAATCCTGCCCCCTTAAATGGGAAGAACAAAACTTTAGTAACACTTCTCGATATAATGTAGTCGAGAATAACATCCCCGTGTTCTTGTCCAAAATGACAGAAGTTCTGGGGAAATATCCAGCATGAAATCCTGAACATGTTGGAAACTGATCCAGTGTCTCCTCTCCTTGGTCTTCCTAGCATGCACATAACAAAATAAACAAAAACAAAACATATACTCCTCTTATAGAACTGCTGTAAGGCTCCCACCATCACTGAAGGATAATAATGGGGAACTTTCCACGGGAGGTTTCCGACATCTCTGATGCGTTCCAAGATGGCGACATTAAATATAATTTCATTAATAAGTTCACGTTTGTATGTAGCATGTGTGAGATGCAACAAACTCTCGATAAGATGGACAATGTTTGGCACATTAGAGAGAATGATGTTTTATTAATAAGTTTTATTCAAAATTTTGGTAAAAATTTAATAAAAGCAACTATTATCAATAAATCATTTAGCGCTTCAGTCATGATTGTTAAAGTTTTCAGGTCTTGTCATAACAGTCACTGCAGAGAAGCAGCCGTTGGCAATTAATATAGTATTATTAATTATTAATTCATTAATATTATACTATTTATATATGTATAAAGAGAGGAAAGACAGATTTAATCCTGCAGAAGGATGAATGGAGGAAAAAACGAGCCACTCACAGCTGTTGATCAGTGAGACAGAAAGAGGGAAGAGAGCTAGAGGAAACTGAACACAGGGGGAGGCAGAGAGAGAGAGAGGCAGAGAGAGAGAGGCAGAGAGAGAGAGAGAGAGAGAGAGAGAGAGAGAGAGAGAGAGAGAGAGAGAGAGAGAGCGTTAACCATGCGCACATGAGAATCAGAGAGAGAGAGAAGGAGAGAGAGAGAGAGAGAAGGAGAGAGGGAGGGCATCTGAGGGAGGGAAAAAAAGGCTTAATTAATTCAGGGTGGATGGGAGGGATGTTGCTGCTGTCCCTGCCGAGGCTCCAGTGCCTCTGCTGTCGTGCTGCATGTAAGCCGAGTGTTTGTGTGGAGCAGAGAGGACGACTCGGCTGCTGCTGACTGCTCACTGGGAACCAGACACCAGTCCAGACCGGCCTCGACTCCGCATCCTGGAGCCCACTGACTGACCGGCTGGGTGTTCAGCAAACGACCAAAGAGGGATGTTACATGGACTATAGTGGGAGCAGCAATGGCCAGAGGTAGGGAAGACTTCTTTCTGCTTACTCCTCCCGTTGTCCCATTTCTGTCTCCTTCTCTTGCTCCCACGACGATGATCTGTCTTTTCTCTCTTGACTGCAGAATTCCCTTTTCTTTTCTGTCTGTTTTTATTGCTTTCTGTGTCCAAATGTGTGTTTTTCTCAGTCCAACTTTTGTCATTTATTTATTATCTACCGTGTCTGAACCAGACATGTTTTGTGCGGAGGTTTCTTTGGGCATCACAACTTGTCATGTAGTTGAGGAGGTTAGAACGGCGCTGGATGAGACGTGTGTTTGGGTGGGAGATTAAAGGCAAAACGTCTGGGACTCATTCTCAACAGAACAATTCAACACATTGTCACATCTGTACTGTAGTCAGATCAGTTGGTGTCCAGTGATGGCTTCAAGCATCACCTGTCAGGCTCAGGTCACTCTTTCCTGGGAATAAAAAAAATCAATCGAAAGTCTTTGTTTTTGTAAGGCTGACAATATAGTGTAACATGTTTCACCAATAGTGTGACCTTTGGAGAAGGGCATAACTCTTCATGCAAAACTTCTCTCATAATCAGGTTTTTTTTTACCAATTTTCAACCAGGATATTTTAAAGTAATTGACCAATGATTTGCATCTATATTTCAGGTTATTATTTTTAATCTTGTGCTGTCCAGAAGCAGAGGTGACATACTGAAAGGCTGATATATTCTACTGTGAAGTATAATTCTATCGCTTTCACTTTAATGTTGAGTCTATAATTACACAGTATTGGGATTTTGAGTATATGTTGCTCGTCTTAATGCCTCCTTGAGAGCGGTACTTTAGCACGAGCCTTCTCCTGATTAATCTGCAGTCGGCGCGCCTAATTACATCTCATCAAGCAATCACCAAACGCAATGGTTATTTATTCCTTGACAGCATCCACTCGATCGCTGATAAACATTAGGGGAATCTCTGCCCCGAGTCTCGGCTGCGAGAACAACGAGGGCAGAGCTGAGAGAGTCGGGAGGAGAGGCTCAGCAGAGAGAGAGTAAGGGAGGCAGACGCTGAACAGGGAGGAGAAAAGACAGAGGATGGATAGCGGGGTGATGGGAAGAGGATCATACAGCGGCGCTGTGATATGCAGCTCACGTCCCGAGTCCTGTGAAAGAATATCAGCACTTGTGCGTACAGTGTGTGACTGTGTGTCTCTCTCTGAGGCCAGCTGGTGGGTCAGCGGAGGTCTGTGGGGAGATGGTGCTGAAAAGCCTTCTGATGAAAAAAGCCGTCTTTCATCACATGGGTTAAGAGGTGAACAATCGCCTGTCTGAGATCTGTGTGATTAGGTCGAGAGCATGCACAGACCCACTTACATTGATTCCTTTCATCATTTCCGCACTGACCCAAATAGAAGATAACCCTGATTATGAGACACCATCCCCTCTTTTGCAACTTTAAGCTTTTTAGGTAAGAAACACTGAACGAAGAAAGGCATATTTAAAACCTTTAAATAAATAAAAAAACGTAAATCACTGTAAACTAAATAATAGAGATGTTTGTAACATTAATCGTTAACGTTCTGGGTGTTCTGAGTCATTATTGTCACTGACTGAATCAGTAGCTTTTGGCATTGAAGCTCCCCTCACAGGTGACTGAAAGTGTTGTTGTTTGCTCTCAGTATTTCACTTCCAGGTAAAAAACCAACAAAAAAAACCACAGGCTGCACACAAACAATGATGTGTTGCTGAGCCATTGGCCTTATAAACAGGCCTAGTTTTGTGCTGAATGTAATGCAAGTCCAATATTCGCTCTCTTTTAGCTCTGCTTTTGATCTCCACTGACTCCTGAGGAAAACATCTGTCTCTTTAGCTATGTTCACCAGCCATGTGTCTGTCCGTTGTTTGGTACCGAGCAGGTCGTCTACGGTGGGTTTCTCACAAAGCTTTTTCTGATAACAGCTGCCATGAATGCTGCTGTCGCACTGGACAAAAAGCCACTATCATCTGACTTTTGTGTTTAGTGAGAAAGGTTACTATTGGCAATCATTACCGGGACAAATGACTCTGCTCTAGTCACATGTATTTATCGCTCTGCGACCTGACTGTTGAATCCACGCACTCAACCGTGTTCGAGTTTACTAATTCGTTTGGCATTGTGAAATGAAACGGCGTTTTTGACGGTTAAAAAGCAATTGAGCCAATCAAGCTGTCAGACTTAAAGGGGACACGCTGAAGGAAGCTTCAGATTCAGGTGATAATTCTCTGTAGATTAATCAGGGGCGACCCGTTCACATCGCAATATGTGCTTTTAATAAAAGGAAAACCCAACAAAGTGACATCAATCTTTGAACACTGGTACAAAAGTATTTTAATCATCTACTTGATAGCCAATATAAAATTGCATTTAAATGAAGTCATTAATCCGTTTGCCTACTGGTCTCTATTTTACATGTTTACACCGTTAAACAGAATCAGTAGCAGCTCCTTCATTCTGTTTCTCACATGCTCTCACACTCTCCTGGCAAGCTCAAGTCAGTTTTAGGACCACACGAAGAAGGTCTATTTTCATTTTTATTCTTGTAACATGACATTTCATGACAACATGGCAGTATTTCTAATTTACCCTGTCCAGTCAGTTTTGGCAGTTAAGGCTTAAAGAGATACTTTACACTTCTGCGGCAGGAAAACACAGCTACTAAAAGCCAACAGAAAACTAGTCAGTAGGTTTAACTGGTCTTACTGGGAATATTTGGGGCTGATATACTAGACGGATATAAATTCGCAAGTTTTGCAACTTGAAGTCAAAAAACAACTCGTAAGACAACACTATCTTTAAGTAACAGGATCAATTTGGGCCAATATGGTATCTGAAAAAAAGGCCATTCGGCAGCCTGCACACAGGTCTAACCTTCCTAATCCAATACATTCTGCGCACCAGACCTACTGCAGTGCTCCTGTCTGTCTCATACTGACAGACCTGCAGTGGCATGCCTTCACTGGAATGTAAAGTCTGGGTCGGAGTATTCGTGATGGCTTTCAAGGAAGTTTAGGTCCCAAAATCATGTGATCTTTACAAGTGATCTGCGGTTAAAGAACTGTGAGAGAGTTGTGTCCGTCTACCCGACACAAAGTCAGACACACTTCCAGTGGGTGCTGACCTTTGCCAGGATCGTCCCATATGTCACCAATCTTTTTTGGGAATTTTACGGACAGGATTTCAAGGCACAACCAGCGGGAGGAGAGTGTCCGGTTTGGGAGCATCAGAAGTGCATCTCTGCTCTTTGCAGATGACGTGGTTCTGTTGGAATTTGACTTCCAACAACTTCCAGCGTGCACTGGGGCGGTTTGAAACCGAGTGAGCGGTGGTCGGAATGAGAGTCGGTACCACCGAGTCTGAGGCCATGGTTCTCTGAGGGAAAACAATGGATTGCTTGAGTTGCTGCCTCAAGCGAGAGATTTTAAGTATCTTGGGGTCCTGCTCACGGAGAGGCCGTTTGGTGCGGCATCAGCGGTGATGCTGGCGTTGTACCGGACCATTGTGGTGAAGAGGGAGCTGAGCCGGAAGACAAAGCTCTCGATTTCCAAGTCCATCAATTTACCAACGCTCGCTTATGGTCATGAGCTTTGAGCAGTGACCGAAATAAAGAGATCGGTCGAACTGAGCTTCCTTCCGAGGGGTGGCTGGGAGCGGCATCAGCACATACATTTGGGTATCTGAAGTGCCTTTCAACCCTCAAACTGTGACATGAGACAACCCTTCGGTTTTTTTGTTAGAGCCAATCAGGTTTGGCTCCCCTTCCTATGTCACACGCATGCTCATTGGAATATACTGTCCCCCATCTGTGTCTCTACCCACAGTTAAGAACTACCTTTTCAAATGTGCACCATATTTTATCTCACAAGCCAATCAGAGCAGACCGGGCTTTTTCGAGAAGGGGGGGGGGGGCTTAAACGGAGGGTTTCGGACAGAGGGTGAATACAGGTATATTCAGACAGACATTATGGGGAAAATAAAGTGTTCTTGATCCTTAAAGCATGTAAACATGTTACTAATTTAACTTTTAATCAGACGCAGAGTGTCTCCATTTGTCTTAAAACATGTCTGCAGAGGATCTTAAATCATTCAAGGTATCAATGTAGTCTGCTGTATTGTACTATTGCAGAGGGAAGATGTTTTGGTTCCTTGGATTCAGGCTTCGAGAAGGAGTTGCTTGTAATCCACACACATTCATGTTTAATAGAGCGTATAAATCTACTGTATTAAATTGGTTGGCATTCCCCTTTAAATACAGTGCAATCAGCTGTTGTGTACACCTCGGCCTTTCCATTCCCCTCTGCGTTTTAGACACAATCCCCCAGTTGCCATGCCACCCAGGCCTTCCATAAATACTCCTGGTCTTTTTGAGGCTACATCCCCGGTAGGTGAGAGCACAGAAAGCCACGGCCCGATGTGAGCCAATAGCCTGCAGCAGAGCTAATCGCAAAGATCGATCCACGACCTTCTCGGATAGTTTGAGTGTCCAGGGTGTGCTCTCAGCGCACTGTAGGTGTTAGCTACAGCTACTCATAACTTTGACAATGTGCACCTGCTGTTGGCAAATAACTGTGTGGTAGAACTTCAGTAGATGACTAACGACGCTGAGAAAGATACTTGCCTCTGCTGCAAGCTGAGAAAACAGAGGTGAAAACTGACATGATTCATTCTCTTGAGGTGGAAAGAAAGTGTGGCAGAGAAAATCACATTTTAATAAAACAAATCACCAAGTGGAAACAGTGAGCTGCGATAACGGGGGAGAGAGGTGAAGATAGTCTGGGATTGTGTGTGTGTGTGTGTGATTATCTGTACAGTACGTGTGTCCTGTCAAGTCTTGACAAGGGATCAGAAGCACTCCTTCTATGGGTAAAGATGAAGCTCAGTCTGAAGCCCCAAAGGTTAACCGTGTCCCCGTGCAGTTCATTGTCTTCAACAATATTAGCCACTAAATGAGTCTTAAGCCATATCTTTGGCCTCTTTGATGCCCCCCACTGAAAACCTCACACAGAAGGAAAGCAAAACCTCAAACAGTACTCCACTTTGAGAAATGTTTTCCATTGAATGAGGCGTAGTTTGTTTTGGGACTAAATACGGTCTTAATTTGGAAAGGGCACTTCCCCTGTATTGTGGTCGTCGATGCGAAGTCCCAGCCATTGAATTGAGTTTCTTATTTGTCAGCAAGAAGAGAACATTTTTTTGTAGCAAGGAAGTACTAAAAGCAATCGGAATAATACAAGGCAGAGAATGAGATAACTTGCAAAGCCGTCGCGGTAACAAAGAGGCAGTTTACGGTAGATTTAAATTAAGTGCAGAGAGGGAGGGTGTACAAAGTGCAGAGGTTAAAGCTAAACCCCAACAAGGTTGTTGTCAATGCCCTCCTCCTATTATTTTTTCCGTGCCTTCAAAAACTGCTACAACTCACTGTTGAAAAATAAATCTGTTTTATGCAACTCGTCATATACCGACGCTTGGTAAGTACTCCTCGGTGTCTGATACCGACGCACTGAGGCACCCTTTAGTGTCTGTATGAGACGCACCAGGCTTTCAACTATGTAAACCCATCCGCGTCAATATTACTAATATTATCACAACTTGCTCTGGTTTAGGGACGCATCGTCATTTTGGTTAAAACTGCTTAGTCAAGGTAAGGACAGGCTAGGATGTGTGGCTGTCATGCTCAACAACACAGACTCCCGTCTCTAAGTCCAGTGTTTTGTTGACCCACTCATCCCTTCTGGCCTCGTCTCTGCACAGATTTATAACAGCATCACCTGACTTTCCTTTTTGTTTTTCCTTCCTCCCATCATAATAACTCAAGGGGCTTTGTCACATAAACACATGTCATTTTGGGGCACTTGTAATGACTGATCCTGGGAGGACCGTCTCCTAATCCCCCAGTGTGCAAAACATACTCACATTTTTTTTGTTCAGCTGCTGAGGCTTAAAAAAAGCTGCACAGTAATTAATACTTGATGAAGAGCCAATTTGGGCTCCGAATGCTGTACTTTTTCTAATATAATGGAAGTTTTAAAGGGAGCAGTGCAGCGGTTGCTTTGGATGCAAGAGTTATTTAAGATGGACCCAGTTCCACGCACAGACTTTGATCCACTAAGTCTATGAGAGCTCAGGGCTCTCCCACCGGGAAATCAGTGTTTGAGGGACTCTCTGGTTGAATTACTGAGCCCTTTATTCACACTCTCCTTCGATCTGCAACTCTTGCAGACCGAGCCAACTCAACCAAGTAACCCACAGTTTATGCCGATTATAGAGTGGTATAAAACGAAACATGAACACATTTTGTCTCACGTTTACTTGCCATTGAAAATGGTTTAACGTTATTCATCATATCACAACTCTTAACGGCCTTTCTTTATTTTCTCAAGCACCCTCGAACGCTACAGAGAACCTAATCAGCCATTACAGGCGCTAATTCGTCTGAACAAAGCAGAGGAAACCTGCCATAGGATTCAGGTGATTGAAGTGCTCTGGTGAGTAGAATACTGAAGAGCTGGCGCTCCTTTTGGTCTCAAAGGGTAGAAGGCTTAAAACCTCGGGGCTCTAAGGCACTTGAGCCGTTTGATTTTCTCATTCTACAGAAAGCTCTGAATGTGAAGATTTCAGGCAAACACACACACACACACACACACACACACACACACACACACACACACACACACACACATCTACACTTTTAGGTCACAGGAAAATGCAAAGCAGAAACAAGCTACTGGTGTGCAATGCCACATTGATACTGCATGCACAGACACTTAAAGGGAACATGCTGTGTTATGCTCATTTTCAGTTTGTAGTTCGGATTTCTAGAACATGTTCACATGCTTTAATGTTCATAAAACACATTATTTTACTCACACTGTCTGTCTGAATATACCAGTATTCAGTCTGTCTGAAATGCTCCATTTTAGCGCCTGTCTCTTTAAGCCCCCCTCCCGAAAAAGCCCAGTCTGCCCAGTTGGCTTGTTAGAAAAATAGGGTGTACCCAGGCGGCAACCTCCGGTTCTACCATGTGAAGCTGATGCGGAATTGTCTTAAAACGTGCATTCTCTTTCCTGACCATCAGGGGGCGACTCCTCTGGTTACAAAAAGAAGTCTGATTGTATAGAAGTCTATGAGAAAATGACTCTACTTCTCTCTTGATTTATTACCTCAGTAAACATTGTAAACATGAGTTTATGATCTCAATCTCTAGTTTCAAGTCTTCTTCAATACAGCATGATGTTCATTTAGTAAATGATGGTCCATTTAGAGTCAGACAGACCATAAAGCAGGGTATGCTTTAGGGCGGGGCTTACTGTGATTGACAGGTCGCTGCCACTACCAGAGACGTATACGTTGTACACGTCACTCCTCCGCATTCTTGACGTCACGATGACTACGCCCACTTCTTATATACAGTCTATGGGTGCACCTTTGCAAAAGTAGGTGGGGCCAAACCTGAACGGCCTGTTGAATATCATGTTTTCTGATATAGCCAGGCACAAAAAAATTGACGGGGTTGTCTTGTTTCACAGTTTGTGTTTGGTTAGGTACTCCAGATACCCAAAGGTACAAGCACTGAAAAAGTTTCATGTTTAATGTATATAGGACACATAATGCTTGAAAGTAAGAATTCTGCAGGTGTGATTTGCATGTTAATGCAATAAAACAGCTAAAATGCAGAGCCTGTAATGCCATGCCAAACAAACACACTTTGTTTTGAGTGGAAAGCTCTCCTGTCGCAGTGTTCAGGTCTTTGTGAAGCACCCAGGCGGCTGCAGTTGTAGCTGTTGATCACTCAGAGAGTTTGCTTCGTCTGGGTTTCCCATGAGACAATTAGTGTACTCCAGTCCTTTGTGAGATTCCCGTTCATTTTCTGACTTCATCACATTTCAGTTGACTCAACCTTCAACTTGTCGTCTTATACCAGGTGGTATCGAAAGGCTGTGAAATGGTAGCGCTTTCTGTTATGGGTGTGAATCGGGTACACTTCCCCATTTTAAACTTTCACATTTGAGACACGATTGCTCTTACTTTGAGGCACAATTAAAGCACAAGGGCCTCATGAAGTGTAGCATGAATCTGAGCTCTTAGAGGTCTAATAATTAAACTGTTTTAATCTTTAATAAAAGACATTTTCTTTGTAGAATTTGCACCAAATGTCAATAGATTTTAGCTTCAGTTTACCATAAACATAATCAACCAATAAAATGTTTCAGTTGGAGCCGCCACATGATGCAGGTGCAAATTAGAGCTTGAATCTTGGATTTCGAGAGTTGCTGGGTAAGCTACCGGCCCAGTTATAGCGGCAGGTCTAAATTTAGCAAGTGCATGGATTATGGAGATCATCTCGTTGCTGAAAATGACAGACTTCTTTGACGCAGAACAGCTGCTGCTGGTGTTCATTTAATCATATGGTCACACAGTCCTATGGCTTCCTGCAGCAGACGTGGCCACGCTGAGCAAGAGAAGTGAGTCTGTGTCGAGAGCTTCGCTGCTGCTATCAGGACTCCGACACTCTCTTCCTGTAGCGAGGGGTCTGCCTAGCCCGCAGCATCCTGCTCGACACGCTACACGGGGGAATGTCTTTTAGAAGCATCCTGTTTGGCATTTCGCTTCAAGTTTTTTACACTAAAGTGTCAACGTTGCGCCGACGCCCTTCTGATGCTGATCGGTGGACGGACTCTGGATCAGTCCTCTAGTCTTACTAGAATTATGTCAGAGCTCCGGTTTCTGTTTACGTTCCCTCCTCTTCAGTGTTAACACTGTAATCATCATCATCAGTAGCCTAATTTGCCAGTGATGCTCTCTCCACGTGCTTTATGTCTTGGAACACCTTTTGGTGTTGAATGTGGAGACACAACAACAGCAGACTGGAGTGGTGCGTTAAAATGGCAATAAAATGATCCACCCTCAGCTTCCTGCCTTCTTAGGTTTAATCAAAGGGATTTTTGTGAGGAGATAACAACATATTTTTGTCATATTAACAAAATTGCCATATGTTCAATTGCCTTAAACAGAAACGTTTATGTTTACCTAAAAAGGACGTCTTGTGGTCTTCATCTGGCTGGACTGTTGTCTGGTATTGACAACCTGTTATTGAGAAGGTCAGGATGTGGACAGTTGGATAAACAAAATGAGAGACTTCAAAGCGGCTATAATTGAACTTTGAACTGCTTGGAGCCAACATGGACACCACGCTGCTGGAGGCCGAGGCCGTATTGCTGGGCCCGCTGGAGGCAAGGGAGGCAAAGGAGAACCAGAACCAGGACTGAGAAAGGCAGTGTCAGACCCTGCTGCAGTAAAATGAGAGGTTTTCTAAAAGGAGTCCAGTGGTCTGTAACACTACCACCTTTGTCCACAGGGACCGCCAAAACCAACAGAAAATTAAAGTTCCTTGTAGTAGCTTTAACTTGTGCTTAAACCTACCCAATCCAACTCTCCTTAGACACATTTTGTCATTGAGATTGGAAGACTTGTTGGTTTTCATGTTGATAAAACATCCCATTTGATGGTGATGTGTTTATTCTACAACGGAAGCGGAAATCGAAAATATATTCAATACTTTTTAGCTATCTTTCCCTGTTAGGCACCATCTGTATATTATAATCAGAGAATTGATCACATCATGAAGATACACTAACATGCATGCTGCAAATTCATTAAAATATGACGTGTTTCTCTTTTAATAGTGCATTGTGACTGCCCTTGTTTGAACAATGTCTTGTTGCTTCTGGTTTCTTAAATTGCCACTGCTTTTTCAAGCATTCAGAATGAAACAGACGGAGTGCTATAATGAACATAATGTGCCGTGAAGGTGTAAATAACCCCCCGCGTTTTTGTTATCTGAAAGTAGTAATGTGTTCAGAAACCCGGTATTAAACGGGAGTATTGACAAGCTCTGACGTTACTGATGTTCATATTGGTACTCTTTAATGTTTTGATGTCCTTTATTATCACGCTGCAGCGCGTATCTGCTCTGCTCTCTCTGTCGGGCTGAGCTCCTCCAACTACACGCACACATAGACACAAACACACACACATAGACACAAACACGCACACATAGACACAAACACACACACATAGACACAAACACACACACACATAGACACAAACACACACACATAGACACAAACACGCACGCATAGACACAAACACACACACACACATACACACAAACACACACACATACACACAAACACACACACACACACACAAACACACACACACATAGACACAAACACACACACATAGACACAAACACGCACGCATAGACACAAACACACACACACACATAGACACAAACACGCAC
>NW_022280101.1:115414-263306 GCF_004355925.1 Anarrhichthys ocellatus | reverse complement strand
TGAGCTGGCAGCTAGAAGCTAACAGTGCTAACATAATATGCACTAAATGGCAAACTCAGAAGTTTGTAAGCAAAGCACAGAGAAGCATGGAGAGCGACTTCATTCTGTGCTCAGGTAGACATTACTCCACTTTGCATTACAAATAGTTGTTTGCTGCTATATTGATGCTTGAACATCGTATAGAGAAGATTTAAGAGACTCAGCTGCCATTCTGTGTTTCAATAACAATATGGTTTGTGGTAAAAACAGGACATGTAGTCACATCTGTTCACAGTAACCCTAGCGATCTCTCCCTCTCTCCGTCTCCGTCTCGCTGCATCTCTTTGTCGTGCACTCCAGTGACGTCATAGTTGCCGGGCAACGTGGTGAGCAAAACAGAATCCCTCTCTGCACAGAGGGGAGGCCCCACGCGCTTGATTGGCATGTGCTCCTCTCTCTGTTTCCCTGTCACGTACTCTCAGTATATACATAGAGATCTCCCCCTTTTGTTCCCCTCGGTAGCGTCACTAAACATGTGCAGTGCATTAGCACATGCTACCAGAAGTCACATGCTCTGTATATGTTGTGAAAATTTGGGGGAGGTAACATACTACTGTACAACTTAAAACTAGCATTTTGCGCTTAAATTATGAAGGGTTAGTTTTATAATTTGTTTGCTTATTTATTTGTTTACTTTTGATGTTGTTACAGCTGAAATTATTGTCATTCGAATCGTGTGTGTGTGTGTGTGTGTGTGTGTGTGTGTGTGTGTGTGTGTGTGTGTGTGTGACCTTGTGACCTTACCTAAGAATAATTGATAAGGACAAAAAATTAAGATCCAAATCAAAACAGCTTCTTTCATCGGGCTGTGAGACTCCTTAATTCATCTCCCCTCCATTTATAATATAGTTTTTGTTGTTGTTGTTTGTTTTCTTCTCAATGTAGCAAATTGGGACTACAAACTAAATTTCGTTATGCAACACTGTCGTACAATGACGAATAAAAACCTTGTAACCATGTAACTTTTTTTTTCAAATGCTAAATATTTAAATTTGACTACTTTTAGGCCACTAAATAAATCAAGAATTTTACTCCATGAGGCGTTGAAGCAGCATTTACCATTTTATGTTGGGGATTAAAATGTACCCACAATATAATATATCAAATCATCAATGAACCAGATGATTCAAATCTTTACATCTTGTTGTTATAAGTTGTGAAAATGCTTAAAATATCTAAAATATATGTTTATATCATGATGCAAATGAAGCTTGTGACCATATAAACAACCGCTGAAAAGACGGAAAAAAATAGAAATGCCGGCAGACGAACGCATCACATCTGCACCACATTCGGATGGAAAAGCCCGACTGTCAGTTAAACTGTTCTGGAACCGTGCCAGCAGGTTGCTATCGCAACCGCATGTTCAACTGAAACCACAGACGAGTCGGGAAGTCAGGAAGTATCGACAGAGAGCTTCAAAACACTGCTGTTTGCTGTTGATTTCTTTACGATAAGAAACGTAGTAAAATAACAAAAAAAACCTTGTTTGAAGATGTTTTTATTCCATCGAGATGTGTTTTGTGACGCCGCTTCATCCCTGTTGTGCTGTTGCGCTGTGCATGTCTACCGTATCATCCTTTCTGTGTCTCTTCAATGCAAACATATATCATGGTTAGGTGAGGTTTGTTCTTTGTTTGTTTTAATTTTGAATATTGTAAGTAAACTTCATCATCAGCGTTTTAATTTCTCCTGAGCAGTCGATATCAGCTAAAAGAAGCATTTTATTTCCTATTTACTGCAGAAAGAACCAAACGTGAGAACTTCCAAAAGTGCATTCTCAATAATTAAATGTCTCCAAATGAATGTTTACTCCTACTGACTCATCTGTAAAGCACAAAGTGCTTCATGGTAGTCTGAACTCTGCAGAGTAAATTAAAACGTTTTTTCTTTCAGTGGAGACCCATTTTCTGAAAAAGAGCCATTTTTTTATTCCCTTGGTGAATTTGAGTTCGTCACCCCTGCTTTTATCTGTTCTCTCTGACTTTAAGCCAATAGTGCCGCCGCTCTATAAGAATGGCAAAATTAAGTCTCTTTATAAGAAGAGCACATCGCAGGTGCAACTTCTGACATAGATGATGGCTCTGTTTCATTCAAATGTCCCAGTGAACCAGCATGAAAGCCAAAGCAGCAACGGACTGAAAGTAGCTCAAATCGGGGTCGCTGCATGGCCCAAGCACGGAGCGTGGACTAGTAGCTGGAGAGGTGTCCGTTTGCCTCCTGGTCACTACCGTGGTGCTCTTGAGCAAGGCACCGAACCCCCAAACTGCTCCCCAGGTGGCTGCCCACTGCTCCTAATACTAAGACGAGTTAAATGCAGAGGCCAGATCTCACTGTGTGCTGTGCTGTGTTGTGTGCACGTGTTGCAATAAAAAAAAAGATTTAACAGGCTCATTGGACAAATGATTGTAAACAAAATCTACGTTTCCATTTCCATTTTCTGGAATAGAAGAAGGCAAGAGAGAGGAAGGATGCCCTCTGTGCTGATAATAAATTCCTGTGTTTTCCACTTCGATGTGTGTTGTTTCAGTTTTCAAGTCTATCAGCAGCCGAAATTAAATGTGTTTTGATGTTACGATACAAATCTAGTGCTCTGGATTGAAAACTATAAATTCTGTCCAGGAGAGTCCAAGCTGCTCCTCGGAGCTCCCGTGCTTCATCTCTAAATCTCTTTTTGTTCATATTTTGCCGTCATCCTCGCTGCCTCTTTCCATCCTCCATCTTCTATCACGTCCACCCTCTCCTTCCTCTGTCTCTGTCTTTAAAATTACTTGGAGATGTTAGATTTTTTTTTTTACGCTATAACTGTTGCTTTTAATACATTTCATATTTTATATTCAGTCCAGAAAATAATAATGATCACCTTCATTTACGTCTGTTTTCTGTCCCCTGTTCGGCGTCTCTCTCTCTCTCTGTCTGCAGGTCAGAGAAGGCGTGTTTTGATGCAGACCTGCTGAGAGACGAGGAGTAGTTCTTGACTGTGACAGACAATCGCAACACATCCTTTTTTTTTTTGTTTTTTGTGTATTTGCCGATCACAGTGACAAATTCAAAACTTGGAGCACCTCGACCTAAGCACTTGAAAAATCCTGCTCGATTGAACATCATCATTTGTTCTGCCTCCTCCTCTTCTCAAGCGGCCTCAGTCGGTTCAACTCTCCATCTCCTGCGTGCTACAGAGGCAGAGATGACACCCCAAAACCTCTTCGCCTCAGCCTTGTTACGCAACCTGACCCGAGGATAACCATCAATCCCCCCGAGCGGCACTCATAAGACCGACGCACTCACAGAGACAGAGCCCCCCCCCCCCCCGGCTCCAGGCAGCATGGGAGACGGGAGCTGGGTTTGTCTGAGCCCAGCTGAGTTCACCCAGCTGCAGCAATACAGCGAGTGTGAGTACCCACGTGTCTGGATCTGGGGAGGGTTCCATGTTTGGTTGGACTGCGGTGTGGATGATGAGCTTTTGTGAGTTTGTGTGTGTGTGTGTGTGTGTGTGTGTGTGTGCATGCATACACAGTATGTGTGTGGGTGTGCAGCTGATGCTGCTGCAAAGCTGTGTTTGCAAAACCAAATAATGTGGTATTCATGCTATAGCCTGCCAAAGTCTTTATGCAACTCACATTCAAAAGACTTGAGGTTTGAGGTCCCAGAAGCCACAAATGGCACTAATAGCACTTATGAAGTACTACTGAACACATGCATTGATAATTCAAATTGTGAATATTTAGCTTTGCCATTTTTCTTTGACAGACACTTTTTGTTTTACTTCCTCATTTTTGAAATGTCTTGTTCCAGATGTGTCTTCAGTCTTCTACATTATAAGCGTATCATTTCCCATGTTCTATATGCATATATGACAGCATTGTAAAACAACTACAGCAGCAGGATTTCAGGCGGGATATTTGGCATCATATCGTTCTTTCATGTTTTATTTTTTTAGAATGGCATTAATTAGCCTGCCGGATGAGCCTCTGCCCTCTCACAACCACATTTGTTAGTCAAAGGAGTGTCTGTCCTGAAGAGTAGAGTATTACTCTCTCACGTGAGCTATTCATTTGAGGCATTACACGATCACGTGAAATCATTGTTTATAGACCCGGATGAGGTAAAACCACAACAGGTCACACAAGATTGTAACATAAATAGAGTAAGTGGTTACCAAAATGATTAATCCTGACTTTGTCTTCTTACATCTTTATGTATGAGTGTGTATGGATCTATACTGTATGTGGGGTCATTTTAAGCCTGCAGGATGTTGCATTATGCAAATGATGTTGTTACCTCGTGCATGAATTCATATTATTTAGGAAAGAAGGCTAGAGCGATTTATTCCCTCCAACAGCAACAATGAGCCAAACTCGAAATTTGGTAAAAGAGAAAATGTCGTAGCGGTGGGACAGGAAGTTAAGAGTTTACCTGCAGTGAATGAATGTCTGTGGAAGAGAAGATCTTTGTTGTAGTTTCTGGAATCGCTCTTTTGTTCGTCCCTTGCCTCCAAGATTACAAACTAAAAGGGCCCTCAGGGAGCTCAGACCTCAGCCAAGGCCAATCCGCTCTGACGTTTAATGGGGTCTTTTTTGGCCCATGCTTCACCCTGTCAGCAAGTTTTATGAAAACCCGGTTCAGTAGTTTTTCTGTGATCATGCTGACAAAACAGACACACAAGACTAACTGGAAACAATACTTAGCTTAGTTTTTCGTTACAGAGCTTTTTGCTGCTCGCTACGTTGCGAGCGTTGCCGCGCTCACAGCGACGAATATCGTGGAGCGATTTGGTAGCTTCCAGTGAGGCTTCTCCAGGAGACCCTACAGAGGAGAGGACACGGAAATATTCTGGTCCCAGATCCTCTCCTCATTCATGTTGCTGTCACCGTGGTGGAGCAGGGTTTTTGGTTTATGAGCCAGGTTGCAGTGGAGACTATAATGGCAACATGATAAACGTGCACACTGGGAAGGCCCCTGCAGGCCGGGAAGGTCTCGTTTTTATTGATGGTGAGGAGTGGAAAGACGGGAAGGCTCGTGTATCACCAGCCAATCAATCAAGGACTTAATGAAGGACACTGGCTGTGTTGGTCTCTGGAGATAGAAATATGCGAGGGAGCAATAGGAACGAGCTAAAGGCCTGGTGTCATTAATAAGCCATAGAATCAAATAGAACTGAAACAATTAGTTCATCAATCGATCACAACCATTTCTGTAATTCATTTATCGTTTCAAGATCTTTTTTTCTCCTCAAATGTCAGGATGTGATGGTTTTCTTTGTGATAGATGAGAGTAAACTTCATATTTGTTGATGAATTGATTAGTCGATTGATTGTTTATTGATTATCATCATTGTGTCATTATCATTATAATCATTTCAGCTTTCCTGTAAATAACTACTATTTGTTTTGTAAAATGAAATAGTAGTGCTGGTGACTCGATCTGACGGTGATTCACGCTCTTCACGCTCTTCCGGCTTGTGAATCTCTAACTAATTCAGCAGACTAGACGGTCTCAGCGGATGTCCTCAATCACATGTCCCTCATCTTACCTGAGATTGGACTCTTCCCTGTGTCTCTCTCTCTGTCTCTCTCTCTCTCTCAGTCCGTCACTGTGGACATCTGATGCAGGACATAAATAGGAAAGCATTACAGGCTCGCAAAGCTGCCAAGCACTACAAATAATGAAGTGCAGTCTCGTCCCCTAGTTGATTATGAGAGCTAACGTGATTGGTGAAATCAGGTCTTAAGCGTTCGCCTGCTTAAGTGTGCGTTGAGATCTTCTCCGTGCACACGTGCACATTTTGTCTCCTGTAGTTGTTTGACAGATGATCGTAGGAGGACGGCGGTGCAGTTTGTGTTCTGTGTGTGTGTGTATGCGTGTGCATATACATGGATATGGGATTAGCATGTTAGCAAGTGAGAAAGACACCATGTCCCCTTTTTACTTTTCACTAACAGGGTGACTCACAGGCTCATCTCCAGTGATGCAGCACTTTCTGGTACAGATGAGTATTTATCAGGACATCCGCTAATGAGATGCAGCATGTTTTTTTTTTTTATCCAGAGGAACATTTCCACTATGATTATAAAGACGGCGTGTACTCTGTGCTTCAAAATGCTCTGCTGTGAGGTTCGTCAGGAGTGGATCAAAGCAAAATGCATTTCAGTAAATGTGATGACACATTTTTTTTCTCTCCTCACTCAGACTCCACAAAGAAGCTGAAGGATGTGCTGGAGGAGTTTCACGGTGAAGGAGTCCTTTCCAAATACAATCCAGAGCAGGTGTGTCTGCACCACTCTTCTCCATTATCCTTCACATGCTTTTGTCTTTTCTGTCGCTTTGATAGTTTGTCTCTCTGCACACACAAACACACACGGTGTGACGTTATCGGATGGTTGGTTAGGTTCCTCTGATTCAGTGTGATATCAATCGATTAGTCATCTTCCCCCCCCTGGAGGAACGCTGTGCTGGAGACACAACCTCAGCATCAACTTTGACGCCTGACGTCAGCAGATCAGCTCCCAGCTGTGCTGTTAGACTGTAGTGACTTTTTTTAATTTTTTTTCATGCCGTCATCTGGACATTTTTTTCACTCTGCACTCTCTCCTTGTTCCCCGTCTCCAACACATTACCCTCCTCTCATTCGGGATGTTTCTGCCGAGCGCTTGCAGACGATATGATTAACTGCCAGTTGACCCATTTTCTGTGCTATTTTTTCTTCAGTGCACGATCTGATCCTGTGTGAAATATTCAAGGGATGTGTTGAGAGCAGATTAATCAATATGCTGACTCACTTTAGTTTTTTTTGTCTTTGTCGTCTCAGCGTGTAAAGGTATTTTTGTCAGCCAGCTAGCCAGGAGCAGTTTGGCACTTTGGCAGCGGCCTGTGGGGAAGTTTTGATACTTGATGAAAATACTATTTACATTCAAAGACCATTTTTACCATTGATTTGGATTTTGATTGGCAGTAATTTTGAGACTTTGAGCGTTACATTCAGTTACATATATTGTATATTTTCTCTTGTTGGTTTTAAGTACATTTCTGCAAACTACGGATACGTTGAATTTGACGATTCTGAACCAAAAACAGGTTTCAACATTTCTTCAAACATGTATATCAACGTTATAATGTTTTAACGGCTTGTTGTGCTTTTGCTGTTACTGTATTCTCAATTACTTTCAGCATTTAGGCAACAAAACTACTTGGTTAGGTTTAGTAAAGTATCATGTTTCCTCCTCCTCCTTACGTCGACTTACTTGGACTTTGATTAAACACATTTGTTTTGATACGTAAAAAACAATTATATGCATGTAGCCGTCCTTGCACTACTTTCTGAAATACAAAAATGTGTACAACGATACGTAACAAGTGTGACAGGGTAACTAATAGCCCTTAGTGGACTTACCGCTTGTTGTACTTGTTATTACCAGGCGGCAACCTCCGGTTCTGCCGAGTGAAGCCAATGCGGAAGTTTCCTAAAACCTGCATTCTCTCTACTGACCAGCAGGGGGCGACTCCTCTGGTTGTATAGAAGTCTATGAGAAAATGACTCTACTTCTCTCTTGATTTATTACCTCAGTAAACATTGTAAACATGAGTTTATGGTCTCAATCTCTAGTTTCAAGTCTTCTTCAACACAGCATGATGTTCATTTAGTACATGATGGTCCATTTAGAGTCAAACAGACCATAAAGCAGGGGATGCTTTAGGGCGGGCTTACTGTGATTGACAGGTCGCTGCCGTCACTCCTCTGCATTCCAAATATGGTCACTTCCGTTTATCGGTTTATCGTGTTTCTTTGTTAATTAATTAATTAATTAATTAGATTATAACATTCTCACGTTCTGTCTACAATCATTCTAACTGTATGTACCCACAGAATCTCCATCAAACCCACCGTTGACATGCCGTAGTTTCAGCCTGCAGGCTGCCATTTCTCTTTTAACACGTCATTTTTCTGAAATAACGTGTTTCATCTGATTACAAAGCAAGATGTGTTGCAAGTTTGTTGATTTCCAATAACTCTCTAGCAAGTAACGACATGAACGTCGGACAAGAACAGTGTTCTGAGGATGTATTCACATTTAGGCTAATTTCATGTGTCAGATTGATGACTGTGTTCAGACATCTCTGCTTTCACATCCGACTCCTCCCCCACAGTATTGGCACCGTGCCTATACATGCATATGAATTTTATAATAATGACCCTTATCATATCCCATGATTCATTTCTTCCTTCTCCTGGCATCTCGGTCTCCTTTTCATCTATGTATTATATTTCCCCTTCTCTTCCTCTTCATTCTTCATCACCAACTGTTTGTGATGACATGACTAACTGCCCGCCGGGACTTCGGGCGCCACATGAACCAGACTTAATGTTCATGTGGTCTTACTGAGACTATCACCTGGCGCCATGATGACCACTGTGGCACTGTGCCATCCATCAGTGTGTGTGTGTGTGTGTGTGTGTGTGTGTGTGTGTGTGTGTAGCTCCAGTGACTCATCAGTCCCTTGTGCCAGCTGTAGTGGAATCTACTCGAGATAGAAGAAGATGATGAACTCTATTTCATGCTTCATTTAGCTTCTTTTTTTTTTTTTGCCAATGTGTGGCTCTGCCTTTTCTGAAGGATTTAAAAAAGAAACAAAAAAACAATGATTGACACTTTTAGCTGTCGGTAGTGTTGGGCTTTTTCTTTGTTGAACAGACCAGCAAACAAACAGCAGCAGCACAATGACTGATGAGGGACAGCGGCTGTGCATTACACCCACAGGGTTTCCCTCTACAGCAGTTAAAGACTCCTTCAGACGTGATGAATTATCTCTGCCCATTTAGCTGCACTTTCTTTTTGCTGCATAATTTATGATGTCACATAAAAAAACGTCTTAATTTAGTGTCACATAAAAACCTGTCAATATAAGGCAGTTTAAAAGCAGTTTAAATGGTGGCTTTGGGCTTTACTGTGTGATATAAGAGCCGGAAACGTTTATCATGAGGGGAGAAACACGCCATTCAAACACATAATAAATAAATAATATCAAACAAAGAAACTTAAAAACAAGCAGGGATATGTGACAATCAGTGATCTGGGATCTAGACAGGACTGTAGACCCCCCCATGGTCCTACCTTTTTACCGCCCTTCTGACAGCCCTGAACCATGTCAATGTGTCATAGATGCCCTTGGGAGATATTTACAGATTGACGGGGAAAATGCTCGTGGGTTGGACTCTGTGGTTTTCCAGAGGGACGAGAATTCCACAAATGCATCATTTCATGATGTCGTATATAGTACATAATGTGTAGTGTAGTATGCAAAAAAGCATATTTCTCTGATACTGCCGTGCTGCTCGATGCACAGAAAATGAAAGCCTCGTGGTTTGTTTGGCCAAATAAGGAGACGAGAGCGATATGAACGATGCCTGGCCGGCTTTGGGAGCTCTCGGGGGGGGGGGTTAGGTCAACACTGAGGGAGGATCCTCATCACGGTGTGCTCCTCTGCGATGGGCCTCAGTTACAGAAGCATGTTGGAAGCATATTTCCACCAGGTCTTGATGTGCAGAAGGGATCAGCTTTACTTTGTCCTATTTTGGTGTGAACCAAATGATCCCTGAGGAGGAAGAGTGGTTTACTTTGCTCACAGATGCGGTCTTATTGTGTTTGCTTAGTTTATTTGCATTTAGTGTTGAGGAGATGAGACGGGCTGAGACTCCCAGTGCTGAGCCGGTCCAGGTCCTAGATGCTGATGGCAGTGAAAATACAGCAGCAGAATCTTTCACGATGTGATTACTTTTTTTCATAACAAAATATTACCGTTTTTTTAAATGCTGTTGCAGCTGACTCCCACAAGATGTACAGGTTAGACTAAATCAAGGTTAATTAAACAAATAAGAACTAAAATGTAAATCAGTGATCTTGACAGTATTCTGGCGCACAAGAAGCGATTCATTTTAATATAATGAATAGAAAGGATGAAACAATATTGTTACTGTACTTTTCTGTGTGTTTCTCCGTCCACCGTGATAAGCCAGCGCCAGGCTGCATTTACTTCACTTTTTTTTTTATTGTCTAGCGAAAGTGCAACAGAACGCCCGCTGATTCCGATCTTCTGTCCGACGTGCTGCTTTTGAGCTTGAACAATGAATAAGTGACGTCAGTGAGCCGACACGCACAATACCAGGATCTGGATCTGGACCCTGGATCTGCTTCAGCTAAATTAAATCCAGCCAACATTAATGTCATTAGTTACATTTGACAAAGCAGGCGGATACTGGGTGATTGATGATTTGAATTACATTTTTTGGGCACAGGCCCCCCCTGGCCTTTACCTACAAAATTGTATTCAAAGAGGCATGTGCCAATGAGGGAGAGACTCAAAATGACCACAAAGTAACACAAAAAGACTACAAAGAGACACAAAACAGCTACAACGAGATACAAAACAGCTGCAAAGAGACTCACGACGGCTATAAAAAGAGGATAAACGACACAAAATGACCAAAATGAAACACAGAACAACTTCAAAAAGATACAAAACTGCAAACAGACGCAAAACAACAACAGAAAGAGGCTAAACGACCATGAAGTCTGTGTCTTGCTCCTATGTAGGATGGGCCTCTTGCATGTCTGTGCCCAGCGTCTCATAGTAATCCCATGATTGCACTTATGCTTGTTTCATTAATCACCTTTAATTTGACTTCATCATGTTGTCAAGATCGCCTTGGAAGACTTTTTAAGCGGTTGATTTGTAGAACCGGATATCTGCAGGCTTTGTCTGAGTGACTGCAGCACAGTGAGACCCAAACAGTTCCTGCAGGAGTGAGGAGCAGTCAGTGTGGTCTGCAAACCTAACCACCACCAGAGACGCGCTGTAGCTAACTCCTTCTCTTCTTCTACCCTCACTCTTTCCTCATTTCCTTTCCTCCCTCTCCTCCTCCCTCGTCACAACCGTAAAAACAGAAGCAAGACGTTCTCAACCAAGTAAGCCTCAGCCGCGCGGGCTCTGCATGCTGTGTGGTGTCTGTGTCGGCAGACTGCATGCACGTTCTGTCCACTAACACGACATAACCCCGCCTTACCCGCTACAGATGGTCTGTTACCCTGCCGGAGCAGAACAGGCCAGAGGTAGTTGAGTTGGGTGGAGTACTACTATGCACCCACCACATGGCTGTGGGATGGGGAGGGGGGGTTGTAGGAGGTAATGGAAGGAGCTCAGGAATGTTGATATGACTTGTTTTGCTGTCTATTGTGGTTTCTCTTCACTGTTTTCTTTTTTAAGCCATCAGACCGCCAGAGGTTTTATCTGGATGCATCTTCCAGCACCTCCAGTCGTCCCTTGTTAACCCTTACAGTGATGTTTTCTGTGGTGGTCAGTCGACTGGTCTGGCCTTTTCAGTTTTAAGGTCAACGTCGAGGCCTTAACAAGCCGTTGTTCTTGTTTGACACGTCAGTATGTCTTTTCGAGTTGGCTGTCAATCAAGGCTGCAGACCTTCATTTCAGGGCAACTTGAATCGAAGTCCATCACATTTGTCGTCGTTGTAACAATTGAGTCTGTGGATGGTGTAAACTTCACTCATAAGCGTACCTCAGTAATTGTGTTTAACCTATTTGTTCTTTCCATTCCCCCCCATGCAGCCCATTGATTATGAGGGCTTCCAGCTCTTCATGGCCACTTACCTGGAGAATGACATCCCAGAGGAGCTGTGTCAGCACCTCTTCACCTCCTTCAAGAGCAAGACGGGAGGAGGCTCTCCCGATCCGTCCCGTGCAGGAACAAGCTTACTGGGTAAGGCTTTTGTTTTTGTATAGTTGCAATCTTTAAACACTGCTGATCACATCGTTCACAGACTCATTGGACGGTCTGTTCTGAACTGAAAACGTCAGGCTGCTCTTTCCTGAAAATGATTTCAAATAATCCAAATCTTCCACAAAGACAGCAGCTCAATGGAGGAAATCTTAAAAGCATGCCTCACCCAGGATATCCATGTCATGTTGAACGCTTTCAGCACTGAAACAGACTTGGACCCTTACAGACCGAGCAGTGGGACCCCCTTACACCTCTTTGGCTGAACATCACCTTTAGTTTGTTGTTTTTGTTGTTTTTTGATCAAAACACACAAAGTGAATTAGCAAGTCAGCTAGAGAGAGCTGCAGAGTCTGTGATTTAATAGCACCTGCAGTTTCTTCGTACTCTTCACCCGCTCTCGCTCCTTACTTATTTGACGTCTGATACCGACGCACCATTGAGCATCTGTATGAGATGCACCAGGCTTTCACCTAACTCTAATGTAAACCCATCTGTGTCAGAATCAGACGGGCAGAAGAACTGATGTAGTACAAAGAGCGAGACGGTCCACTTAGGTATGGAGATCGAGGCGAATGGTTTGGTTAAACAAACACAGGACTATCTTCTTGTCCCGCGTTAAACCAGGTTTAACATTGACTTATTTGACAGTTGTGACTTCCATACTCATTTTACGTAACAAACATACTTATTTTTTCTTTTCTTTGTATTTACTTCTTAACACAAGAGATGATCACATGGACTTTAATCGTGCCACCTCGTCTCTTTCTAAATGAGTGGACATTTTATGCATTTCTTTGTAGCACAAATGTAAAAAAAACATACAGATGAACAGAAACGCACAGACCGAAGTATTCCCTGACTTCACTGACCGGAGCAGAAGACAGAAACCTTCCCATCATTTGCTCCAGGTGTAAACCGCGTCTGCCTCCGTCCGTCCATGTGAGTGCAGCGTGGGCCGGAGTCGGCCCGTCGGGCTGCTCCTCACTGCAGAGCAGCTGAGGAGACAGATGGACTGTTGAATTACAAATCTATTTCTGTGGTAAAATGCTCGTGAAAGCAAGAGGCAGCAAGTGTAGAGGGGCTAAATGTTCAGAGACCTCGCAGAGCTTAGTGACGCCCCAGCTTCCACTCTCTGTCTTCAGTAAGGTTTATCTAATAATTACAGAAATGGCAGTAAATACATCTTTCCTTTGCAGCTGCCTCATGTACAATTCTTCAGGGCGTCTTCAAAACTGAATGGTGCCCTGTGGTGTTTCCTTGAAAGCAAACAAAAGTTACTTTTGCATTCAGTGTTATTCCCCAAAATCCAGTCAGTTTTAATGCTACAGCTGTTATTATTTTCATTAGCGACTACTGCGAGGATTACTTACTACCATGGTAGTTTAATTAGCAGTTGTGTCCATGTTAAAAGAATATTTCACACTTAAAATGACCATTTCTATACCAATTACTCACCTTGATGTCTTGAAGAAAACCTTGTTTTTCTCGCCAAACTCCACCGTGGGAAGAGAATCATAAAATGGCCAAAACATGCAGCACAATCCAATACATTTAGACTTGAATTATACTGAAGTAGTGTGAGCATGTTTCGATGTAGTTTCCCCCATTTAGTTTCTGGATTCTCTGTTCACCTTTGAGACCTGTCACACTGGGTGAGTTACTGATATGCAAATGGTCATCTTTGTGGGTGAAGTATTCCTTTAAGTTACCTACAAATTGTGCCTAAAATCTGAAGAACTAATCATATAACTCTACATCTGGATAATCTTATGGCAGACAGGGATTATTCTGCTCAGCTCTTTTGATCCTGCAGGTATAACCAAAGTTCACGGAGGCAGGTAAACGAACAGCGCCACTCACGTCGCGGCTGCTTGTCGGTGCATAAGTAATGATAAAAAGCAAGTATTTCATGAGATGTGACATGCTGTGTATCATCATCATATCTGACAAGGACAAAAGTGAATGAAGGACTTTGGTGTGGATTCTGCTGCTGCTGCAGTACTCACACAGCCTGCACTGCCACCTGGTGGCAGTCTTTGATAACATGCCATGAATCAGTCTGGATGGAGCTGGATTCTGGACTGATTGAATCCTTCAGTATCTTCAAATGACTGTTTTTAATGACCGTTGCGATGTAGACCTATTTTTTCCCCAGTGGGCCTTTGTGTCTGAAGTCAGATGAAGGAGATAAAACTAACAATATTGACACCAATTATGCTGCCTCAATGTTTCACTATATGTAATGTGGTGCTTTCTGTGTCCTGCTCCCTAATATAGATGCTTCTATTATGTCCACTGATGGTGCATTGAGACATTAGCTTTCTGCTCTTGACAAAAGATCCAAAATAGTGCTGTTAAATAACTACTGTTTTTATTTTGACACAGCCGTTTCTCTAAGCAGCCATTGTCTGCTCTCAGATAGATGGATGGTTTGCACCAAAAAGGATATATTTTAATTGATTTAAATCGTGTTTAACCAATCTTTAATACTAGCTTAAAATTCAAAAAAGAGTCCATTTAATCCTCTCTTTAAATTTAGTTTAGTTTTTTGCTCTTAACCGAGATTTTCCAAAGATTTAAACTGTGATCCAGTGTCATGAGGAGTTTAATGCTCAAAAGTTTTATTTCTTTTCATTCAACAGGATGTCTAAGATGCATTGTCTAAAACAAGTCCCTACACATCATAGAAATGTTACTGCTGCTGTCTTTCTGTTCCTCCCCCTCAAAACAATGACTGACTGCAGAAACCCGCTCCATTGACGCAGGCATCTCTATTCAGACCGAAGTGGCCTGTGCCCCCATTACAGGTACTGGAGCAGGCCGAGTAGCCCGTATCATCAGGGTGATGTCATCTTAATGGGACAAGGGCCCTGCTGGCCATGACCTCCTGCTCCCCTCCTTTTTTGTTGTTGTGCTCTGGTTGTGTCGATGTGAGTTCATGGTATTTTGCTGTGGGTCAGTGGAAGGCTTTGTGAATGGTGTTTGTGGAAGGTTTTAACGCGGTGTTGTCATTTTATCTGCTCCCTGTCTGCATCCTGAGTCTGTTTTCGATTGTCGTCATGTTTTACGATTTACAGTATTTCTTAATGTTGCTACTTCCACCTCCACTCTCTGTGCATGTAGCATCCTCAACTCATCTGTCCTTGTCTCTCTCTACCTCTTTTATGTTGTCCCCCAGGGATGAATGGGAAAAGCATCCTGTCTGCAATGGGCCGGCACACACCGGAGCTCTCCGGCATGGCGGGCTCGGCAGCCGCCACCTCCCCTTGCTCCTCTCGCTCCTCCTCGCAGCGTTCAGGGACGGGGGCCCATACGCCTGGGGGGCCCCAACGATCACCCTGCACCCAGGTCAAAACCTCAGAGGGGAGCAGCAATGCCCTGACCCCCAATGCTGGTCCCGCCAGGTCGCCAGTGTCCCCCAAACTCTCCCCAGGTGAGATTGACTGCAAGTAAATGAATATTTTATGAGAGAATATAGTTAATATTTACGTGCATTTTTTAACTCTGTGATGTATATTGTCACATTTTTGTATGATGTGCCACAAAATATTGTTACATTCAAACCTATGACAGTCATAAATGAAGAAACGTATCATGTGGACTCTTGCTGTCCCCAGTCAACATTTACTTATTGGGCTTTCTGCCAATGATTAGTGAAATATATCCGATTAAAAAAAAAAAAAGTCCATGTTTGCTCGGTCAAGTGAGGACATCTATGCAAAAAGTATCTCCTCATGTTTGATCCCTTTTTAAAAGCAGCACAAGTAAAGATAACAGCATGCAAAAAGTATTAAAACTGTGTTTATTAGACTTTAAGTTATGTCTATTGCTGCTAATCCTGTTATGACTTGTCAGATTGTTTATACCCGTCACATGATGCCGTGTTATTTTGCTCAGCACTATGTGGCGTCTCTGTCTGCGCTGTGAATAGTGCTTTTGTCGAGCTGTTCTCCGCTGCTCTGCTTTGTCTCTACCTGCTGCACTGGGATCAGAGTTCTCTAACTAATACTTTCATGTGTAATTTACTGGCGCTTCTGCTTCATTCGTTATCCATTCATTTTCACCACAGAACGGAGTAGAAGGAGCGACGTGAGTAGCGTTGAACACTTTGTGTTGTGCATCAACAGAGAGGAGCCACTCTGACAAGCATTTGTCACTGCGGAGGAGCCCGTCGCCCCAGAAAGGCCCCCCCCTGCCGTCGCCCCAGGTGGTTTTTCTCAAGGACATCGTCTGCTACCTTTCCCTGCTGGAGAGGGGGACGCCGGAGGACAAGCTGGAGTGTGAGTGACGTGGATGGGGACGGGGGACGCAGATGGGGGGTCAGCTCCCCTGGGGGGGGGGGGGATGTCGAGTGGGTGCAGCTGTCTGTGTGTATGTGCCCAGGCCACTTATACCGCTGGTTTCATGTCAGCTCAGGTTATCAGCAAGAGTAACAAGGCTGTTCCCTCCTTCCCCGGGTCCTTAGGTACCCACACAGTGCAGGGCAGTGGCATCCTTAATAAGCCCTGCCGTGACTTCTTTGCTGTCTAATGCTATATTGGTGCACAGTGACAAGGCTAATCTCTGTTAACTGGTACCCCTGCTTCACTACAGAAGTAGCACGCTCCACTTCTTTAACCCTGTGGCCATTTGGAGAGAGTCCAAGAACAAATGTTACAGTCACCAGTTATCCGACGGTGTCTGAGTCATCACAGGATCTCTGTTCTCTCCATTCCCTCTAGTCATGTTCCGGCTGTACGACACAGACGGCAACGGGGTTCTGGACAGCTCGGTGAGTGTCTCCTCTCGCTTTTGTGTTTTTCTGTCTCTGTCTCTCTCTCCCCTCCTCTCTTCATCTTTCTCTCGGTGTCTTGTCTCTCTCTTTGCCCTTTGCACACAGACGCTCTAAGAATAGACACCTGAGCACTCGGTGACAGCAGTCGTGTTTACATGAGATCATTTGTAACTGGCTGTTCAGTTTAGCATTCAGCCACGTGCTGAAGTGCTCACATGAGCGGACATTTTCTTCTGTGAATATGTTGTACAGTATAGGGAAATGCATGGACATGGGCATATTATGAGACAATGGGCCAACCAGACCTTATAGCTGTTTAGTCTCTTTCTATTGTGTTTTTGCATCTCTTTGTAGTTGTTTCATGTCTTTTTGTAGTCATTTTGAGTTTTTTTGTAGTTGTTTTGTGTCTCTTTGTAGTCGCTTTGTGATTGTTTTGCATCTCTTTGTAGTTGTTTTGGTCTCTTTATAGTCTCTTTTTTTCTTTTTGTAGTCGTTCTATGTTTCTTTGTGGTCATTCTGAGTCTCTTCCTAATTGGTACGCCTCTCTTTGAGTGCATCCAGAGCATAGGCTGTATGTCAGTGCCGCAACAGGGGGGGTCATTAATGTGTATTATTAGTTTTTAGCATAGATTGTATATAAGAAGTGGGCGTAATCACCATGACGTCTTACATTGGTTTGTTGGACGCCGTTTGAAGCCTTTATTTCGACGTTTTGGACATTACCTTCTGTTTCTTTTGCAACCAGAAGTGACTCGAGAGGGAGCTAAATACAACCGAATGCTAAATAAGACATTTATAGATGACCAAAATGTCACAATTAACTTTCATTGAAGGGAAAATGCACTGTTAAATTTGTAAGATGAAAACACGGACAAGTCCCAGACTGGACAACACCGTGATAGAGACCTGTCAATCACTGTGTAGCCCCGCCCTAAAGCGTACCCTGCTTTATGGTCTGTTTGACTCTAAATGGAGCATAATGTACTAAATGAACATCATGCTGTATTGAAGAAGACTTGAAACTAGAGATTGAGACCATAAACTCATGTTTACAATGTTTACTGAGGTAATAAATCAAGAGAGAAGTAGAGTCATTTTCTCATAGACTTCTATACAACCAGAGGAGTCGCCCCCTGGTGGACACTAGAGAGAATGCAGGTCCACTTTTCAGACCCGGTGGTTGCTGCCTGATCCAAAGTCTCAGACGTTACTTTACCGAACGCCGGCTTTAATGTTGACTCATAACATTTCTTTTACCTGCCATCTATGTTTGAAATGTATGAGAGTTGATTATTTTTAGCAGGAAGTAAGGCTCTAGGTTCTCTTTGTGCATCTCTCGTTTCATAGGAGCTGGATCGCATCATCAATCAGATGGTGCATGTGGCAGAGTATCTGGAGTGGGATTCAACAGAACTGCGACCGGTGAGCAAACACACTCTCCAGTTCTATAAAGTCTGAGGCAAAAACAGGAAGAGGAACGTAAACAGGCCCCTCTGTGAAGGTTTTATCATCATTTACTCAAACTTAATGCCAACTGAAACCTGGAGTGGCATCCATCGAGTGGATCTGAGTTCCACAAAGGTAGAAAAACAACGAGAAGAAAGCAAAGTGGTACAAAGAAAAAACAAACCGCTTGTTAGAGGACAGCTCTCTCTTGAAAAATGATCAATACGTTCAAAAGTCTATTATTGGCATTTGGCAACAAAATTCATAACAAAAATGGTGAAACTGAAAACACTTTTTACACATTTCATAAATAAAGAATGTTATACTCATAGCGGACCCTGAGCTGAGTACATCCAGCATAAAACAGTATCAACGTTAGTTAGACTATGTGTTAATGTATCTCTCTCTGTTTATTAAAGTGCATTCATTGTTTGTATAGCAGGGACAATTCCCAAAACAGAAATAGACCAATATGGCCAATAATATTATTGGGAAAGAGCAGAAATAACTAGGATGTATATAAAACGCCAGTTAAAACAAAATGTCAGATCTGTGTCTGATCCTGTTCATCCTCTTTTTAAAGAATTCATAAAACTCTTCTTGTGAAAATGCAATAGAGCTGCCGCAGCAACCAAGAAGTTATTATTATTATTGCACCGGATAAAACCTAAAGATAATTTCTATCTGTCTCCTTGTATCGAGTCTGTTTGTATTTACCTACTAAAAAGCCTCATGGAACGTTGTTTAAAAGCATTTTTAATCATCTTAAGAGTCCCATTTTCATCCGTAGTAAGTCGTAGGTCTGACTTTGTATCTACAGTCTTTGGTTTTAAGGACGATATCTATCTCTGTCACTTTAGATACTGAAGGAAATGATGGAAGAGATCGATTACGACAGAGACGGGACAGTCACGCTGGAGGAGTGGATCAGAGGAGGCCTCACCACCATCCCTTTACTGGTCCTGCTGGGCATGGAAACGGTACGTATCACACTGTTTTTAACTGTTAATACCCCGTGTGCATCTTCACAACCCTTACTGTTCAGTATTACCACTATACATGTCTACATCACTCTGCACTTTGCTGCTTTTTGCACTTCTGTGTAATGGCGAGTTGAGTCTAATCTAATAACTTGAGTTAATGTTTACTTGAGCTGCTTGCAAACACAGAGTGTTTATAGTGCACGGATAAAGTGCATGCCGGGTCGGGTTATTGTTAATTTGAGAGTCCGCCATAGACGAGCCACAGAAAGGACAGTTTTGACTTCTTCATCCATCCCTTGTTGTCTCCTCCTAGAATGTACAGGAAGACGGGCAACATGTGTGGCGTCTGAAGCACTTCAACAAACCAGCCTACTGTAACTTCTGCCACACCATGCTGCTCGGAGTTCGCAAGCAGGGCCTCTGCTGCTCATGTGAGTCCCTCTCTCTGCTCGCATCTCTTTTTTTTCTGACTTCCTGTCCTTCTCTAACTCTTGTCATTATCTCTTTGTCTGTTCCTCCTCCATCTCCTGCTGTTCTTTCTTTCTCCCACTTTACTCCCACCTGCGTCTGACTCAAATGTGTAGTGCCTGAGTGCTTCTGAGTCAATGTTGTTTTTTCCAATTAAAAAGTCCTCACAGTCGTCATTAAAAGAACATTAACAATGTCGTCGCGTGTCATTTCGCTCGTGATTGAATTCTGCAGGGGAGCAGTTCTCGAAGGTTGATGTTGTTGTCACAGTAGACGCACAGTCGAACATCGCGTATTGAAATTATCTCTAATGTGGGAAACATTTTGTTTATTAAATCCCCTCCAAGCCTTGTTTTGTAGTTAAGATGACACAGGACCAATACGTGTAAGACGTTTAATATAACGTTGAATATAGACTGTGGTTCACAAACTGTTGTCTCTGTCGTTGTTGTCTTCCCACAGTATGCAAGTACACAGTGCACGAACGGTGTGTGTCCAAAGCCATCGCTGCCTGCATCAGCACCTACGCCAAGTCACGAAGACACACCAACGTGAGTACGGAGCCATGAAAGGGTTCATTCTGCTACTTGAAACGGTGATAACAGGAAGTGATGCTGCGGGGTCCCGAGACGCGAACACTGACCCGTCTGTTTAGCAGATTCCCACTGGCTCATGGTCCTGTTTAATTGGGCGCCGAGGATCATGGGATGGTCTGTGAGGTCGTGCGAGGCTTCTAATCAAGTCAATATCCTCTGTGTTGTAGCTATGACGTGATTCGGCTCCGTAGAGCTGTTTCTCTGGCTCAAGTCACTTGCTGATTACTGTCTGTAGGGCTTCCAACACTGGGTTATTACCTAAACTTACTGCCAGAAGTCTTGTTTTGTTTTAGTCATTTATTCCTCTATTGATTGAGCTAATTGACTTAAGTTTCTATTGAACTGAATGCACATGCTTTATTTTCTGTTCATACATATTTTTATTCATCATAAATGCTAAAGAACTTTGAACACAGCTTTTTTTTATTTGACTCCTTTTCAGGCTATGCAGCATGTTTGGATGGAGGGCAACTCTCCCACCAAGTGCGACCGCTGTCACAGAAGCATCAAGTGTTACCAGGGCCTGACGGGCCTGCACTGCGTCTGGTGTCAGATCACTGTGAGTTGCTGCATCTTATGTAGACACAGATGAATCTGACCAGGTTACACTTTAATCTGCAGCGGACATATTCTGTATAAACCATAGCAAAACATTGTCAGTGCGCCGTAGTCTCTGTGATTTATTGGAGCATTTTTTATGGTTTATCCTTCTTTAAGTGCTTCGTGTTTTACAAGTGTTTATGAAAGATAACACAATGAGTTATGGCCTCATTATATAAAGTCTCGTGTTTACACTACCGTGTCAGTTTATTAGGTACGCGTAGCGCAAAACTACTGCAGTCTAATACAAACATTTTAAAACGTTGTTTTTCTTTTTTTAAGCTGTTATAGAGAGGTGTTACTGACACCTGTTTCTATTATTATGTCCAACAGAAACACCTCTAAAAACAAACTACAGCCTCCAAAATGATCAGAGTGTTTAATCAACACCTTTGAAACACTTTCAATAGAAACTGAACATGACGGGAGGATATATTACAGTCAGGTGTACCTAATAAAGTGGCATCTGAGTGTATATTAATTCACTCTAGTTTTACCTATAACTTAAAATAAACCAAACCCCACATGTTGCCCCTAAACTCTATTGTTTTACTTTATATGGATCAGCCTTTTGTCTCCATAATGTAGTGTGTGAACACCTCTGATGACTACACACCTCTATACAGGTTACTCTGCATTGCTCTTTAAATCCACTAGATGTCACCGCTGACTTGGAGTTTGCTCGACGTCAATCCTTCTGCCAAAACTCTCAAACGCACACAGCAGTTGTTGTCATTTCAGCATGAAAATGATTCTGCATAGAAATACTAACTTTTTCGACTGCTACTATATGGTCTGTCCAATAATCGGTGTGTACCTTTGAGAATAAACATCGTCCAGAAGTGAAGCGTTTCATACTGGTAGTGTTCTGATGTACTGAGTCTCACAGATGGATTCACGCCCACAGTTCTTATGTTTCTGCCTCTGCTCTCCTCCGTAGCTCCATAATAAGTGTGCATCTAATGTGAAGCCGGAGTGCGATGGAGGAGCCTTGAGGGACCACACTCTGTTGCCCTCGTACATCTGCCCCGTCGTCTTGGTGAGGTGGCTTTTTTCCCCTCTGCTCTCCACATGGGTTCCATCCACTTTTCAGCTGTTCATCTGAGAGCTCAGTACGATCCGGACTGTACACAAAATAACAGCACCGATTAAAATGTTTGCCATGTTCTGAGTAACGTTAAAATATGTTGACAAGTGGAAAGTTGCTATGAATAGTCTCAATTCAACAGATTTCCTCCATCAAGTCATGTCATGCCCATTGTTTTACCAAACACCTGCCTCAATTTCACACTCAGTGATGATTCTATTTACGGTTCTGTGGTCTGACTCACATTTTCCCCACAAATACCTCATTGACAAGCCGATTTATATGCATATTATCCATATTGTTAGTGGGCATTTCATACATTAATACAAGGCCCATGCACCTGCAGAATATTTGAAACTCATCTGATTTATAAAGCTCATGCAGGGAAGTTTCATAAATCGAAATATGTTTGAGTGCACATCTTCGTACCGATAACAGTCTTCCTCCTTCCTCAGGACCGTCATTCTGTGGTGAAGCGTGGGGAGGGGGAGTCGCCACCCAGCACCAGCCCTGATGACATCAATCAGACTTTCAAATTCTCCCCTGGAGACGGACAACCACTGCAGGTATGTCCAGCGGCCAGCGGCCGTCCATCCTGTCGGTTGTTGAGGTGACCACACAAAAGCTGGTTAGCAGATGCCTGAGACTGTTTTTCATTCCTGTCTCCAGATCACCCCTCTCCCAGGGACTCACCCTCTCCTGGTCCTGGTCAATCCCAAGAGTGGAGGGAGACAGGGGGAGCGGTAAGTTCCCACCACCCACAGACCATCTGGTCAGGTGGTCTGTCTTTTACATTCACTGCAGTGTCGTGTATGGAGACCATGCATACAGGTTATCAAATTCATTCATCAAATATCATAAGCTGTCTTATCTGGGAGTTTAATGTAGTTATTTGTGGCTTTATGATTTTTTTAAATGAGATTTTTCATGGGGAGTAATTTAGGTCAAAAATATAAATTAAGATTTATCAACATTAACTTTATATGTTAATAGTTCATTTCATTTTCAGATTTTCTTTAATCTTTTTGTGTCCCATGTCCATTCCTTTAAGCTTCTATATCTCAGCTTTTAGTTTTTGGCATTTTCATTTAAAATTGGCATTTCACAATATCCATTTGTCATTTCAGCATCTAATTAGAATTTTCAGTATCCTTTTTCACTTTACCGTTTAATTATAGTTGATTTGGTACGATGTAATAATAGTTTATTCGCCACTTTCGTTTTTCATTTTAAATATAAAATGATCCTTTCTATGCTCACATTAGCCATTTATTCATTGCCTTTGGGTTGTGAGCTTTAAATACGATGTTTAAATCAAGTACAGGATCTACCTGTGGTGGAAGTAGTGAGGAGATCACCTATAGCACACACGTATAGATCATCATCACAGGACTAACGGGCCGACCTGTTTCCATTCAGCACACTTCAGGACACAGATTTGTGTCACAGCTCTGTGCATGTTCTCTGAATGCTGTAATATAAAGACTGTAATATAAATGCTGTAATATAAAGACGACGAGGGCTCTTCAAGCTTTAAATACACGTCTTTATTGTCTCTGTTCACACAACAGAGACCAATCACAGCCTCCCGTTCCGCATCAGCCTGACACGCTCCCATAGCAACCCGCTCTTTATTGCCATTAGAAAGGACACTGCACTCTATTAATAGACATAAAATAAATAAATAAAGAAGAACAGGAAACCAGAGGCTATTTGTGTTTGTGTGAAAACATTTTCTGTTTCAGTTTAACCTGATTGATGAACTCATTGACGAGTTTAGGTTTCCAAGGCTGAGGCATTGATCAACTTATTAATATAAATGTATTCGAGCAGTCTATTTAAATACAGTGGCGAGCTGGGTAGGAGAAGCATTTCAGCAGCCAGCTGAGTTGCCTGCATGAGAAGTGCAATCGGAGGATTGTGCAGGCTTCAATGGGCATTTTATGTAACCCTCACAAGGTTACAGGAAACTGCTGCGTCGACGCGCAGCTCGCTAAAACTCTGACAGTTTGTGAGAGCGAAGAGATGGAGGAGATAGAAGAGCATGCAAACTAGAGCTCTCCACTTCTTCATCTCTTTCATATTATCCTCTTCCTGATCTCTGAAATGATTATTTTCTGCAGAACAGATTGTTTAAGTTGCGTGTGGAGGTTGCACAGAAGTCACTTCACACGCCTTCAATGGAGCTTCATGGGCCCGTCGCCATACTTTTGTTGGACGAGACGCAGTAAACCTGCAAGATCAGTTATTTCACAGCGTGTCAGGAGCCTTGAGAGGCTGACGTACTTTTTATTCTTCTAACAAATAGATGAGCGCTCTTTCATAGCCTGTAACATTCAACTTGTATCAGTCTGATGTAATATTTAGCGTATTGCGTATGTAGGTCAATCCATAGGAGCTCAATGTATTTCTAACTTGTGTCCTGTCATTGGTCTCCTCCTCCAGGGTGCTGAGGAAGTTCAGGTACCTCCTAAACCCCAGGCAGGTGTACAATTTGGATCAAGGTGGACCAATGGTAGGGTAAGTCTGCCGCATTCATCTCTTTGAAATGAAATCAGTTAGAGGGTGCTTTATTAATATACAGGCCTGCACCAGCCTGTTGCAGCCTTCAAAAGACTTCAGTCGATCTTTTAATGGATAAATAATTAATAAACGGAGCCACACACAAAGAAATGAAGCTGTCATTCATTAACAGATCTAAATGCAGGTGTGCTAGGGACTTACTTTACCGTGACGTTAAGCTGCGTCGGGAGTTTGTGTTGAGAATGAAACGAACATCGTGAATATAAAGAACAGTTAATTATTGTTCAGTCAGGGAGCTGTGCTGTCAGACCACCACCTCTTTACCGCATGTCAAACTAACCTGTTGAGGTCATTGAAGGGGAATGGGAACACGGCATTACTGCCGCGCTGTGCATTTGACCTCTTGACACGCGCACACACACACACACACACACACACACACACGCGCACACACTCATATGTCAGAGCTGAGCACAGCTTGTACTTTGAAATGAATGCTGCTGCACCTTTTGTCCATTAAGGGCAGAAAAAAAATGCCCGACGCAGCTCAAGGGCTGTAAATGCTTTATCTTGAAGGTGAAGCACTCCCTTCAGCACCCTTTCACTTCCATTTATGTGTCTCTCTCTGCTCCTCTGTTCACGTCCCTCTCTCTTTCCCTCTCCGACTAGCAGAGCTGCTGCCCTCGAGAGCCCGTTGTGGGGAAAAGCGGCACAATGACGCACTCGGGTCTTATTGCAGATGACACATGCGGCGTCGAACACAAACGCCGTGTTTACCCTCATGTGATACTGGACAGTTCAGTGATACGACTTTCCTGAACTGACCAGAGTATAAACAAAACACAGGCATGAACAGGAATCCCTAAATTATCATCACTTATCACCGCTAGGATTTTAGGTCAAAACTATTTGTCACTTTTGTTCGTCCTCTTCTTCATCGCGTCTCTCTCTAAATACGTCCAGTGCTGTAGCCTTCCACAGTATATTAGTCAAAGAACATTTCATTTAGATTCTGACCAACAGTAATCATGAGTCTTCTTTTCTGCACGTGGTCCGTTATTCTAATATATTCGAGTGCACGTAACGCTGTTACTGCTGAGAGAGGCTCTACAGTATACACAAGTGAATATCAACACACGCGCACAAATAAACACAAAGGGCTTAATGAAGGTCTGTTGACACGTCGAGGGTTAACCTGCTCTCAGCTGAGCTGTTACCATGGGCTCCTTAGCAACAGCCTCAGCAGGCTTTGAGGTGAGAGGCAGCTCACGCTGAGTAATTTGTTTAGGGGATGCAATTCCTCGCTGTGTTTTCAGTCATCACAAACATTGTTTCAGCTCCTTCCGTTAATGTCAAACCTCCAGTTGGCTTTGTGTCTCCTAACCTGTCGTACATAAAGCATAGACACAGGATTAGCTGGTTTAGTTCAAATGTTACGCGGACGTGGGGGGGTGTTTCGGTTGGATGCGAATCACGGCTCCAGGTTGTGGTAATGTCCACACAGCCTGTGCATGTCAGTGTAGTTTTTCTGCATGGCCATTGGAGAGGGCTGTTTGCTTCATGGCCTCTGCATAGTCACTCCCCCTTTTTTTGCCAAATGGCATGAACACAAGCACGCACCTTTACACCCACACACTTGACCTCCAATGCCGAATTCCAGCCTTCTTAAGCAAAAACTGTGGCCGCTAAAGGGTGGGAACATCTTTGTGGACTTGACCCACCGACACAGTGAGCTATAGATTTACTGGTTGCAGTTACAGTGTCCTTGTTCGTCGTAATGAAGGAACATGTCTCCCGTGCGGCTCATTGATGTGTTTTTAATAGTTTGGAATACAATGGAGCTCGATAGCAAATGGGAATGAGATATATCAGGCTTCGACTACACAGAAGGATCAATTCATTGTTGTTTTTTGGTCTTTTGGGGGGGATTTGTTTCCAGTGAGAGAACTAAACTAATACCATATTTGTCCTTTAAGTTAAATATTGAGCGAGCCTGTCGTCTTGTTAGTGCCACCACATCACCAGAGCAAATCCCCACCGATGACACTGAACATGTATTCGATGTACGACACCGCGTAATATTTATTTTAAGATGTAGACATGGTTTAGAGGGGCCGTGGGCCGTCACTGTGCGGGACCAGGTGGTCGGTGTGAAAGGGCTCTGTGCCCCATAAGCAGCTGTCTCATGATGGAGAGAGATGAAAGCTACTGTCGACACCTTTGTCCCAACGCACATTAAAGGTCCCTTTGAAGGGCACGCACTCTGTGACTGTGGTATCTGGGGAAAGGAGTGGAGTGAACACAACTGGAGAGGGCACACATTCATTAAACTCTCTCTCTCCCTCTGTCTTTCTCTGTGTCTCTCTGCCCATCAGCCTCGCAGCTCAGTTCATTAAATCATTCAGAGCTTAGAAAATCCCTGTCTGATTTATCGCCTTTTAACGCAAGCTGACGTTGAGATTGAGGAGTTTTGTGCAGATAGAACAAGGCTAAACAATGCATTTATAAAAGACTTGTTTTTGTTTCAGCATGTTTTAGTTAAATCGATCTTTTGTCGTCTTAGGCTCAACTTTTTCCATGATGTGCCTGATTTCCGGGTGCTTGCTTGTGGAGGTGACGGCACTGTGGGCTGGATCCTCGACTGTATAGGTACACGCATTCTAATAACAAAATGACCTAATACTGACAACGTGGATCTTATTTTCACAGTTTGGGCCATGGTTTCTAGCTGGTTAGAACATTGTACTCACCAAGTTACAGCAAAGTTTTGCCAATAACCTTTCAGCACACACATTCAAGTGGTATCCCAGGGTAGGCAGTTTTCTAGAAAAGCTCCCCCAAACATATTTAGAAAATACAGCCCTCATCCTGCAGCTCCCCCCTCTCTGTCCTAAGCCCCTCCCACCAGACGAATCATTCATTTCAAACATCATCCTGATCACGATTGTGATACCGATGGCGTCCCCCTTACTTTTTTTCGGTTGCTTTGCATTATGGGCAGCTGTTTGCCAGAATAGCAACTTTTCCTGCTGGACAATCTGCCATTGAATCTTGAATCTTGATTTGTGCAAGCGCATCTGTATTTGTAGGACAGCCAATAAGAACGCCCTCTTTCTGCAATGACCTGTGATTGGCAATAGTCTCCTAATACTGGCTAGATTTTCCAAAGCCTGAAAACAGAGTAATGAGGCGATGCAGAAGTTTAGTTTTAATTCAGACCACTTGAATCACAATACGCTGAAAGGTTATTGTATTTTTGACGCCAAAAATAAACAGCCTACCCCAGCTTTAATGTCTGAAACCCTCCAATTAGCCAAACCTTTTTGACAGAGAAAACTAATGCGAATGTAGCTCCATGTTGCCATTTTCTCAGTTCTCTGCAAATAACTTTGGATTATAATTGTGTCTACAACCAATAGACACAATGGCTAAAGCGACAAAAACAAGGCCGAGTTGTCCCAAGTTTCAAGGACTGTTCAACCCAATATAAGAGAGATCTGTTCGTCTTTGTCTTTGCAGATAAGGCCAACTTTGCCAGGCACCCTCCGGTGGCCATCCTCCCTCTGGGCACAGGGAACGACCTGGCTCGCTGCTTACGCTGGGGAGGAGGTGAGGCACTCGCTCGATCATGTGTGTGTGTGTGTGTGTGTGTGTGTGTGTGTGTGTGTGTGTGTGCTTCTTTTGTTTAATCTATCGCAGTACATCCATCCTTGCGTTGACATTGATGAAACTTAAAAAAGTGAAACTATTGGTTGACTATTTCATGCAGGGAAAAACAAAACATTAGTTCAAGGAAGATTTGGAGAAAGCTGATACAGAATATATATGATACTGACTGACAGAGTAAGTAAAGCTACTTAAGGGGATAAAACATTCATTTACGTATAGATTTCTGTCCTCCGAATATTTCAGGAAAAAGTAAAAGATAGTAGATTATCTGTAAAGGCTCAACTTAGTTCTTTAAAGAAAGAACAGGCTTAAAATGTGTATTTGATTGACTTGGCAGCAGTCTAAACTCTCTGCCAGGGTTCATTTTAATGTTTAGAGCATGACTGTGGATTCAGGGAGGGTCTCAGTTGCACACTAGAATACAAAAGGAAAGGCAGGCGTGTGTGTGCATGATTTTGGGAAATGAAAGATGGGGAAGGGGAAAATGGGAGCTCTTACGTGTCAAATTAAAAACTGTTAATATGCAAATCACCATTGATTTGTTGCAGCACTTTGGGCCAGTAATTAGAAAGGCTTGATTGTTGCTGCTTGGAGGACCAGCAGAGCACTTACTCAGGCTTATGAATGACTTTTTGTCAATAAGCAGCCGGGTTCAGTAGGGCGGCTTTGGGATTTGTTCAATAGATCATCTTTTGCAGAAGTAAACATTGAAGTATGAGCTGGAGTCTCTGCAGCCGTTGCTAATGGCATGGCTCTAGGGATGGCAATGTTGGTCCAGCACTTTAGTCCAGACTGAAAAATCTCAACAACTGTTGGATGGATTGCCATAACATTCTGTACAGATATATATGTATATATATATATATATATATTCCTCAAAAGGAAAGAAGGAAGGATAGAATGAAGGAAGGAAGAATGGATGGATGGATGGAAGGAAGAATGGATGGATGGAAGAATAGATGGATGGATGGATGGAGGGATTTTGAAATATCTTGATAACAATTGGAGGGATTTCCAAGAAGTTTGGTGCAGATCTCCATGGTGCCCGTGGGATGAATTGTTATGACTTTGGTGATCCCCTGAAGTTTCATCTAGTGTCACCAGCAGGTCAAACTTTTCACTTTATCCTTGATATCCCAATATCCCAGAGGGTGAACTTTCCTTTAGCGTAAACATTTTTGGCTCTTCGGGAAATATCTTGACAACTTTTCAAATGGATTGCCATACAATTACGTTCACATTCACACTTTTTGGGGGTTTTTGTTGCACCACATTGGTCGAGGTTCCAAACGAGCTGAGTCGATACTAGAAGGTGGAGTTAAACAGGGCAGAAAAAGCGTTGAGAGGAACCATGCAGTGGAAATGAGGCATTAGTCCTGTCAGACACAAAGGAGTTTATGATTAAGTCTGTGACAAATGCTTTTCCTGTCATGTCTTATGTTGTCATCTGCCGTAAACTATCCGAGAGCCCCTTGGTGTGTGATACATGTTTTTATGATGACGTGTGTGTGTGCACACATTCAGGGTAAAATGTGGTGAAGCATCCATGGGGAAAGAGACAATTATTTTTCCATCAAAAGGAAATTGTTCCCTCTAAAATTGATATTATATTTTAAGACTACTACTCTGTCAGAATATGCAAACACACTCATGTGTCACACATGACGATCCTAGTGTGATGGTACTCACTGATCCCTCGTGACACCGTTGGAACTTACTTCCGCCTCCGATCGCTATTAAGATGCCTCGGCTGCTTGAAGCAGGCTGTCGGCTGCGGAGCAAAAACCAGAGGGCTCCCCGGGGTGCTGTCAGGCCCCCGGGCGCCCTCTGGGTTCGGAGGTGGTGAGGGCGGCGGTCTCTGTAAAGAGGCAGCCTGATCAGTGCCGCTGTGTTGCAAGTTTCAACCCATATACTCCACCGTTCCACCAGTTAAATGTAGGGCTTTAAATATAGATTGGGTGAAATAATACATATAAATAAATAGTCAGGGGACGACTGAATCAATTATTTATTTTATTTTCATTTAATTTTTCTAAATTTAAACTATTCCACAGTACAAACAATGGACAGGGATCTACTTTTGGACATATCTTGCGTCCTCTCTGTTGTTTCTACCTGTGCATCTGCTCGTGTTTCTACTCATTGCACGTTCCTCTCCGGCTGGTTGTCCGCAGGTTACGAGGGCGGCAGCCTGATGAAGTTCCTTCGGGACATCGAGCACAGCAACGAGGTGGTGCTCGACCGCTGGAACATCGACATCGTCCCCGATGACAAGGAGGAGAAGGGAGACCCTGTCCCCTACAGCATCGTCAACAACTACTTCTCTATCGGAGTGGTGAGCAAACTGAACACATTACATACGACTGATTCCATTATCTATTTCCTGTGTGGATACTACTCGGAGGTAAAAAAAAACATTTTGCTTCTAGATGTACTTCTTACAGAACCTGAAAAGGGCATTGAAAGGCAATTATTTTTATAGATATAATATGCGAGATAAAATAAACAATGTGTCATAAATCTTGCCCCCAAACCGTCTGACCGCACTGCAACACAAACAACACGGTGTGAGAGAGATTACCTGGTCTTTGTGGACGCAAGCAATTAGCAGATTGATCAGCGAGCGTCTGTTTCCCTCTCGGGCAGGTTTCCTCTTTTAATTGGAGGCAAGAAACCTGCTGCCAGGTCCCAGTTGCTTAGCAACCTTTTTACCTTATCCTGATGGAGATACTCGTGTGAAAGCTCAGGGACGGTTTTTTTTTTTTTTTTACAGAGGTGACAAAAACAAGGGGCTTCGTGAAGTTATCGGTGTAGTCGGATGGTGGATGTGTCTGCACTGCACATCAGTGAAATGTGTCGCTTCGGTATTTCTTTATGCCAAAATGGAGGGATTCACGTAGACTACCGCTCCTCTGATGTGGTTTGGACTCACAAGAATGAGTCTGATGCTGCAGTTATACATATATCATTTAAATAAGTTCCTCCTTCATCAGCTTACAGTAATCCTATAAATACCCTTCTTAACTCACATTAAGAACTGGTCAGTGGGAGGAAGCCTTCATTCATGTTACCAGCACAGCAAATAACAACCTGGTCGCCAGAATAAAAGTGTTCACGTTGCACATTTCTGAAAAACCAAAAGTACAATTCATATCAATATTTTTACATTTTATGTCAACGCTATAGTGTTTTAACCACTTGTGCCGTCAATTAGGTTTAGATTAAGGCAACAACGTTACCGTTGTAAGATTCAGTAAAAGATGTTTTGGGTTAAAACAAAGAATAATAATAAATTTGACTCACCCCAACCTCCTTCCTACGCGGACTTCCGCTGACTTTGAATAAATATATTTGTCAAAAACAAACGTAATCAGGGAGAATATACGCTCCATTAGAAACCTAACAGTGCATTTCATTGTATGAGGACTTAATTTTTACGAGGCCGAGCTGCAAATAAACACTCTAATGCCAAACTTTCAATCACAAGCTTAGTGTGTATGCCAGTGCTGCTGCTGCGGAAACCAGACTCAGAGCTGAGTCATCACCATATCAGTAAGTAGGTGCCATCTGATTAATTTTTTCTTCATTCAAGCACCATTAAGTTGAGGATTAAAAATAACAGTGAAACTCATTAGGCATATAGTACATATGACTATAAATAAGCAGAAGTGACACAAGTGTGAAGAAGACATATGTGCGCAGGTAGAAATAAATGGGTTTCTGGCAAGAAGAGGATGAACCACAGTGACGTTATATAGCTGCACCCCCACTGATATCTGCATATGTGTCACACCATCACACGGAGGAAGCCAGTGACATACTAATGTGTCACTGCCATATGTACGTTTGCACCATTTCCTGGCTAAACACTTTGTAGTCAGAGCTGCAGCACTGGAGGTACAGACGATGGTGTTTGACCGGCTGTCTCGGTTGTGATTTTTAAAGTGATGGTTTTAAAAGAAATGTAATTGTCTACTACTTACAGATTTTATCAACAAAATACTCATATTGCCAGTAATTTTTCACCTCACTGCAGCGATATACATGTGTACTCAATGATGCCATTACATCACTGTTGGGTGTCGTTAAAGGTAGAAGAGACTAGAGTAGAAAAACAATGCTTTTCAGCCTTAGGTGCCGGGTTCTCTTGTTGTTTTCACCAAAATCCTTGAGGTCTAACAAACGTATTGAATCATTTTAATCCTCATAAAGCATTTTCAAAGTCTATTTTTTGTATTGTATTTTCTTACTGTCCTAAAAACTTAACACTCGAAATGCAAATTCATCTGTAGCCAAAAAGCAGTAATTTAGTCTTCTTATTTGTAAAGATTTACATCTTCAGTCGGGATGAATATACTCGGTGGTGAGAGTCACAGACAGGGTCGGCTAACACATTTTTGATCTTTTCGTGGGATTTGTTGACAATAGGTAAAACTATAGAGATACACCAGCGTTACCTTTTAATGTACAGGTCGTACGTGTGGGTTCTGAAAACACGCCAGTGTTTCACGGCCGTTAAACAAAGCGACAGATCGCTGTGCCTCCCAGAGCCGCGGTGACAGATGGCCGAGTATCTGGGAAGCATGCGACACCTGAGCAAACCAATCTCTGACTCGCACCGATGAGGTAGCCATTAGTAACCCTCAAATGTGGTTTACCGACCGTACAGGGTTTGCATTTCCTGCCGTCCCGATCGCAGACCGTGCTGCTCGGGGTTTGGTTGCTGTGGAGACGGGAGGCTGGCAAGGCCGAATCTGAAAGCTTGCACATCATCTGTCCTTTATCTCACTGACTTAATTGTGGATGACATGGTGTGGAGCATGTGGTCGGCTCAGCCGAGGCACTCGGAACTGTAAATGATTTACAGCTCTGAAACAGAAGTCACATAATGGTATCTTCTGATTTACAGTAAATCAGAAGGTGTATTATGTGATTTCTGCTTCAATCTATTCCCATATTGTAGATCTGATAAGATTGTATGGATCCCCAGGGGCAAAAACAAGTTTGCCAATACTTTTATAGTTGGAAAATATCTTGAAACATACCTAAAGTTATATGTGTGGTCTTTAGAAGATGAGGGTTTAGAAGGTTTAGCCTCTAACAGGAACAGCTGGCTGTCTAAAGGTGCATTGAGCAGTGGGTTTACTGTGGGGGCTGGTAATAGACCCATTATATGTGGGAAGGCTCTGCCTCCTTTTTTCTGCTTCATGTGGCTTCATATAATTCTATACTGTCACATTTTATAGATCCTCCAGTTAAAAGATAGGCACAGATACAGCTACAGATTATTTTTGGATCAAACAGTTAGAGGAAAACCTGAGGAGGACTGCCTCCCCTGGGGAGCACCACCGAGAACTACATACGTTATTCAACCATGAACAACGAAGTATAAAGAGCGGCAAACTTTGCATAGCGAGGTGGATAAAACGACAGATATTCGTGTCCAGTGTGTAACCAGAACTCACAACATTGATTTATTTGTCACGTATCTTCCGGAGCTATTTAAACCCAAACCACGATCTTTTCCTAAACCGAAGTACTTAGTAGTTTTGTTGCCTAAACCTAACCAAGGTGTTTCCTGTGATGTAAGAATTTGAAACGTGTTGCTAAACATTCGTAGGAAAACGCACGAAAATTGAGGATTATGTTTTTGTAAGATATGGTACGAACCGTTTTATGAGGATATGTTTCTGTTTTACCCTTTGTGCTAACGTTACTGGCTTAGCCTTTGTGCTACAGGGTTAGCTTGCTGTACGGTGGCTCGCACCCGTTTTTAGGCTCATTGGGTGTGTGCTCATGAACAAGTTAACTTCTGGACTTCGCTGTTCTTCCATTTGTCCGTGTTTTTTGTGTTGTCTGCTGTTTACACAGCTAACGTTTTTTCAAAAGAGGCTGTTGCTTGTGTTGCATCAGCTCATGTGTTCGACCAAATAGGAGCTTAAAAGGTTCCTCAAAACGGCGTTTTAAGAACTATGTTCGTTCCTAGTTCATGAAAATAGGAGTTGTTAGAACTATGTTCATGGAAATATGCTTTCAGATAAATTAATACACACTTAACAATAAATAAACGCTCCACAACAAGAAACATCAGTGGAGTTAAGCATTTGTGTACACATGCCGGTCGGTTTCTAAAGCGCTTTCACTTGACCTGCAGCCTGGAAAGAATCTCGTGAGAGGAATTTGAGAGAAGGAAATCACACCATGTCAGCAGCCATTAAAGATGCCGCCTCATGTTGCAGTGAGGAAGCTGATCCCTCTGCAGCGCTTGTCTCCGTGCAGGAGTTTCTGTGGATTGGTGCGCAGGTGTAAATGTGTATGTATGCGCATGCACTTGACTGTGTGTGGTTGCAAGATGATTCCTAGTGTTCATGGCCAATTCCTAATGTGCACCGCAATCCCTGACTGTGCCATTAGCCAGGAGGGTGAAGACGATCCTGTGCCTCTTCTGATGGACATATATGTCGCGAGCTGCTTCTTTCACCTGATTGGCAGAAGCTGCACCAGGACGACGGACATGAAGGGGCTCATGCAGTTCACTGCAGCCCTCTTGAATCCTAGTGCAGATAGAATTAAAGGAGGCGACTAGTTCTTGAAAAATACACACTCACCACAACGTCCATTGTGTAGGTGTTCTGGAACTTTCAGTCTTGTCACACAACCTTTCTTCCTTTAGATGGTTTGCCTAAAAAAATCTTTTTCTGAGCATTTAAGGCCTTCTCATTCATGTTATCTTAAGGTCAAAAAACTTTTAATCTTCATTTCTATTATTCACTCTAAAAGTAAATATGCATGACTTGAAGATGTAGCCCAGTATCTGCATTCAAACTAGACTGTATCTAAGAAGTGGACATAGCTGTTTGGTTTGTGGACTGTGGTTTTGAAGCCTAGGTCGTCGCCATCTTGCAATTTGGCCGTCGCCATCTTGGCTTTTTGCAACCAGTGAGTGGAAGTGACCATGTTTGGACTGAGGAGGCCGCCGTCAGTCCCGCCCTAAAGCATACCCTGCTTTATGGTCTGTTTGACTCTAAATGGACCATAATGTACTAAATGAACATCATGCTGTATTGAAGAAGACTTGAAACTACAGGTTGAGACCATAAACTCATGTTTACAATGTCAGAAAGCAACAGCCCAATCAGAGATGTGCTCAAAATGAAATATTTCCAAAAGCCATGGATTCAGTCAGAGGCTAGAGACGGCCTGCGTCTTTCAAGCTGCATGTCTGAACTCACTGTGAGACACTTAAAATTAAATTCATGCAGAGGATGTCATCACTCACTGCGTTCCCCATTGCAGAGGCATAGCCTCATCTATCTGTTAAAGTGATGGCTTTTTACTATTCAGACATAGGTGACCTAATTATTGTTAATGTGAGCGACGTTCGCTCCAGCTTCTCACAGTGAGTCCACTGCTGCCAGTCCAGCAGAGAGCTTTGGCTGACAGGGCGTCAAGTTGGGACTCTTGTTTAATTTGCTCACGTGCTGTATGTTAAAAGTGTTTTGTTGGATATTCATTTATTCGTCCTGAATAAATTGAAACTACAAAGATTATTTCTTGTACATTTACATTTGAAAGCATAAAGAAATGTTTAAAGGTCTGTCTGCTTTTTCAGACACGTTAGACCAACGCGTCATGTCGCCATCACTCAGCCAAACTGGAGGCACTGCTGAGGGGAGCTGAACTGTGATCTGCTGCAATGGTTGGCGAGTGTTTTTTCTCTGCACCACCGGGATACTTCATAATTCGAGAGTCGCATCAGTTACAGTGACTCCCTGACATTGCGGTCAGTGTACTGAGACAGAGGCCCGAATAAATTAAACGCTGTTTGTTCAGGAAAACAGGGTAACAGGAACAGAAAGTCTGTATATAAAATGATCTGTGTGTGTGTGTGTGTGTGTGAGGGAGAGAGACGGAGTAGCGCTGGCACAGACTGAAGGTCAGTGGAAGTATCAGTGACAGGAAGTGAGCGCCTGCCAGGTTCAGGCCAGGTTACCGCGGTAATGAATGACCGTGCTGAGTGACACCTGGCTGGTCTTAAAGACGGGAGGAACGGCGCTCAAACACACACACACACACACACACACACACACACATGGTGAAACACGTCCGCACACACAAACACATTCACAAACACCTGGACTGGTCTTTAAAGCTCCTGAAAACTCGGCTTCAGACCATAAGTATGTCTCTATAGAGCCTATTTATAAATGTAAACAGTGATGACATACGTAAGTGTGTGCAAGTAGTTTGGTAACGGACGTACCGCAAATGCAAATGCAACCTAAACATGCATCGCCTCTGCTCAATGGTGGCGTCTAGTAGGTAATCCATAAATTGTGAAACTCTCGCGATATGGCTACGGTTAGGATACGTCTCACCAGAGTTTTTGCAAATTTTCACAACTACTGAGTAACCATATAGATCCAACCTTGCTCCATCTCACTCCACAGAATACCCTTTTAAGATACTCCATCTTCACCCATTTATGCATTTCTTAACACAGGCTTAACATTTAAAATAAACAAGCTAAGTTGCTCCTGTCGGCCCCATTTACCTTCTGTTTTGACAACATCAACAAGGTTGGGTAGAGTAGACAAATACTTGAATAAAATAAAAATGCTGTTAATTTATTCAAAAGAAAAATACAAGAGCAGTTACATTTTTTACTAAAAGCAATAACAATATTTTATGGAAGCCCATTTCTACCACAAAAAGACAAAACGCTGAAAATATATTCATAATAAATATGAATAAATTCAAATTTATAAGAAAAGTGAAATAACTTAACTTAAATGTATGAGACAGCAAGTCAAAGGTTTGGTTTAGTATCATATAAGTTGATTATAACATATTAGTATTTTTATCATGCAACTTTTAATATATTTGACTTTCTTTTTTTGGCAGGAATGGGCTTCCATACTAATAGTAGGATTATACTTTCTTTTGGAATAGAAAAACAAATTAAGAGCTCTTAAATCATAGACAGTGTATGTTTATCTTGCTCCGCTAACCTGCACTTCCCAGTATAAGAGAATCATGGGATACGGGAGATTAGAGGCTGACTGTGACATTTCTCTTTGACATTAAGCTAACCAAGCCCCTTTACCAGAGGCCAGTGAAACACAATAGGGGTGGACTGACGCCCTATTTCTCTGCCGTGGGTCCCACTGAGGTGACATTTTCCAGCCAGCATTTTTTTTTTTACTGTTGTTGTTTTTTGTTGATTTCCCCTTCCTACTTTTTTTCACATCACCCGTCCAATAGCACCTCCTCTTGCCCCCACGCACCGTGTGCAAAACTTCAAACGGCAAGATCAAAACAACCTTCATCACACAGGCAACTATAGGCGACGGCAAATGTCACATTTTGTTACAGACGGATTTTTCGGGGGGGGGCAGAATGCACTAAAATTTGGGGACCGGTCAGTGATTGCCTGCAGCAGGGAAACATGAAACAGCCGACATGTTTTGGAAAGCTGTTGCTGCCTTTTTGTGTCATTGTTTGAGCCCGATCCCCACGCTGTGCTGGACTCGCTGGCCACATTTTACAAAAATCAGTGAAAAAATAATAACCGGCTCTGTTCGAAAAAAGACTCCTACGGCAAATTATGACCAACTTTTTTCTTCTTTCATGCGTGCTTGTGGAGAATCAGCTTTTTCAGTTTGAGCTCTGCAACAATGTTCTGGTCTCTCGTGGGTCTGGAAAAGTAGTTCACCTGTGATGTCTCCTCACTGCCCTGGTTCCAGTATCAAATTCTCCGCCAGTTAAAGCGGCAGATGCAGCTCTATTTTAAGGTCGGCTACATTAGCTGATGCTGTGAGATCTCGGCACATCGCCGTAGCGTCTGGTGGAGGAGGTGCGTCGCGGCGGGCCGATGGCACCGGTGGATGGTTTTGAGGTTGACAAGTAGCGGATGTGTATAATTGCCCCTGTCCCACCTGTCTTGTCACAACCATCCGTTCTCCTTGTTGCGTTGGAACACCTGCACAGGCAGACGAGGTGCCAGAACGCCATCACACATGCCTTCGCCTGTCAGAGTTGCCCGATGCCAGACTATGGTGTAAATATGCACCCAAATCACAAAAAAATGTGTGTTTAACAGATACATTACCTGTTTTACCGTGAAATGAAATAAAGCAAAGGTTTCACACACTTCCAGGAAGCAGAACCGTAAGAAATGAAACACTTGTTGCCTCCTAGACAGCAGCTTGCTCATTTTTCCTGTTATGTAATTATGTTTGTGTCATTTGCATTTATTGACGTTTTGAGACTATTTTGTGTCACTGCATCCGAGGAAGTGTTTCCACCTGATTGACAAGCGTTACTGGTCTTTGTAGCTTTGTATATTATCAAGCATTTTTTATGTTTTAACCATTTGGCGGTGGGCAACCTGTTGGGCCTCAGAGGCCATCTAGTCACCCAGGGCCCATTGGTGTAGAATAGCTGGTTTAAGAGTCACCACGGCTGTTCAAAGTAAAGTTTGAACCGTACTTATTTATCTCTAATTTATCTCTAATTATAAAGCCTCCAATTTCCCTTTGCACAGTCACCATTTTCCTCTCTGCCTATCTAAGTGTTGTAACTGAATAAGAAGAAAATTACAAAATGATACCCTTAGTGGATGAGCCACTGATATTCTGCGTGCTGTGCAAAACATCATATCAGCTACCATATTAAAATAACAATGAACACAACACATCTCGATAAGATGCATGAAAAATGAAGATTACATTACTTGATTGAGGCCCAATTAGTTTAGTTGCATAAAGGCTAATTTATCCCCCCGATCTGAGTTATTGAACTTTCTGTATCAGATGAAGACTCCTTCAACATGGTCGTCTCCACATGTAATACAGTAAATCGATTTTCGCTGTGATTGTAGCTTCCAGTTATATATATATATATATTAAGTTTTAAATTATAGCAGTTAATTCATTTTTTTGTTGGTATTTTATAGTCATGTGTCTATCGTCTTGAACTGGTGGCAGTAAGTCGGGTTGTGTCATGTGTCTTGTCTCTGTTAAGCACTTTAAGCAGAACCAGATGGTGTCATTACACAGTCCTCAACTCTGTCTTCATACGTTAACATCATTACTGACTCCACCATCAGCGTGACACTCTCCATCCACCGAGCTCCGGTGCATCGTCTCCATAACATGAGCCACATATACGTCTACGTTAGCTATATTGCTTCCTCTGACATATAATCGATGTAATCTATGAGCGCATGCATCTTGAATTTATTATATATATACAGTGGCTGTTTATCTGGGAAAGACAGATCACATCCTCAGGCCCCGAGTGGAGAAGCAGCAGCTCTGGTCAAACTCAGCGTGCAGTCAAATTAAGGCCGCTCTTTTTAATTGATCACATCCACTGAAAGCTGAAGTGTCCAGAGCAGCGCTGTGTGTTGTGTGTGTTTCTGTTTGCCTACATGCTGTGAAGCGTTTCGCATGAGGATTCTCTTGTGCTGCCGTAGTCTTTATGTTAATAGAACGGCATACATTCGAGATGTATAGAGTGCTGCAAGAATGAATCCTAACACCTAAAATGAGTCGTTATTTTTGCACTTCTGGTTCTCTCGTTGCAAAGTCGATGGTTTTTTTTAATGGGTTTTTGATAGATAACACCAACTTTGGAGATTGTAATGTTTTGTTCTAGGACATAAAATACATCATAAAATACACGTCCTAAAAGAAGCGCTTGCTAACAAGTAGCTAAATGAGACTACTAAACGTCATCGTGCCAAACACTTGCATTCACGCTTCAAAAATCAGAAAAGTGGTTTTCATATGTGAAGATTATCTTGTTGAACAAAGTGTGTTTAGGTATCATAAACATTTGATTGCCCCAGAGCACAATTTCTGCAATATTCCAAAATCCAATGAAAAAATCCAATTGGCTTTTTGTCGAGGGAACCGGTGCGATGCCAACCTCCAGCTTGGCCTACAAAAACACGACACCCCTGCAGCCCTCTATTGGAGGTGTTGTAAAATTGACAACACATTTATGTAACGAGGTGCCTGTCTGAAAGGAGCTTTAAATCTAAATGGTGAAACCTCTTGAACCTTATTTGAGGCTCTTGTCAATCATCTCTGTTCTGAATGAAAAATGATATAACAAAAGTCCTTGCATGGTTAACGATCTAGAGCATCGATAATGCTGTTGTGACAGCGTGATTCCCCGGTGGTGTTTGTGTTTGTCTGTAAGTGAGGTCGTACCGAGGCTGCTCTTGTGAGTGATCAGGGTTACATCCACCTCTGCCCCAGAGGTCAGGGGTTAAACACATGGGGAGAGGAGGGCTGGGTCCAGCCTGAGGCCAGATCCAATTAACTTGTGACCTTTCGCTCAACGCTGCTTTGTGCCGTAAGTCAGAGTTCTCTTCAAATATAAGTCATACAACTTCAGACTGAATTACTCCAGTACATCACCAAGAGTTTGGTTCAGTGGTAGTGTTGCAGAAACCAGATAACTACACCAAGCTTAGCAAAGCGGTCCACGACCACCATTTATCGGCGGACCAGAAAACAGACCAGCCCAAACGAACCGCACCAAGGGGGCGAACGCTCGCGGGTTTCGGATCAATTGCACTAAATAAGGCCGGTGTGAACATGACCTAAGGCAGGCGTACCCTTGCAGCCACACTGATGACGAGAATATAGAATGGCTTTGAGACAAACACCATAATCCTCCTTAAATTTACTTAACAAATATAGATGAATGTCTTGTTTTGTGATGTAAGAAGTTAGAACTTTCTAAAAGGAAGAGATGGCAGAACTGGAATGTAACATATTTTTACATTTCCCTTTTAGCAAGCTGTGATAATGTGTAGGTTTTTACAGATGTCCTGTAGGTAATGTTGTCTTCTCCTGCAGGATGCCTCCATCGCCCATCGCTTTCATCTGATGCGAGAAAAGCACCCTGAGAAGTTCAACAGCAGGTGAGAGGAATGAGAGGAGTGAAATGCACTGAGCAGTCGATGAGGCGGATCCTCGTATTTCACATCGGGGGTAAAAACCTTCCCCGCTCCAACGTCTTAACATCATTAGCTAACGAGCAATCTCATAATCAACTGGTAACCTTTAATATATAAACCCCATATCACACTGAGCTGCAATCGTTATAAATCAATAACGGAACAAAACCCGCCTGCGTAGTAGAATCAATATATTGGCAGTACACTGCACTTAGCCGTGACGTGGGAGGGTGTGAAGTCAAACTGGGCCGGAGCCTTAGTTTCCAAAATCCAGAGAGAAACGTTTGGAATGGCAATTATTTGTTGTTTTTTTGTTTGTTGCTTCAGGTGAGGTTCTCAGATAATGCTCGAAATGTCAAATGAGGTAATCATTGTGGGCTGAATAGAGGTTGGTGAAGATATTAATGACGTAGATGGAGATTCACGTCATTCACAGAGCAGAGAAGGTATCTTCAAATGGCAGACGAGTGTGTAGATGTCTAATTAATTGTTACATAACACTGGAAGCCGCCTCGGTCTGACGAGACAGTGAGAGAGTTCAGGAGAGAGAGTAACAGCGATCCAGAGTCAGATGAGAAGAAATACCTCGGCGGTGACGACCGGAATATTAAATTCAACCTCGTCACATCAGCAAGAGACCTTTTCAGGCATGGAAATCAATAACATCGCTGCCGTCATTTGCCAGTTAAAAAACGGCTTTCTGTTATAAGTTTGACGTCGCAAATATAATCTGAGATAATTTCTATAATAACATCATCAGGGGCCCACAGCATACATGAGTTTTACTCTCCGTGACGAGTAAACTGATCTTCTGGCGCAAAATCAGTGGAATACTCCATTAACTGTGCCACTCCTATCGTATCGAAAAACACCCAGAGGCTTGGGGCAGATATCCCAAACATATATTATATATACAGTATATGAGTAAAGGATAAGATTAGTGATCGTCTATAATCTTCTTATTGTCAACAAATCTGATATAAAGAGTAATGTCTGTGTATCCAAGCCTGCTTATTCCTCCATCCTTCTGCGCCATAGATCTCCACCCTTGTTGAACAAGAATGAGACTCTACAGCCATGCTAGCAGCCAAAGCTGGTCTTAAATTTGAGGATGACAACAGAAATAATTGCACACCTGGTGAACAAAATTGCCCCCTTTAGACACCTAAAACTTGGCCCATCACGAGACGGGGGGAATCTAAACATACTCCTACCAGTGGGTGGTGGTATACACACAGGGCACCATGAATGTCTGGACAAATTGTCTTCGCACCCAAAGATTTCAGTCTGGACCAAAGTAGTCGACCAATCAACAGACATTACTAGAGCCATGACGCAACCTCCGGTTCTGAAATGTGAAGCCAATGCTGAAGTGTCTTAAAGCTGCATTCTCTCTAGTGACCACCAGGGGGCGACTCCTCTGGTTGTATAGAAGTCTATGAGAAAATGACTCTACTTCTCTCTTGATTTATTACCTCAGTAAACATTGTAAACATGAGTTTATGGTCTCAATCTCTAGTTTCAAGTCTTCTTCAATACAGCATGATGTTCATTCAGTACATTATGGTCCATTTAGAGTCAAATAGATAAACCTTGTGATTGACAGGTCGCTACCACGGTGTTGTCCGGTCAGGGAGTCGTCCGTGTTGTACTTAGCTCCTCCCTCTCATGACACTTCTGTTTGCAAAAAAAGAGAAAGGATGGCGACGGCTAAAATGCTGAACTCAAGGCTTTTAAAACACACCACAAACAAGTGGTCGCGGTGACTACGTCCACATCTTATATACAGTCTATGCTAGAAACATATGAAACACATTAATGAGCCACCCTGGTGCACTGCCTGACATTTTCCTTCATAAAGATCAACATGGTCAGTGCTCATAGTTCCTTTCTGAACCCTTTTTGTCTTCAGGGAACTATTGACAGACAAGCTAACAATTGTTAGTTTGGGCCTTTTTCATTAGATTTGTTGACAACATGAAAAATAAAGCATATCGCCGGCCATGTCTGTTAAAGCAAACAACCCTCAGCCCCAAAGCCAATACCGCCCACAAATATCCGAAGTTGTGGGGGAAACACCACCATTTGATGTTTGACGCTTTCATTTCCAGCAGCCTTTGCTGTGGCCACACGTCTCTCTGACGACTCATTCAGATGCACAGCAGAGAACAAACAGCAGCAGTGTGCACACGGCCTCTGTAAACAGACACTGTAGCCCTGAGGCCAATCACTGCTGATGAGTGTACGTTGCTGCTTGTTGTCTTTGCCGCAGCTCAAGGCTGAGGTGTGTGTGTTAACCAACATTTGGTGTGTGTGTATGTGTGTGTGCGTGCGCGTGTGTGTGTGTGAGAATAATCCTCTCAGGTCTCGACCTCTATGCAAAGCCGTCCACTGTTTGCGTTCATGCTTAAGTACACATGAGCTGCACAAATCACTGAGGGCTCTGAAGGTTTGACATCACAATTAAAAGTGACCAAAAAACCGAACAAAATGTGTACTTCTTCTGCATTGCGCTTCTCTGTGAAGTATAAAAGCATGTTTTGAATGCCACTGATTCACTGGGGAACTGAGTCTCTGTGCAGCTCTTTGTATGATTAGCTGGTGTTTCATGTTGTTTGCACGATGACAACAACTTGACTGCTTCCCTCCACCGTTAATTACTCTACATACTGTATTAAAAAAAGGAAGAGGAGAAGAGGAGGGAGGGTGAGAGAGAGGAAAAGACTCTTCGAAATTCAATAATTAATGCCGTCCATCCACCCATCCTGAGCCCCATGTACTGTATGTTCCATCACCACAGGCAGAAGGAAGAGAGGGTAATATAAGATAAAAGAACGATACCGCTCGTCTCTCAGGACTCTCTCTCTCCCTCTCTCTCCCTCGCTCCCTCTTTATATGGAGAGACATATTCAGCTTACACAAACTCAAGAGGTAAAACCCAGCGAGCTACAGAGCTCTTTCTTCCCTGTGCTTCACTGTTGCTTTTTCATGCTTCAGTCTATTTCTATTCTGCTGCATCGCTGCGTGGAGCTCCTCATGGCTCCAATCCAAAATAACACCAACAGTTTAATCTACACTATCTACAGTTGGCCAACACTGCAGGTTGTTGTTTTGTTCTCCTCTCTGGTACTTCTACAGAGTGACAAACAGCTGACGGACAACCACAACTGTTCTGTTGTTGTCTGACTGATGTTTTGGCAGAGTGGGTATCCGTCCTTTCTTTACAGCTATTTCAATTGAAAGGATTCAGTGTGGAGAACAAGCAGTTCTCTCACTCCACGGGTGCAGCAGATGATAAATCACCTTTGACCTGGTGAGAGAGGCCCGTAGCCACGTGTAGCACTTAGCTCACTGCTTTATTGTCCTCCCTGCCACTCACACTCCGTCTGCATGTGTGATGTGTGTGTGTGTGTGTGTGCCTCTAACACACTCCCCCGCTTGTCGACTAGCACATACCCACCCCCTCAGTGTCACCCTCCCCATCCCGGGCCTGTTGGGACAGAGGGGATGTGCGACTCCTGACACCTCAACCCACCAGCATCTAGTGGTCACAGTAGCCAGACCTCCAGGAGCCCAAAGCCCAGGTGCTAATGACTTCTCACACTGGGGACAATGCTGTGTGTGTGTGTGTGTGTGTGTGTGCGCGTGCGTGCGTGCATCGTCCTAAGTGAGGAAGAGAACAAGAACTGGATTTTGGAAGTGTTGGTAAAGGAGAGAAAAGGAATCATTTTAGAAATCCATGTTTCTCTACTGGTTTTGTCTTCAAATCTACACTTACACACCAGCAACACGTGTCAATTTACACTTGTTACACGCATACGGTCTTAACAAAATAAGCTTCCGTCTTCACAGGAAACTTAGGCACCAAAGCTACGAAGTTAAGTTCAGGAAAAGATGGTCATTTGGGTTAAAATAACCACACCGATGGCCTTGCTGCGGCGAGACGTTTTTTACATGGAACCATTTCTTCTTTATTTCAGTGACGGTAAGACCCTCAGGTGACACGTCATTAACAGCACCATTTATTTTTTACCCGTTCTTTGGTTTTAGCAGGTCCCTTGATTGCGGCTGATACAACACAAATGACAGACTTTCCTTTATGGATCTCTGAAGGCCGGACTTCAACATAGGACTTATGGGGCGGGACACGTAGCCTTAAATGGTTTTATTGGGGTGTTAATTATACTAATTTACAACTCTCACGAATGTGCGCTCATTTAGTTTGCTGAATCTGATGTGGCTCACCCGCACTAAAAACAGTAAGATTGTGTTAACGTGAAATTGTTCTTACATTAGGCACGTTGTATCTAAAGATACATCCTGAAAATAGACACCATCTACAGTAAAGGCATAGATGGGGCTCTACATATCAATATTTCATATATTTGATAAAAAACATTGAATGGAGAAAAAGCTGGTCAAAGGCATGAATCGGAGCTTTGGCAGATACAAAGTATCTTGCAGTTGGAAATGAAAAACTGCCCCCAGAATCTTTCTCCAAAGTGTAATCTTTAGTTTCTTCTGGCCAAGGCTGCAGTCGAGTAGTCAAACTAATTACATCCTATGTTGTTTCCTAACCACTTTTCCTTCACCTTGATGGTTAAAGAGGATGTGATGATTGAGTGATGTCAGTTTGTAGTGTGACCTGAAAATGTAGTGGAAATGATGACCAACACAACTAAAATAATTTTAATGACGTTCAATGACATCGGCTGACTCTTAAAGTGTCTTAAAACTTGCCTTCTCTCTACTGTCCACCAGGGGGCGACTCCTCTGGTTGTATAGAAGTCTATGAGAAAATGACTCTACTTCTCTCTTGATTTATTACCTCAGTAAACATTGTAAACATGAGTTTATGGTCTCAATCTCTAGTTTCAAGTCTTCATCAATACAGCATGATGTTCATTTAGTACATTATGGTCCATTTAGAGTCAAACAGACCATAAAGCAGGGGATGCTTTAGGGCGGGCTTACTGTGATTGACAGGTCTCTACCAGCGACGTATACAGCGTCTCTACGTCACTCCTCTGCATTCCAATTATGATAACTTCTGTTCATTGGTTACGAAAAAACAAGATTATGACAGCAAAATATCCGAACTTGAGGCTTCATAACAGCAGTCCACAAACCAGTGGGAGACGTCACGATGACTACATCCACTTCTTATATACAGTCTGTGATTAAGGCTCATTATGGGTGAGACCAGTCTGTGGAGCTTCACCATCAGATCATCCATAGAGGTTCTGCTTTGCCTCTCAGTGGTGGTGGTGGTGAGGGAGGTTGTATCACATGTCACAACTCACACTCTATAACGACAATGCAAGACGTGTGAGAGAGAGAGAGAGAGAGAGAGAGAGAGAGAGAGAGAGAGAGAGGGAGAGGGGGGAGATGGGGGGAGGAAAGAGATGGCTGGGTCATAAGGTCAGTGCTCACATTGGGGATTAAAGTAGATGCTTATCTGCAGGGAGGGGCAGCATGGGGCACAATGGGGCGAGAGATAACTGGATACAGTCGACAGAGTTTTGGAGCCCCCGAGCTTTGCAGAACAGTGTTTTCATAACATCACGGTTCCCCCTTAAAGCCAATCTGTACTCTCTCTCACTGTGATTCCAACAGGTCTGTGAATTCTCTTTAAAATGTTACAGTTTGAAAGTTATCTTTAAAAACCGACTGTATTCATTAAAGATGAATAGAATGAATAAGTGCTTTGTTCGTTGTGCAAACTGAACAGGAGAATAAAAATGGGACAAAAACACATCGTCATAATAGGAAAAATACCCCCCCGCCCCCTTTTGAAGATAATTTAACATCCTTTTTGTTCCGGCATTTCACCAGTTTTGGTGCATAAACATGGGAATAATAGAGAGAAGGCTTATGGAAGTAGTCTGTCTCCCTGTTGCACTCTCCGTCCATACGAGAGGGAAAAACTACGAGTTAATTGCATTTTTTTTTACAGACTGTCTCTCAAGTGGAAGCGGCTTAATGAGGTTAGGCAGCTCGCCTCATTGAGAATCGCAACTGTTCCTAATTGTGATCTCAAATATGCTCATAATCCCCTGATTTGACAGCGGCGGAGGTTTCTGGGGAGGCATTAAGGTGAAAGAGAGAGAACAAGGGACAGAATTACAATTAGCAGGGAGAAAAACATGTGAACAAGCACAGCGGCTTAAGGCATTTAGGTTACGTTTCAAGTCAAATAAACAGTTGTGAATTCTTTTCATGCTTTGTTTGAAGTCTGCTGGGCAGTTTAAGTTCACTGTGAGTTTTAACTCCTGTTTTATTTTAGTGTGCATGAGGAGGGGAAAAAGTATTTTTAACCTTTCAAACTGTGCGACGACTTCTTTAAGTTGTGTTCTGTTTGAATGTTCTCTTGTTCTCGGTGCCCAGGCGGCACCTCGGCACCGGTATGCCCACATATTACTGAGCGGTTGTGTCAACAGCTAGTGTTGTCAGTATCAGCAAGCATGTCCACGTGCCAATGAGGCTATACTGTCCTGTTATGGAATGATGTGTCATTTGTCGAGTGATGCAGGGTGAGACATCAGATATGCCATTTGTTTCTTTTGTTCCTGAGCACAACCTTTAGAAAAAGATGAAAGGGAATCATTTTTGTAGACTTGAGGTTGGACCTTTGTGGTCTCTCTTGATTTTGGAAACACAAATATCTTGCTCAGGACTTTGGTCATACGATAGCACAATCTGTGATACAGACGTACCGACCCTTCAGTGTCTGTATGAGACGCACCGGATGTTCAGGTAACTTCAATGTAAACCCATCCGCGTCACTATTAGACACTATTAGTGTCAGGAGCCAGAAAGTCTACTTCGGGAGGAGGTCAAGCAGAGATTCCTCCTTGACTGTGTTATTCAGCCACTGTCCAGTTCCCTAAAAACTGCAACAAATGACAACAGGATACAAACAGGACCACATCCACCAGGTCACCTCTGACAAGTCCTCTGCAGGGCAGACACGAGTCAGTCCTGTGGGTTGCTTTTATGTCGTGAATCACAATAATATTTACCCTGATCGTACAGCCTCCACCAGCAGTGTTTCACCCCTGCGTCCCCTCCAGAGGCAATGTTGACGTTTCAACTCTGGGCGTCCGGGCACCGAGCGATGATGAAAGAGAGGACAACAAGCAGAACGCCCTGTTTGACAGATGGCGAGGTTAACTTTCTGTGCTTCAGTATCGAGGGATCGATGCTGCCGGGGGGGGGGCCAGCGTCTCCACTTTAAGGCTTCAGGGTGCATCGGGTGAAGCTTTGACTTCTGTGGTCACGCGGCCGCTAGCTAGTCCTGAGCTGTCGGATTCAAAATGTGACATGACTCGAGGCACCGGACAGCTTCAATATGTGCCCAGTGAACCCAAAACAAATCGCGCTGCGGGCTCCCGACAGTGTACTAGTGTGCAAGTTGAGACTGGGAATATGTATTTTTTAATGTGTTAGTCAAAATCATGTGTTCTGTTTTCCCCCTTTCTGCTCCTCAGAATGAAGAACAAGCTGTGGTACTTTGAGTTCGGCACCACTGAGACCATATCTGCCACCTGCAAGAAACTTAACGAATGCATAGAATTGGAGGTGAGTCACCGTCAGATCAGAGCTGTCATCTCTGAAGCACAACAGATGAGTGCTGACAAAGAGTGGTCTGTGTGTAACTGACAGAAATTAGGAAAAATATCTATAAAAAATCCCAACAATATATCGTATTTGATTAAAAACAAAACTGTAAAATATGAAACATCTTGTGTACACTACACGTCAACAAATTAGCTTTTCTGCCTTTGTCCCTGACGGACTTTAAGATGCGTTTATTCTTTTGTGGGGCAGAGATATACAACAAAGTGATTTTCTCGTATTAATGAGGCGGGCTATTCATAGCGCGCCGTCAAATTAATGCTCCATAAAGTCACTGATTGCCTCATTCTGTCATACGGCGCCGCATAATCTGTCACCTGGGTGCTTATAGCACAGCAGGACTCGAGACACGCAGTTTCAGAAACCATTGGGGGAAAATGCAAACAAGCTGCTACCGTCTAAAAGGGTTCAAGCCCAACTGTTTTCCGTATGTTTAATTCATTTTAAAGAACCCAATGTGACCATGTTTGGAAATTGGTGACCATTTAGAATGTATTTTGTATTTCCTGTTGCGATGTAGCTGGCAGGGAGTAAACTTGGACCAAAGCTGTTAACCGAGCAACAGAATGGCAAAGAAAATTACTTATTTTAAGGATGTCTTGTTGGAAAACAATATTCAAGATGTCTTAAGTTAAGTTTTAAAGGACCAGTGTGTAGGATTAAGTGCCATCTAGTGGTGAGATTCACCCCTACTGCTCAACCCTACCTCTACAAGCATGCCGGAGAACTACGGTGGCCTTCAGGGATCATGAAACCGCAAAAGGCCCTCGCTAGAGCCAGTGTTTGTTCCGTCCGTTCTGGGCTACTGTAGAAACGAACGCCGGTGCAACATGGCGGACTCCGTGAAGAGGACCCGCTCTGTATAAGTGGCTCATTCTACTGATTCTTAGTTTCAGGTGATTATGAACATGGATATATGAATATTATATACTATTTCTGTCGGTAGCGTTCCCGCACACACACATCTGCCCGAACCAATCACGAGCCGAGCACTGCAGCAGTTTGTTAGCGGGAGCCACCTAGCTGCTACGCTAGCACCATAGTAGGTGTTTGGCTAAACTAACCATTGTCATGATCAAATGAACACAGATTTGTTTACACAGACTCCATGATGGTTATGGAAAGTGAAAGCTACATCCACTCCCTCGTACAATTCCTGAGCCTCCGACTCCGCGAGCACTTCACTCAGAGCAGCTGTCAATCACAGCTGTCAGTCATGACGTCTCGCCCGCTTTTTATAGCATCAAATAGCTACTCAAAAAGAGACAATGAGCAGTTGAACATATGGTGTGATAACAACTACATAAAATATCAATAACCGTCTTTGAGGAAAACTTAATTGACTTGAATTTAGATTTTTTTTTTAGTTTGGCCCATGTCCCATGCGTGAGGGGGCGGGGTTTATGACCTGTACTGCAGCCAGCCACCAGGGGTCGATCGAAATGTTTTGGCTTCACTTTTTAGGAGCTGTCATGTTATCTATCTTCTTGTTTTTTGTGGTTTTTCTGGAAATTACACAAAAGAAAAGTTGTTTTAGCGGCAAAATGCAAAAGTGAAAATACATATGTGTTTGAGTGTATATAAATGCATGTGAAAAAATATCTTTGTAAAAGTAGAACGAAATGATGTGAGGGGCCCAGAATAATGATGGCCTCAACATAAAATGGTCTCTTTTATTGTATTATTAATTCAGACTGGGTACAGACCACTGCAGTGTACTTCACAGAGCTGTCCAGCTGGTGCGGTACTGGTATGTGTTACGTAATTCACCAAACTTCATTTGATGGCGAAGTCCAGCATTTTTGTGGCTGCTTTGACTCAGCACAAATCAACCACCCACGCTGAGTCACAGCAATGTGTTGATGAATTTGATGAATTCAGATGAGGCACAATATAACTCAGAGTCAGACCAAGAGTGCCAAATGGGGGTTACTTAATATCTGTATTGATATTGGGGCAGCCTATTTTATTGCTGTCTGTTTTTGCTGCTTCACACTTGGCTTCTGTCCAGGTAATGCATCAACACAAAATAAATCTGCCAGTCTTAAACAAGCCACTGGTGCACAAAGTGGGTACAAGCATGGATGTCTACCTTACTCCATGATACAGTAAATGCATATGCATAAGATATGACTACGTAAAATATTATTGACAAGATGTTTTTACAAGGTATGAAATATGATAACAATATAAATACAAACAACAAAAGAAAATGTAATTGTGTCGAGTGTGTGTGTGTGCATGTGTGCGAGTGAGAACCTTACTTTGTTAATGTTAGCTCCACTGGTTTTAGAAGCATTCTCCAGGTAACGAGTATTGCTATTACATTACTATTATATAATGTTTAACCATGAATAGTTCTAAATCCACTAAACCAGCCTGAAAATGAAGAACAATCTGAAACGATTGTATGAGAGTCTATCGAGCAGAGTCGGTGCTACGCTTTCAGTTGCCGGTCTGCGTTCGATGGGGGAAAACTTTTGTTTTTGTCCTTGTCAGTCAAAGATAAGCAGAGTTAAATGGAAAATCTGTTTCTCGATTCCCCCTCAGTGCGACGGGATCATCATGGACCTCAGCAACACCTCCTTAGAGGGCATCGCTGTGCTCAACATTCCCAGCATGCACGGCGGCTCCAACCTGTGGGGCGAGACGAAGAAGAGGAGGAACTACAACCGCATGAGCAAAAAGGTTCCCGACAGGATGCCGGCCAGCACCGTCACGGACGCTAAAGAGCTTAAATTTTGCATGCAAGGTGAGTCAAAGCGGATGAATGAGTCTGATTAGAGGACTTTCTTTTATTTAACGAGGTAGATTAAACCCAAAGGGTTGACTCTCAGATCTTGCAAGATTAGGGATGATTTAAAACAGTAGATGATGTTTTGAGCCATTTTCAACCATGAAATTAAATGCAGATTTTTATGAATTTGGTCAAAATGAACACCATGCAGCATTGATGTGTTTCATCATAGTGTAAAAAACAAGTTTAAGTGTGCAGATACTCTTTAACCACCAAACATCTGTTTTTGATTAATGCCATGGAATGAACTTCAACATTCAGAAAGGAGACTATAGTGTAAATAAATGGAGACTATGACATGAATGTTTTGAAGGAAAGGTAAAGCTGTGAAAAGAAACATTTGTGCAATCAAGACATCTTTCTGACATTAATACAAGTGCAACTGGTCAGTGGTCACTCTCTGACTTTAAACTAACTTCACCTCAATGCTGACTCTGTTAGGTGCAGCACTTGTCCAGCTAGTGATTCTATAAACTCTGGCTGCACGGTGTTGGACTTGCAGTGCTGATTGTGCGGTGACACATCTCTTCACACATTCCCACCTTAGAGGGACCGATGGAGCCATTTTTCTCTCTGTTTACGTTCATAAAAGCACAGTGTGTATTTATTCAGAAGGGTCAGGCGGTGAACCTCCGCTACAATAACACTGTGGGAAACCCTGCCCCTGGACTTCCATTGACGTGATTCTAAATGGCCGCTCCAGGGTGTCCGGCCCTTTAATGGTCGCCTGCCGTGCGGTAGCCGCTTGTTCATGCAAACATAGAGCGAGAATTATTACCTTCTATTCATTTTTCTCCAAAGCAATAATTGACAAAATAATGTACTTTGGACTTTTGGAAATGATTAAAGGTTCTTGATAATCAATGGTTGTTTTCTCCTGCAGAGAGCAACCATGTAGTAGTTTTTAAATTTGTAGCTGTATAAAAATGTCCAATTATGTTCATCTGATTGTTTCTTCATGGAATCAGACATCAATTTATTTGGTTCTACTATGACAGTTAGCTGCTGCTTATTATTTAGTAAACAACAGAAACTTTCACTCGATCACAGCTGGGTGTTTGATTCTTCGTGCTTTAGTATTAAATCACTGTATGTGGCGCTCGTTAACAGACACATCTTTCAAATTACAGATGAGAATTGAGAATACACATATTTGGCTCCTGCTGTTCCTTCGAAACGCCACAGCTGCTTCTTAAGAAAGTCAAGTCTGTATCAAAACTTTTTAACAATTGTGTCTCTCTCTGGACAATGATATTTCATCAGTGTGTGACAAACACTGTATACTCGCTACCTGAGTGTTGGGTTTATCTGCTGCGATTGTACACATAAAGGTTAGTTAACTCATCACAAGGAGTACCACTCAGCCTTAGAAAACAGTTGTACGATGTCCTCTGTGGCTGTGTCAAGTCTGAGAACCTGTAAACGGGAAAGTCTATCCCGAGTCTGAGTGAGTGGTAAAGTTACACAATTGTCAGAGTGAGTAACACCATTGGCCGTTGCGCTTTCAAAATGTGTTGCAGGGATGACATCGCACTTGTTACATCGTCAAAAAGCCAATGGGATATTACCGTTGGATTTTGAGTTATTGCTCTGTGGCAGACAAAAAAACGTTTATGATACTTAAACATTTTATTCAGCAAGATAATATGCATGACTTCACGTCACCACCACTAAGCTAATGGCGACGTTTAGTCGTCTCATTTTGCCACAACCAACCATTTTTTTTTGAGACACACAACATTTTCAAAATTCACGAGACGGATATGTACTTATGTCGTACAACAAAACGTTAAAATCTCTGAAGCTTGTTTCAGGCATCTGACCAAAAACACCCATTGACTTCCAGACGCAACGGAACCGAAAGTGAAAAACTGCTGACTCATTTCTGGGTTTTAGGACTCAATATATCACTTTCTCGATACATGCGCGGTTGTTGTTGCTGTGCAACCTAGATGTAACTCTACCCACAAATCTCAAAACGGAAAGCCTCAGCTGAGAAATTTAGGTCGAGCTGTAAAATATCACAATTTTTGGTGCCTGTGTTTCAATCCTATAGTCGTAGGGTGTTGACACACTTCGATGCATGTTGTAAGAGTAGCGTAGTTTTCACTTCACTACTGCTCACTTACCTCTAACAATTTGGCCACAATTTAGCACATTCATGGTCCAGCTGCTGCTTCACAAACAGCGTTACATGGGCATGTAGAATGTGAAGGACATTTACCCGACCGGTAGAATGGGACAAAAAGATTTTTGCATTTTGAGAATTATAAGACACAGTGTTTTTGGAGCTTTTTAAAAAACCCTGCTTCATATGAGTTCCCCAAATGTGTGGAAGTCGATGCTAAGCGGCTGGTGAAACCCTGAAAGAAATGAGGACCAAATAAAGTTTCAGCTTCTTTTAGTTTTATTTGACGGATGGAAATGCTTTTCATCAAAAAGCCGTATACGTTTCTATAATATTTAGCTAATCTCCAGGATGAGTTACGTGCAGCTGCTGGTTGAGTTTGCATTTGATGTCCTCAAACGTTAGAAAATAACCCGCTCTGTGCTCTCGCCAAGGTTTTCTCGATTCATCCCACGTCCGTCTCCTTCAGTTCACTTTGTTTCTACATCTCTGCTGACTGACCTAAACCTTGTTTCCATGGAGATCACAGGGCCACACTGAAGTAAAGATCGGAGGAGAGATAGCGCGAAAGAGAAACTACGGTTTGAGAAGGAAGGAACAGGGCTGACTCATATGACTCACCTTTAGTTGTGTGTTTTTAACTACATGAACTTTACCTCTTTGCAGCTGCACTCTTTGTACTTTGACTGCATTTTAAGTGAAGCGGGGAAACATACTGCACCTATTGTACATGTATGCACGAACGCACCGATACTCTGACGTTCTGTCTCCATATCTCTTTGCAGAGTTCACCGTCCTTGTTGCTAATGTTTCTGCATCCGCATCTCATTTAAATACTGAACTGTTCCTCAGATTTCTTTACCATTTCTGTGCAAACAGAAACATCATAAATTAGCAAGACAAACTGTTTGAGTACAGGAACAGGCACACATTTGACCAAGGCCAGACTGTATTGAAACCAAGACATTGAGGAGTTGAGACCAAGTCCAGACCAGGGCGAGTCCCACACTGCATGCCACACTCACGATAACAAGGGGAACATGCAAACCGTAGACGTTCCTCAAATTGATCTGAAAGATCCACATTCCCTTAAACACAGCCAGAGAATGTTCATCCAGGAAAGGACTTTTTTCTCACATCTCCATTTCTCTCTTTGTCTTCTTTTTGCGTTCTATGAGTCGTTTTGTCCCGTTAAGGCAAAATAAGAAAGTAAAACTATCAACCACCAGCAGCACGAATGTTTAAAAAAAACGTTTCAACAGAAAAATTCAAATGAATTCTTGTAAAATCCACAATATAACGTATTAAAGCTGATTATTTACATTTATACAATAAAATAAAGTCAACATTTTGTCTCTAGACGAAGGATTCATGTATGTGTCCATTGGGAAAATACGTTGGGGGGTGTCTGGTCTTAGTAGGAGTTCGATAATCTTAAAGGTTAAATACACCAATTGTACACATGAGCTCTGGAGTCCTAAGTCTTACGACTTTAATATAATATAATCCTCTGTGGCTCCGAAAGAAGCTTCTTAAAGTCTGAGATCAGGATTACTTTGGTTTAGGCTTGATACTTTTGACTAAAAAGTCAAACTTGGGACGTGGAGTTTGTAAAATGTGGGCGTTTAGGCTGGAGTGCCTCCTTTTAAGACATCCTTTGAAAGCACAAACTCACCATGTGGTCACCTCTGGGGTCCCATTAGCTGCTGCCCCATTAGCTCAGTCCGAAGGCTCTGGGCCCACAGCACCGTTCAGTCCATAAGAAGCATGATTTATAGGATTTATAGCCACAGAGCAGACGTCTACACTGTGCGCACCAGCAGACACACACGTTTGTATCGGTGTTCGTGTGAGAGCATTTGCAGCGATTAACTCCGTTCACGTTGTAAATCTTCAGCTTGGTCTTAACTCTTGACCTAAATCAGAGCCTTAATCCCAAAGTAGCCTCTTAAAGGAGTGACGACCAACAAACTGTCCTCACTTGAAGGGATTTTCATTATCTCATTACGCAGACTGACCAGGAAAAGAGATAAACGGTGTACAGTGTAATGCAATCCAATAGCTCTGTCGTCTTTGAGCGTTTCGTGACGTCTGCATTTTAATTGTTGTTTGTGTCAGAAAGGAATTGGTTCAACTTTAAGGAAACATTTTAGGCCTTAGTTTGTGCTGCTGTTGTACTGGAATGCGTGTAAGGAAATTAAAACTAAGTATGTGTTTGATAAATTGTTTATGGACCGATGATACGTTATTTAGAATTGTTATTATTATTATTATATTAATGTACCTGTTTTCTTAAATACAGTAATAAAATCTAATTTTTAGCTAGCAAAAGAAAGTGGAAGTCAGGTGACATAGTATAAAGAGTCAGTGTAGAGAGGATGTCATGGTGGGTTGATGGGTCAAAAGACCCGGGACTTTCACCCAGGAGACCACTGTGTGAAACCAAAAGACCAAGTTGTTTGAAGTTACGTAAACAAACTTAATTTACATCACGCACATAATGTACTTAAGTAATAAACACACTTATTTTAACCCAAAACCACAATCTTTACCTGAATCTGACCAAGTAGATTTTGCCTTTACCTAAAATTGTTTCCTGTGAACGTTGAAGTTTATTTTGAAAAGACTGTTCAATGTAACAAGACATTTTATTAACAAGAAAACATTAATCAAAGAACAATCAACTTCTTAATTGATAATGAAAAACATTGTTTGCAGGAACCAAATTATTTGAGCAATTCCCTCCAATAAAACTACTCAAAAACCAACACTCCCCAAAATTAGACAAATTGTCTCTTCTCTGACACAGTGGCGACTTTAATTTACAAATGCTGTGTTTTATAAGTTTATATACAACTTTGCATTTTTATTGGACTGCATCATAATTTACAGGGGTTTATATTTTATGGTGGTCTCGTTTAGATAATGTTACAAAATAAAGAAATACCCTGATTATTATTGCAATATTCCCATATTTCCCTCTCCTCAATATGAGACTAAAAGACCCGTTAAGCCAATTTTACTCTGCAGCCACATGTTCATATGCATATTATGAAGGAACAGTATAAAGTTAGAACCACTAGCTTCACCTGTCGGGACAGTTTTAGTAGAACATGTAAACATTTCTGTGTGAATTCGTTCACTTTGTGCATGTTTCAACGTGTGTGATGGAATTTTTTGGTCTCCAGAGTTTTCCCCTCAGAATCTAACCTTTATCAAATTAGCTTCTCTTGCTAATGCTATTTGGAAATAGGACTCGGAGACGAGCGCTCTAGTTTCAGAGAGGTATGCATTATTGTGCCTCGGGTTTCTGCGTGCCGTACAGTGAGCGTGTGTGCGCGCTAGCGTGCCTCTGTCCGTGTGTATGCGTGCCTGCATGTTTATCATACCACTAATTGTTTGTGGCAGTTGCTTTCTCTGGCGCAATAAACTAAAGCTTTTAAATCCATTTGCTGCAGTTAATGCAATCAGCCAGGGTTACCCAGAGTGACTGAAAGACGCCCGGGGCGCTTCTGACCTCAGTGATGAAACTTCGGTCCTCTGAGTCACTGTGTGTAGGCTCTGCTTTTTGTTCTGCATGGACAGAAACAACAACTGAGACGGACACACAGAGACAGCCTACAGTGACACATAACTGTAACACAGTCGCACGCGTCATTGAAATTGAAACATTGCATCAATTGCCATAGAAATGCAATCACAGGTCTTAAGAACTGATGAGTCCGGTTCAAATGGGCTCTAACAGTCAGAATAGACATTGCACCTCATGCACGAACATTTTTGTGTTCTTTCTCTTTCTTTTTTCGTCCTGTGTGCGACGACATATTCAGCGAAAGCTCCTAACTTCAGATAACTGTGTAACTGACCAGCATACACATGACGAATGCCACCTGTGCGTAAAAAAAGTGCGTTCATGAGAACTGTGAATTAGCACGAGTAACGTCCCAATAATACCATATATGGCTACACGTCCTGCTCCATATGTCCTACGTTGAAGTCCTGCTTTCGGAGATCCATGAAGGAAAGTCTATCGTTTTTAACAGCATCAACAGCAGAATTAAGTGTCCTGCTAAAACCAAGAAATATGTTCATTTGGATCACCACGCTAGCGTTAGTCCCCGCGATGATATAAAGCAGTCCGAGTTAACCAATACAATAAGGACCAAGTAAAGTTTGGGGACGAATGTGCTGTGGTGGAGAGAAAGAGTCTGTCTGAATTTTTTTGAGTGAAGTGAGTTCAAAAGTCCGTTGTTGTCAGCTGGATGAAGGTAGATAACAGCTGCCGCTGACAGGAACAGGACTCACGTACGAAGGCCCCGGTCCCATCACCGTGCCCCTCCTCAACTTTTATCGCTGTGCCATCTCTCCCCTCCCCTGTTTATTTCCTGCCTGCTCCTAGATCAGATTTCCTCAATTTCCTGCTGTGGATTGAGCTGGAAAGGATGCACATAAATAAAGTGGATGCAGCACGCAGTAGTCCAGGCGCTGAACCGGGGGAGTTGTGAGTGTGCTGTACGCCGTGCTGGGACGGCAGTACTCACTAGGATGGTACAGTGATGATTTTTTAGTGCAAGGAATTACAGTCTGAAATGTAGTATTTAAGCTACAGTTACTAAACCCAGCAATGCACAGTCACTTCAATACTTATGGGATGGCTTATGCTCTGTCTTATACTAACAGTTGTGGAAAGTAACTAAGTACATTTACTCAATTACGCGACTAGTGGACATTGTTACCGTGACGTCACCGATTAGTTTAGAAAAGTTTTGGAGCCTCGAGTTTGGCATTTTGTCCGTCGCCATCTTGATTTTTTTGGAGCCAGAAGTGACCATATTTGGAGGAGAGGGTGGAAGCTCGAGAGGGGCGTGGCAAGGAAGCCTACCGTTAGCATATCAAAGCTAGTTAACTGTGTCGATAATGCTAACTTCAGCTAGTGAAAAACATGCTTTAAAAACACTCCTTCGAGTGTCTTTTTGGTAAAACGCTGAACAAGACATTCTTCTGTCCTGATGGACAGATCGCCACGACCTAAAGCATCCCCTGCTTTATGGTCTGTTTGACTCTAAATGGACCATAATGTACTAAATGAACATCATGCTGTGTTGAAGAAGACTTGAAACTAGAGATTGAGACCATAAACTCATGTTTACAATGTTTACTGAGGTAATAAATCAAGAGAGAAGTAGAGTCATCTTCTCATAGACTTCTATACAATCAGAGGAGTCGCCCCCTGGTGGACATTAGAGAGAATGCAGGTTTTAGACACTTACGCATTGGCTTCACTTTTCATGGCCCATGGTAAATACCTCCAACCTGTGGACTGACCTCGTTAAACCAGAATGTGGTGGGGGTTTTTTTATTTCTAGAAAATAAAAATGATAAATTATTTAATTAAGATATCACCCCAATGTCACAGAAAATGTGACATGTGGCTTTAACTTTGGCGGGGACGTGCTAACGGATTACTTCTTCTGATGATTGACTAGTAAAGCAACGAGTTAATGAGTCAAATAAGTTGCCCAACACTGACACGACCTTGGTGTTCTGTTTTTTATTTTTTTTAGAAACCTGCTATTTTAGGGATGTTCTGACCAGGTTCACATTGCGTCTCTCCCCTCCGTGACTCATTTGTTTTCTCTCCCCGCTTGTCCGATTCCCCCCCCCCCCCCCCCCCCCCCCCCCCCCCCCCATCACTAGCTCTTTCCCTTCCCTCACCTTTCCTCCTCTTGCTTCCCTGCCTCCCAAGGTCCACAAATCACCAGCCCACCCTCCCCGCTAACAGTCAAGCTGTGACACACTATGATGAGGTTATATTGGGCCGATCGCATCCAGAGACTGCGTATTGTGCTCTTCTCACACAGCAGGAAAGGCAAAGCACACTATAATTACTTTGATTCACCCCCACCAGTCTGTGTGGCTGGAAATAGTTCCTGTATGAAGCCGCCGAGTTGCTCTCAGTGGATGCTGGGAGAGTGGATGACCTTCCAGTGATACATTTACTCAAAGTTAATGAGTGACAAATGATCCTTAAAGAGGCCGATCACTTTCAAACAGGATGGGAATGGAAAAGATTACATTTTTTAAAGCTTCTTCTACAATCTGTTATTTCCCATGATTGTGTTTTTTCTTTCTTTCTCCCATCTGGAAAAATTCTCATGACGGTTTGGTTTCTGGACAAAACAGAAATTTCACCAGCTGGGTGCTTAGAGACCATGTAAGGATTCAGTGGCATGGTGTGTGTGTGTGTGTGTGTGTGTGTGTGTGTGTGTGTGTGTGTGTGTGTGTATTTTTGCACTGTATCATAGTAACATAGTGTTCTTTGTCAAACGGCCAAGTGCGCTCCCCCGTACCTTTACCTCCGTTGGTGTTGGCGAGGTGAGCTGCAGTTCCTCTTGACCATCTGCCATGACTCTGGCCACCCTGAGACAATAACAGGCCGGTGAGGGAGGGGGGGGGGAGGCCATGTGGGCGGAGGAAGGATACACAAATATGCCTGCTAATAATTATAGCCTAACACCTCAAGCTGATGAACAATGAAAGCTGCAGCTACTCCTCTGGGGGATTTATAATTCGTCTTTCAGTTTCTAATTGAAGACTTGTTATAAATAGCTCACCACTAAATTCAAAACGTGCACGCATGCAGGGACAAGTCTGGAGATATTCTATATTCTTCCGAATGTCAATGAATCTCGTCAAAAGACTAAAACCAGCAATAAATGCTGCTAATGGGTATTGTCTGTGTAGCTTGATGTAGCTTGTTCTTCTGTGCCACAGAGCTCCATTGTTGTTGAGTGACATGTTCCTTTATTGCAATGAACGTGGGCACTGAAGTTTATTTCTTTTTGATTCCACATACACCGTCATGGCTTCATAAAGATACTAATAACCTTCAGACCGTCGGGGTTGTTGAACAGAAATACTGTTAGTTTAGGGGAGAAGACAGTCCTTTGCCTTTTTGGGGCCCTTCTTTCTGATATTGTCGCGGCAGCGTCGCCATGATCAGGCTGCTTTGGTGCCCCTCCGGCAGTTGGTGTCGGACGAACAGCACGTAGTGAAAGTGTACGTAGCGGCGGCGCTAGTAGCATCACATTAAAAGAGACATAAGAAACTCCTCTAGGTTTAACTGGACATCTCAAACACTACTATGTCTGAAAAATACATATTATTTACATATATTTGATCTTGTTTTCCAGATACCATATTTGGGTCAAAACTCTGCATTTGTGACCAGTTTTTAAATAGTTAATAATAGTTTTTTTATTTCTGAATGGAAGAAGGTCGACCTGTCGGTGTCTGTGTTTGATTAACAGCAGCTGGCCGGCTGCCAGAGTGCTGTTGAATTAATGCAAAGTGGTTTAAGATTTTATTTTTCACAGGAGAAGTGATTTCCGTAGCGGATATAGCTGTAGCTGACAAAAACAGCAAACAGATGGGCGTTGTTTATTTTGGTCTTTTCATGGGATTTGTTGAAAATTACTCAAAGATAGAATATAGTCACTACTCTCCTTTAATTTATATTTTCATCTTTCTCTTTCTAGTTTTCATACTTTGATATATTGATATTTTAGGTTTTAATTATTAATAAAATAATTTTATACATCTTGTATTTGGTTTAAATTTGAATATGAGTTCAACACTCGAAAGATATTGTGGAATAATATGTGTAGAAATATTCTTACGTGTCAGCATATAAAGCGTGTTTTGTTTTTTTCAAACAATGAAACTGAATTTTAAATGACTTCAGATTTGCTGCACGGCAGAGAAAAATAGTGCAGCACAGCAGTGACGGTTCTCGCTGCCCGCTGCTTGGCAAAGCGCTGCCATCCCATCCCAGAATGCACTGTGGCTGCGTTATGCAAGAGGCTGTTCTGGTCTATTCTTAGCTCTACCTCACTGAGAAGTAACAGTGCCGGTTGCCCGAGAGTCAAAAGCGCAGCGATCTGATGAGGCGGGAATCGTCAGCGAAGTGAGAACCATGCACAGTGGGCTCTTCTGCCGTCAGGCTCTCACTCTGGGACACTGGCAGGATGGCATGCCCATTTGTGGTGTTTGGAGGAAGTAGAGGTGTATGGGTGGGTGTGCGAAGGAGGGGGGATTTATACATTTCATAGTACAAGAGGAAAAGGATATATGACGGTTATATTACGGTTTTAAAATCCTAAAATAGGACATGTCAACACACTGAAATTCATTTTTACTTGCCGTATCAGACCGTTTTTACAGCTTTCACAGATAAAAAGGATTCCATCTTTACATCCAGCCTTCCTTTTTAATTCCCATCTGTCGTGTGCAGCCATTGTGTCACTGGTCTTGTTGATCCCTAAGTCTCCAACTGTCCAGCGTTTTGCTTAATGGATGCCCAATCCTATTATAATTATTTCCTGGAAAGCCCTGCAGAGACAGAGGGGTTCATATGGTGAACATGTGTCTGTGCCTGTAACACGCTGTGTAAAGATGAGGCATAGTTTCTGCTTTTGATGAGGATGATGAAGATGTGATGAGGGACTGTGGCTGCCATTTAGGACACTCGGATCATGTCCAGAGTATTTGTTTATGGGAATTGAGGTTTTTTACAAACCTTGTGGAGTTCATTTTACAAGTAAAAGATACATTTTATATTCGGATTCCAGTGTTTTGTAGACTATGATAAACATTTGACTTTTTTTAGATCTAAATAAATGATTCAGTGTGAAGTTGTATTCTTGACAATGAGATGAATGTTTTGAAACAGAATTTAGATATTTATGTTGGGATGCATATAGTTAAAGCTGCACTTGTCTATATTCATATATTAAAGCTACTATGAGAACTTTGATTTTAATATGAATTTGGCGGTCCCTGTGGACAAAAGTGGTGGTGTTTCTAAGCGCCAGACTCCCCTCTGTAAAACTGGTCTGACAGTCTGCTCCGCTCAGTCCTGGTTCTGGTTCTCCCGTGCCTCTCGTCCCTCCAGCGGGCCCAACAATATAGCCTGGTCTCCAGCCACGTGGAGCGTTGTTACGTAGGTCATAAAGAGGCATTAGTAAAACTGAGACCTGTCAAATGTTCCTCACTGTAACTTTAACAATGGATGAAATGATTATGTGTAATGTGAAAGGGGTCACTAAGAGTCTAAAATACATTTTGCTGCTGCCCTACTCTACAGCAGTACATTACTTTGCTCCCGTGCTCCCGGTCTGCTTCATCAAACTGGACCACCATCTACTGAAAGTAATACACTGACTATGGATAAGTGACTCACACAACCCCCCTTCAAAAGACCTGAACTATCCCTTTAACTCTGCAGCTCATCTCAGCTCAGTGTTTTGGTTTGACAGCCCATAACTCATCTGTTATAATTCACCCTCTGAAGAATCAGATATCTGTAGAGACCAAAAACAGAGCTCAAAGAGAGTGAATATTAGACTTACATTCATCAGGTAGTCTAACAAGTTTCCCTTAACACAAAAGGTGTCAATGTTGTATTCACATTTTTTGTTTGATTGCCCCATGCCCAAATAGACAGTTATTACAGATTGAAAGTCTACAATTAAACTTTAATTTATAGAATAAATGATCTACAGTTGTATGTGTTAAAAAAAGCTTTGAAACAGCATTTAGATCTTAAATCTTAAATCAATATTCATCACAATACCAACTATAACTCTAATAATGCCAACATCAAAGTAACCAGAACTGAACCTTTTGATATTAATGCACATGTTTTCATGTAATGCATCTCAAGTTGCTGCGGTGTATTTCTCATCCTAACGAGCACGTCTGCACTGACGCGTGAGCCCCGAGCGTTTCACTCTTACTGACGGACTGACGTATGATTTTAAAATGTTTGTTCCTTACTCTGCTCTGACATTTTCTTTTAAATTGTCATCTGAAATATTAAAGAGAGTGCCAGTGACTCAGCTGCGGCAAATTCATTCCCATACAAACCTCAATCCTCTTTTGAAGCTACTCTATATGCACAGAAAATGGCAGCACTTCTTAAAGGCCACAGCGAGAACAACTGACGGAGAGATGGAACACGCAGTTCTCTGAAATTAACCGAGAGATACCTTTTAATGTTGGAAACCACACGAAATGTGTTTCCAACAGATACAGTGCAGACAGGAGTTTATTCAAGGAATAGGCGAAACGAATTCTCTGTACTTGTGTCACAATATTTACCTTTTTTTTTTGTCTTAAATCCTTCAGAGCGTGAAAAGTCATGAGTCAGCCTTGCCCCCAGGCCTCGTGTTGCATCAGGCAAAAAAAAACAGAAATATGCAACTGTTTCCTGTTTGTAGCTTGAAACGAAGCCAAACAGGGCGAGCGAAGACTGACGACGTTGGGAAATTGTTAACGTTGTTTACACTGTAACAGACGGACAGACCTGCGGCCTGAGGCTCCGGTCCCAGCAGGCAGCGCCGCCAGTCGGAGCTTGTCTGAGGATTGAGACCCTTGAGGAACGGTTTAAACGGTTTCCCTTGAGTGCCTCTCACAAACTTCTTTTTTCTCTTCTTGCACTAAAGTAAACTCTGCTCGAGCCTTTAACAGACTCTTATTCTTTCTGATATTTTCTGCCCGGCATTAACATTAGGAACATGTAATCATGAGAAAAGTGGTCACACTTTGGGGATTTAATGGACGGGAGCTTTCAGAGTCTTTCTTTGACATTTTAAGAGGCCTATGATTGAGAAAACCCAGTTGTTGTTTTTTTTGCGAGCTTGATAAAAGAACTGGAATATATTTAGGTGTTCAGAAGAAGAACTGGAATATATTTAGGTGTTCAGAAGAAGAACTGGAATATATTTAGGTGTTCAGCTGGCGGCCGCCCTGAATCAATTAAATCAACTGTCAGAGCGCCGCACTTACCTGAATGATCAGCCACGGAGAACGGGTTACAGAGGCAGAGGTTTGACTCACGTCCGAGCTATTTTTGTGTGTAACACCAGAACATATTGTCCAATAATCAGAATGAACACAATAAGAACGAAGAGAACATCTAGTCATACCTATAGACATTAAAACAACAATAAAAGCTTAGAATATCTGCCCGGTCAGCTCCTCCAGCTTAGTTCCTGTTACCATGTTTGGACACGGCCAAAGTTAATTACTGTAGATGAGTTGCCACCGACACAGTTGCATGAGCGGGCATGAGATTTGATTCTGCTGTAGCACCTCACAAATTATCACACCGGCTGCGAAGACGAAACATTTCTCAGATTTCATTTGTAAAAAACCTGTGAAGCTGCCGGAGCCATGCAACACACACACAAACTCTCAATCATATTATGTTTCTTATGAGCTAAAGTGCATTGAAGGGGAAATGTCAAATAACATCATCGCTGACCTTTAAGATCATGTCTGTAAATACGGACTAGTAGGCATCGCACTTTTCAAACGGAGAGAGAACACAAAGGGGAATTCATAGATTAAAAGATTACAGGGAGGCTACTAATAGGTTTGATGATCTCATAGTCACATTGAACTTGTATTGTTCTCCATTTTAACATGGTGAACGTCCCACTCTACTACTACGACACTGTGGAAAAAGGTTGCTCGTAGTGATGAAGCTAAAGAGAATTATCAGCTGATCAAGCGGCTCCGCTCAGCTTCACAGAGCTATATTTTGGGTTTTAGTTCATTTATCCGGCCCACAATTCTACCGTTTCGGTTCACTCTCACCACTAATGTTACATTAGTTAACTTACGTACGTAGCTTGAAATGAATCAACGGTGACTTGTGGTTTCACATGAACATCGGTATACTGGGTGACAGTCCTGCGTATGCTACGGCCACGCAGAGCTTCATAGTTTGACGCATAGGCCAATGACCGATGTGCCATGTTTGACGGCTTGGGAAGGCGTTTGCCTGTGCGCCACTACTACACTTCATGAGTTTCAGAAGAAAAGGCTGTAGAACCTGCTATGCAGCAAACGGCAGACTTCTGTGAAAAAACGTGTTTCCAGTGTAAATAATGAACTTCTCTTGTGTCTCTATTTTTGAGTTAGGTTAAGCAAAGAGCCTATAACTATACGTAACATATCTCTGTTTCATTGTCTCTCTCCATCCAGACTTCAGTGACCAGCTGGTGGAGGTTGTTGGCCTAGAAGGGGCGATAGAGATGGGACAGATCTACACTGGACTGAAGAGTGCCGGACGCAGACTGGCTCAGTGTGCCAACGTCACCATCAGGTCAGAACCTCAAGTCTTCCTCTGTGTTACTCCATCCTCCTCGTCTTGTGATCTCTGTTCTCCATCTTTCCCTTTGTCTGCCTTGTGTCACGATACCCTCCCCTTCCTTCATCTTCCTTCTGGCCAACCAATTGGAAGCTGTACTTTCTGCACAGAATGCATCCATCCCCATTCAACACATGATCAAAAATGTATTCCTCTTGAGTGTTTTTGAAGTCTACAATTCCTGCAGCATCCAACCAATAACATCAATTATATATTTTATAAATGCATACTTTACTAAGTGAGTCACACATCACAGGATAAGAAATGTCTGTGTACACTATATGTACACTATAGTTTTATATTGATGCTAAAGACTCTCTTATCCGTTCTCAGATCTACGTATAAATGTTGAAAGCTGACCTATATATGGGGGAAAAAATAGATTTGGATATAAGTATTTGATTTCAAACATTCAAATGCACTCTTTTTGGATCTGGCACATTTTTTTCAAATAAAGTGTTTTTTGTTTCAGCCCATTTGACATCTACAGTGAGCCAGTTACTGTACCAAAGAAGTGACATTTACAAGTTGTTCTGCAAACTGCCCCGAATACTTTCCTAGACCAGATTAAAAAGAGCATTCATCACAGTCATTCTCCCATGCTGTGTTTCTGTAGCCGGAGAGGCATGCATGAAAGTCTTAAACCAACTTTGAATGTGTGTGTGTGCTTGTGTGTGTGTGTGTGCTTGTGTGTGTGTGTGTACATATACAGTGGGTCTGTGAGTTTAAAGAGTGGGGGCCAGTCTGGGAATGGCTCTCATGGGAACAAAGGGTGCAGTGTTTGACCCTGTCCTGGGGCAGTATGAACAGGCATCTCGTGCCTCAGAGGTGTGTGTGATCTGACCTTCACAACCTCCAACCCCACCCTGTCCTCCCCTTCTCTCTCTCTCTCTCTCTCTCTCTTTCTCTCTCTCTTTCTTGCCCTCCCCCCACCTCTCTTGCTCATCCTTCTGCTCTCTCTTCATAGGACGTCCCGGCGGCTGCCGATGCAGATCGATGGGGAGCCCTGGATGCAGCCCCCCTGCACGGTGAGAGTTAAATGAGAATCATTGGAAATTGTACTAAGATAGGGATTCTCATTCTCATTCACAGCATGTCATCAAATTCAAAGACCCCTTCACTGCGTGATTGCACGGGTTTCAGTTTTGTTTTGTTGATAGTACCCCTTCGGTGTTGACGAGATTCTTGACTCCTTTCATCGGCAACCAAACGTCAATTGTGCAGTGTAGTTTTGTGAGCTTACATCTCTCTGACCATCAGAGGTCTGCAGTATTTTAACTCCACGTTGTAGAATCTACTCGGCTCGCTTGTAGCCTGGAAAACTGAAAAGAAATGAGCGAGTCATGTTGTCCAGCGACGTACCAATGTGGCATAAAGCATCCCAGCTTCTTATCCATGACAGCTGTAGGCTGGACCAAGATGAGTGTCATTCAGCTTTTGTCTCGTCTTGGCTCACGTCCTTGATCTTTTGTTCATCTTCCTCCTCCACACACCCCCAGCCTCAACCTCCAACACAATCATGCGATCAAATATCACAGTCCGACTTTACTCTTCATAGAAAAGGAGGAAATCTATCTATTCTTCCTCACGCCATTTTCAACCACTTTTCATTGAGTCATAGTTGGCCTTCATGGAGGCAGAAGATAGAACACTTTTTGTTCTGTTATGTAGGTAATTTTCAAGGTTGAGTGAGTGATTTTATAACAGTGTGTTGTGAAGAGCCAGGAAGTGATGACTATCAACTTGGTGAATTCGTCAAAATAAGAGATTGAGAACACTTTGCTGCACAAACCTTGTATCCTCACTTTGTCCTTCTCTGTCTGATTCTTACAGATCAGGATCACACACATGAACCAGGTCCCCATTTTACTGGGTCCGCCTCAGAAGACACCGTTCTTTTTCTTCAAGAGACGTAACCGGAGCCGCGACTAGGACACGTGCATGCACGCAAAGACAGACACAGACACAGTACACACATATATACATGCCACCCACTGTTTTTTCCCCAAAGGAACCTGCAGTGATGGCACCCAAAATGAAAAGACTCTCAGTAAACAGTACCGACCTATTCCTGTGTAACCGTCGTCCTCTAGTCTCGTCCCCAAACCTCCGTCTCAGCCATGGATTTAAAGTTTCAAAAGCCAAGTCTCTCAGCCCACACCGCCCCAAAACCTGCCCGAAAAACTCAGCGATGTGCAAGTAGCGCACTGCCCAAACTCAACTATGGCTGCCGGGATTCCATAGCAGCCCTTGAACAAAGTACAGAAAGCGATCGTGAGGGGAAGGAAGGTTAAAGAGGGCGGGTAGTCCTATGAGAACGAAAGATCTCTCAACACACTACAGTGAGAAAGAGAAGGAGGTAAAGAAAAAAAAGAGAGAGCGGTGTGGCAGTAATCGTGGTTGTTTACAAGGCCGGTGAGTAAATAGAGAGTAAGATCCGCCTCTTCGTGAAAACACCTGTATGAATAATGAAACAGTGGTTGCTTGTAAGAGCACAAGCTCCGGGGGCCTCCCCACAGACTGACAGCACGGTAGAGGAAAAGCCTCATCCATTATTGACTTGTTTTGTTTGTGGGTTGACGGCAGTGGGGGCGTAACAGTGGCCTGGAATGGTTTGAAACATGCAGGGATTTTTTTGGGCCCCTTAGCATCACTGGCCTACAAAAACAGATCCTTTAAATCATATTTACAAACCGTGTCGATGATCTGGCGGTAGACTTCAGGCAGAGGAAGTTCCTGTCCAACTGTGCACAGTCATCACTGTAGAAATTGAGTCTAGGTAGAGAGTGGAGCTTTCTTTAAGTTACTACAAGGAACTTTTAACGGTGTAATAGACAGACTCAGTGTAATACTGATGCCCCTATATGACCTACATAAGCAAACAAGACCATCAGCCAGAGGACTGGCCCTTTCTACATCGTTATTCTTGATGCCTGCCATCAGGTCCAAATCCTCACAACATCAGACAAAATGTTCTTCAGCATGCAGGTTCACCAGAAATGTCTTCAGCTCAGACTCCAGCGACCAGACCTAAATCCGGCTTCGCTCAACACTGGGATGGCGGGAGGCAACGTCAACACCTCGCTGCTGGCCAAGGCCGTACTGCTGGGTCCGCTGGAGAGAAGGGAGGCACGGGAGTACAAGAACCAGGACTGCGCGGGGGGGCACACTGTCAGACCCCTGCTGCAGTAAAAGGAGGTCCGGCAGCTGCATCTTTTCGACACAAAGCGGTGGGTGCTCATGGAAGCACTTCTGCTTTTGTCCACAGGGGCCGCCAGAATTAACACAGAATGAAAGTTCCTTGTAGTAAGTTTAAGAAACTAGTTCCGTCATCAGAGGGTGTACGTGTTGATGGACGACCTCGTATCGGCAATTTGTTGTGACTATTGTGAGCATGTGTGGAGTGCGTCTCCCAAGCGAACAGGACTACTGCGTGTCCGAGATGTCCGCACCTGTCCGTGTACGCATCCATTTGGCAGCACAACCGAGGATTGACACTACCATCCAACAGCTCCTGTGTACCGTATGCCATAGGACAATTTTAGTGGGTCAAGGATTGAAATAAGTCCGCTCAAGGGTATAACAGCAGGGCCCACGGGGTTTTTATTTACCAGAGCATTGACAGGGAACTAAATTTATCCCTCTATTTCAGGGAGGGTCTATCCTCCAGTGAAACCCTACGCCTAATTACTGTGTCAAACATCAACTCACAATGTCAACTGTGCTGTCAGAGTGCAAATCCCAGAGCCTGCCCCTACTGCTTTAATGCATTGATTTATCTATACTAAATAAAGATGTGATTGTGTTTGATGGAAGACAGATATGACAGTCAGACGCTGTTGGCCAGAGAGCTTATAGTTCAGTGTTTATAAAGAATGTATCCATATTACTGTCCCCTCAATATGGCAAATTACGTATAGTAGTGTGTGCTGAAAGAGTATATGTGTATATCTGGAAAGTAGCAGAGTAGCTCACAAATACTGTACACACAAATGTGTTTCAATATATCATTGTTATTAATGTGGAAATCTTAGCTTAGAGGAGTTCAGATCAGTATTCTTCGCCGTACAGAGTTGCTGCAGTCGCTCTCTGAAGGCAGTTTTTCCACTTTGTCTAATTCCCATTGTTTGAGGTTTCGGTTGAGTGTTGCATCAACTTCTCTCCCCGGCTTGGCTTCTTCCTTGCTTGTAGAAGACACGGGAGCAACAAAGCAAAATTACAAAAAAATCAAAATGACCTCAGAAAAAGGTTGTGGGTAATGAGAATATTTCGTCACACACAGTTTACCATAAAGTCAAGGATGAACTTTTAATGCTCGAGAAAATTACTGACGAGATTCTCAAAGAGAATGTGAATGTGTGAATGTTAAAACTCGAATGATCCATACGTGATGTGAGTTAGACGTGAGTGGGAAACTGCCTTGCACCCTGCTGAGATGTAAGTGCAGGGCGGAGGGCGGAGGGAGACTGCTGGGATGTTCTGATGGTACAAACTGAGCTCCACTGTAGGGTCGGGCTTTTGAAGCCTTTATACCCTACTTCCCTTTAAAATGCACTGAGTCATTACTCTTGCACCCAGGCCCCATGAAAACAGGATGTGTCCTCATACGCTGTAGATATTCACCCCCACTCAGGTGTGAGTTTGTGTTCCTCCAATCATCAACTAGTTCAGGTTAGCCATGTGTCACTGTCATCCATCTCAATGGTTTATGTTTGAATATACACCAATTAAAAGCCATTGGACATAACTGGCATTGCAGCAGTGTGGGAGCGCCACAAGACAAGAAGTACAGCACATCATTTTCTCCTTCATTTGTAGTTGTGCCCAACGGAGCCTGGGTGGCGAGAGAACTCGGTGGGAAAAGAGTGCATGTTTACAGTAACTTTACATTTATTGAGAGAATTGTTTTAGACAGCTATATTACCAAGTGTATATATTTGTTTATAATATTTTAGCTGAGGTTGACTTACATCACCGCATGCCTGCTGAAACAAAAGGAGAGTGAACAAAGAGGAGAGTGTGGATCAGACTATTCAAACTTATTTCTTTGCTTAAAAATTACATTTATCTGATATATTTATTTGTTGTGGTTTTATTTTTTTATTTTATTTTTTTTGACAGCAGCACGTTTAGATTTAGAATCATGTGCAAGAAAAGGCGCGGGAGAAGCCGTCTGGTTACATTAAAAAGAACCGAAAGTAGAATTCCCAGATGAAGTTTCCACCATTACAACATCCATTTGTGATTTACTGTGGAATCAAAGGGCAGCGACACGAACAAATTTCCAATACGTGTCACAATCCATGTCTATTGCTGTCCTTTCAAGTAATCAATTGCCTTAACAAATAAATGGATCCGCTCTGTGCTCACAGCTCTGCACGGTGCTCACACGGGATGAAAAGTAAATCATTCAATCGCAAAGAAAGGATGATTATTTGTTGCAACACATTGCCCTAGAAATGACTGTCAACAGCTGGCCCATCGCATTTAGACGAGCACATCGCAGACTATTCTGTCAATATTTGGCAACCCAGGGTAGTGATTTCTGTGTCATAACCTTCAGTTAGCAGCAGAGGTTAGTTACCATCATAGTAATGGTATGATTTGCTGCAACTGAGTTGACCTATATTATCAAACAGGGAGGGATGATATCTGTGTCCATCTTTATCTGCAGGCTGAGTTTCCTGAAGCAAGTTCTCTTTAAAGATAAAGCGACAAAACCCATGAAATGAGACAAAAGCCAACAATGTGTTACCCTGTCTGTGGCACTCACTACTAGCCCGTTTGTTCTGAATACTTAAATCTAAAAAGAAAATAAATAGGTCACATATATTTATTTATTTTGTTACGGCTCTGTGATGTCCTTAAACAGATGGGCACTGCAGATTTTTCGCAAAAAATGTTAAAATTGGAGTAAGGGTAAATTTGTTGGGGACTATTTTTCCGCAGCGGATTGATACACATGCGGCTGCAGAAAGGTGTAAGTGGGATTGACTCAAAAACTACAGCACCGCTGTTTATTGAAAAGCAGCGACATGTCACCCAGTGCAACGCTGTGGCTCACTCATGTTTTTATAGCTCATTGGACAAAAAGTAGTAAAGATTAATCTGTTTAAGGCTTTGCTACACGTGCAATACTTGTTGGTTTTGGTGCTTTCATGGGATTTGTTCGCAATAATAAAAATATAGAATATTACCAGCCTTATCCTATATTCTGTTTTACTACATTTTGGATATTTGATAACTGACCAGATGTCAAAACATTCAAAAGGCCGATATTGTTCACCAAGTTCAGTGAAAGGTAAAGAAAACTCCAGCCGTGGACGCCTAAGTTTATCACACTGGTTAACTTTTTCTTCCGTTTGAGATTTTTGGTTTGGTTTTGTGAAAGATGTTTGGCAACTCTCAGTAAAGTGACAGCAAGCTTGTCACATTCAGCCACCGGCTCTATGTTTAGTTACCGGGCAGGTTTCCTGTTGAAGAAGAAAAGAAAACCTTTTACAAAACACATGACTCTCTAGTCGACTCAAGCTGCTGTTGGTGGAAAAGTTGGTTTCCCTGCATCTCTGGTTTCTCCTTGTATGACTCTTAAAGCTCAAAGTGATGACTCAGGAGAGCAGTCCTTGGACTAAAACCTGCCTCACAGTGATGATTCTGTCTCTGTCAAATGAAGAATATTGTAGTCACACTGGAAATATCTCATCAGTCATATTATTCATTAGAAGAAAAGAAAAACTACTCAAGAAAAAATAACCAGGAATGCCACACATACACCAGATTTAATACATTTCTGGTAGATTTCTCCCTTAAAGGAATAGTTTGACATTCTGGGAAATATTTTAACTAATTAATTAATTAAAAGATGATACCGCTGTCATGTCAGTGCGTACGCAGACCGGAAGCTGGGAGGCAATTAGCTTAGCTTAGCATAAAGACTGGAAGCAGTGGGAAGCTTAAGTCATCATAATTAAACCCAAATGCACCTAATGATAAAATCAAATTATCTTTTCTGTCTGTAAAACAAAATATGAAGTGGGCTTACTGAAGCCATTACCAACATATTTCAACCAATAATATCATGACATCCATCAATCAATCAATCAATCAATCTGCAACCTTTAGGGACAACAGAGGGAACATATTTAGACCGAAGAGAAGTAACGTACAGACGTCGTATACGGCTCTGTTAGCGGTAGCCACCTGTCAATCACAGTAAGCCCCGCCGTAAAGCATCCCCTGCTTTATGGTCTGTTTGACGCTAAATGGACCATAATGTACTAAATGAACATCATGCTGTATTGAAGAAGACTTGAAACTAGAGATTGAGACCATAAACTCATGTTTACAATGTTTACTGAGGTAATAAATCAAGAGAGAAGTAGAGTCATTTTCTCATAGACTTCTATACAACCAGAGGAGTCGCCCCCTGATGGACACTATTAATTAGCAGCACTTATATTCGTCAACCGAGTCACAGTCATGTGTTTTCATCTGCTTCCCCTGTGTGGAAGCAGATGAAAACACATGACTGTGACTCGGAACTATCAGAGCCCCCCCCCCTCCGAGGCAGAAATGGCTCTACAGTCCTAACTATTGTGATCCAGATCTCGTCCTGGGACAGATTAGCGGCACTGAGTGACATCAGAAGCACAGATACAGCACAGCCCCTGCAGCGTGTTGCTGCTCTACATGTACATTAAATCATCAGATCGTAGAAATAGAGTTTACAGAGCGGATCACAGATCCCATATTACATATCATGATAGCAACGTCATCACACAGCATTAGGGGATTATTACAGAGTAGAAATAAAAACAACCTCCTGTGTGTAACCAAGATGACATTTAATCAAGTTATCAAATTTATGAATTATACGTCTGTGATGTGAGCCTTCTGTTCCCCCTCGGGGGTCAGTGTGGTGGTGGGGGACTTTCAGCCCACAGAGGGTCAAGGACAGACCGCCACCCCCCTGCGTAGTCCAGGACCTGATTAGATGAAAGGGGTTGAAAAATCAATATATCCAGCCTCTGCAGTCTGCCCCGTGTCTGTCTGTACAGTACGTCTCCCTCACTGTTTGTTGGCATTTTCATGGACGAAACATTTTACCAAATAAACAGAGGTGATAGAAAATGAATGTTGTCGCTTTTTCTTTTCGTCTAAATTCACATCATCAAATGACACTCTTGGATTTAAGGTGATTGGATTTGGCCTTTGAACTCCATACAGTACTTCTGCTTTTACAAACATATATTAATTCACTGGTGAGTTCATCCGAATGTGTTGCATGGTGCCTGATAAAGACAGGAACCTGATTTATTTATCTTCATGAATCATTTAAAGACAAATACATCCAACGACAACCGTGAGTCACTGATGACATTAAACAGTCCGATGGAGACTGAGAGGAAATCTGTGATGAGAATGAACAAACGATGAGATAATGGTTTGAAGAAGGAACTCTTCAGAGTTCAGGTCAACCAAAACAACATCTAACTATATCAGGTAATGCAATCCTGTGAAACAAAAGCAGCAGCACCGTCAATGTACGTCCACTAAAAGTGCTCGTTTCTGCCACTGACAGGCTCAGATTGTTATTATAAGTGTCTGACAACATTGTGGAAAGAATCCTACAGAGAAATATCACCTTTTGTTTTTTATCTTTCACTTGATCCGGTCTGTTTGTTATTGTGTGTCTCATTTTGAGAAGTCTCCTTCTGAAAATCAGCTAAATATTCAGCATGACGTTGGAAATATTTTAGATAACACTAAGCTACGCTTTCTCTGCTCTAACACGACAAACTCTCCAACTCTGACTCATGTTTTCATCATTTTCTTGTGGCAACAAGTCACGTGACGCAACAACACACAGAAAGCAAAGGGTAAAGAAAGGCTCTGTCGGGTTCTTTTCATGATGTTGTCAGACACTTATAATAACACTCTGAGCCTGTCAGTGCATTGATGGTGAGGAGTTCCCCGAGTGATCACATTGTTAATCACATTGTTTCCATTAGTCACTGAGACATAACACCATGGGAAAATAGCTTCCAGATTGAAAAATGCTGAAGTTACCTGTTATTGTTAAAAATAACAATAATGAAAGCCCTCTATTAAAAATAGAATAAACTCCAGAATAATTTGTAGCTGTACTGTTGTTTGTGTCCTTATTGCTTTTTACTCCCCTTACTATAAATATTTAAGATATTAGCTCAGTAGTTTTTGCCGCAGGATGAATGAACTTTTCCTCTAGCGACATTATCAGCTTAAAATGTGTCCAATACTTTGGTTTATGACCAAAAACCTGCAAAATGAATGATACTTTTCAGCTGTACTAACACTAAAACACTAAGTAAAGAATGGTAGCATGCTAGCACACTACACTAAATGGTGCCGGCAAACATCGGAGCAGCTAAACACCAAAATACAAGCATTGTCATGGTTAGCATTTAGCGCACAGAGCTGCTAGCGTGGTTTCAGGTGTGTTTTGTCTCGTTGAGTTCAAGAGGAAACAGTCAGAGAAATCCCTTAATTCCAAAAGAACAAATTGAAGGTTTTGTAGCTCCTCGTTATCTTTTTGCCCTTTTGGCCGTCTGATCTGCGGCCCGGTAGCTTCTTACAGACGCCAGTAAAAGCACAGCGAGAGAACGAAAGATGAAAAGAGAAAAATGTCAAAAGAAGATGGAAGCATTGAATTGAGAATGGGAGAGAGAGACAAGAGGGAGAGATAATAAAAGAAAGCGTGGTTATACAACTCGGAGCCTCAGAAGAGAGCCTGCCTTTGGCGACGCTTCTTGAGTACGGCTGCTAAGATAACAAGGCAGGAATTATCTCCCAAAGTGCTATTAATAGCAGGCAAGTCACATCTTGTCCCTCAGTGAGAGAGCATTCTGCGCCCAGAGGCACTACTTCCCCCATTTTAACTCTTTTGGAAATGTGCATTTTGACAGACAAGCTAGGACAGACTGCCAGGACTCTTGATTGCAATGCTCTCACCCACTTGAGCTTCATCGCAGCGGCGGGTATTTTCGGCTGTGTTGGGACTAAAGGTCGGGCTCACTGATGGACTAAGGACTATGAATATAAAAGAGTTTCAATTCTTTAAAGAAAAAAAGGCTCCGTGTTCATATTTACATGTTTAGTTTGTGTATTGTAGATTAACAAAAACAGCAGAAAACAGTCTAACCATGAGGTTTGTTTAGTAGGAGTTTTATGACCGTATTGCATGAATACAAATTCAATATTAGATGTTCAAATTGAGATTCACTACACGGGCCTTGTAGTTGTTCTGCTGTCACTCGTATCAACAAAATACTTTGAACTTTTTAAAAAGGAACTCAGGGGAACTACACCCTGAACGTTTCCGAGGTCAAAAATTTACTTTGAACCTCAAATCTGTGTCCGATTGTCGGCCCAGTAAAGAGCGCCGCGCACACGAACACGAAGGATCCTGGTTGAGCTGTTCCAGGCTTTGGGTTTTTGTGGCGTCATCACCTGGTTGAGTGAAGGTTTCTCAGGAGCGGGATTAGCTCACATTGCGTCCACTGGCAGCACCGCTGACCTGGCTTGTAATGCCAGTGTCACACTAACCTACAAGTAGTGTAGGTTAGCGCTTTAAATCTTGCCCTCCCTTCACAAACGCCCACACTCATCCAGAGAGAGAGAGAGGAGAAAGAGAGAGGTATGTACACAAGCAGCATGTCACCCTTTGCATATGGCACATTTATTTAAGGAAAGAGTAAGAACAGCAACACAATGTGCTCACTCTCCACACGCCTCCAAGTGACCACCCACCACATCCGCCCCAACGCAGAGGTGCAGCCGTACGGTGGACCTGCAGGCTGTTGCTTTTTGAGATATGTCCTCTGCTATTTAATGCTTCACGCACTTGTGCGATTGAATTTGACAGGGGATATTTTTAAGCCCTCTTTCACCTCCACATTTTTTCAGCGCCTTTACATCTCCAAGTGGAGTTTATATCCTGAAAGACGAGCCGTTTGCCTTTGGCCCTCGACCTGTGGGACGACCAACAAAGATAGCTCTGTAAGACCGATGTCACAACTACATGTGTGTTTGCCTTTTCTCCGTAGCAAGCTCACAACATCCACGTCACGGCTGCAGGGATTTGCTGGGGATTATGGTTTTTCGTACCAGCTGCTGGTATCTGTGTGCGCAGTGGCACAGAGTTTATATGAAGGGATTCCTAATTTGCTGACTCGAGGTGATAATTACAAAGGTTATTTATTCATGACCTCTAACCTTTGGGGCTCCAACAGCCGTTCCTTCACACACACACACACACATACACACGCACACACACACATTTTTGTGAGCATCGCAAAGTCATGATGTCTTTTTTTTCGGTCAACTTGGAAACTTTTTGGGTTTGCTATTTTAAAACTTTAACTTTGGGGGGTGAAGGAAAATGATTACAATTGAAGAACCGTCGTTTTAGTTTTACAGATCGCCAACATTGTTTGATAAGTTGAACAACATAGTGGCCATGTTGCTTTACTGTGAGCCTCGTCAGTAGTAGGTCTTAAATTGACCGTTTGAAGCGGAAAGGGGATACTTTATTATGGACCAAAGAGGTGGTGATAGGTATTGAAGAGGCCATGCTCTGAGTATTAACTTAAATTACACACATTTTAAATGTAACACATGTTGGGAGATCATTTTATATGCTGATTCCACTATTTTTAGACTCAATATAAATAATTGTGTGTACTTCTGGCCCTCCAAAAAGGAGGATTTGCGATTTCCCCACAAAGATTTAGACCTTGATGTTGTAAAATAAAATGCATGCAGTGAATACACATTTTAATGAATGAATACAGTGTGAAAAATCCAAATAATAAAAAGGAAATAAAGACTTTTATCAAAGTGAATCATTATCCTCTGGGTCAATAAATGTATTTATTATGTGCTGATTGGACCAATGCTTGTCTAAAGACTTCTTGCTCTGAACCAAGGTGACAAACAGATTAACTAACCTCATCATCACCTCTTTTCCTCTTTAGCAAATACGTCTCCTAAATAAACCTGATCAGATTGTGTGCAAATATAATTGCTGATGGAAGTTAATTATTGTTATTTACGTAATACTTAAATATTAAAAGAAAGAGAACAAACAACTAAAATGTAAGCATTTAAAGAATACCAGTAATGCTTGATAATTGATATTTTAGATGCAGGTGCTATATAAGATTTTAGGTATTTAACTTCTGTAATTTCTATGATCATATTAATATCTATCATTTACTTGAAATACTTTTCCCTTCTTTGTCATTTTGCATATCACTCTCCCGAAACACAAATCGGTTACATTACTATACTGCTAAAACGAACTTTAACTTTGTTCTTAATTATGCAGTGTTTCAATGCCAGTGGCACAGTTTAAATCCAATTTGTTCTCACAGTGTAATAATGTAATTTTAGAGTCCAGGGAAAGTCAACGTGACACTGACGTTTGCCCCAGCAGCCCACTGTACAGCTCTGTGTCGATCTTTAGTATGTTTTCCCCGCAGCTGGCCCTTTAACAAACTCTGTCACGGCACTGAAGGGTGAAAAAAATGTGAATGAAATCAAGCCATTCATAAAAATAGGCTTCTGCTGCGCTGTGATTGGCCAAACCGGATCCTCATGCATGATTAATCAGCCCCTGAGACGCCATTGGCTGCTTGCGTTAACTGACAGCGTCGCTCCGCCAATCAGCGCGCGTCTCTGCCGTTGCCGCTCGAGCCTAGGGGGAAAAAACCGACCGGGCCATTAACCGAGAGCTCAGTCAAGTTTTGTGAGTCGAAGAGGGCAGTTGCACAGTTACAGTGTATCAGTGCGCACACGACTACACCGCTGTCGACACGTTGTTTTTGGGGTATTTGTGGATATTATTACCGTAATATTTCGATATAGAGGACGTATATACACACATACAAGGTAAGGTGCAATATTTATTTCTGTAAAAAAACTTGCTTTCATGCAGCGCTGTTATGGCTAGATGTTCTAACGCTCTTTTAGACCACGCAAACGAGCGTCTTATTTAAAGATATTAAAGATATTTGCGTTTATCTGCGTGCATAATGGCTTTAACTTTAGTCAGTGCGGTCAGGAGACTGTTTGTGAATTTTATTTTTGTGAATGGACGAGATTTTTTTTTTTTTTTCTTCTCCTCTGTGTTTCCACACGGGTCGAGTTTCACTTCATTGAGAAAAACAAGGGAGGGATGGGTGGGGGAAGGGCGGGGAGGAGGAGTAGAGGGTGGTGGTGGTGGTGGTGGTGGGGGCACCGACCCCCCCACCCCCTCCCTCCAAGCCACCGCTGACACGCAGAACTTCGGCCAAAAATCAGCTGATTTTGATGCGTTTGCTCACTGATGAAAGTTGGTGTGAATTACTCAGTAAACAAGTTTGTCTGTTTACTTTTCTTTTTTTTTTCAAAACAACCACTGTGGTGGTAAACTCTGCCTAGTTTTTGGTGCATTTAGGGACTATACCACCCATTCTGTTTTTATATCACTATAGTTGTCCCCCCCCAATAAAAAGTTAATTAAATAACTTTTTCTCAAATGCATGTAAAGTCTTCAATTATGCAGCTACATGTTTTACTGTTTTATTATTTTAACCACATAGAAAAGAATATATTACCAACTTCCTTCTTGCTCTTGATTGATGTGCTTTGTAACCATCCGCGTGTACAGTTAGTTGTAATGTAATAAGTGCTTGGCACGCACGTAATGATTGCCCTGCAGCGTTCTGCATTCGTCATCCATTAACTGGAGATGGAGGAGTGACTCACATCACTCTGCTGAGGGAGATGTGAGAATAGAGGGATTCGGCTTAGCCCTTTGTTGTTGTCACATTAAAGGGAACTTTATTTGTTACAGGAGTGTGTCTGACTTCATAGCAGCAGGTCTGAGCCTCTAGAAGACGCTGGTCAGCTCTAAGACTTTCTACACAGACCATTAGACACACTGTAAAGAGTGGGATGCTGTTTTTAGGCTCCTTTTTGCTGACTATAGTGGAGAGTAGTGCCCTACAGATGGCCAGTGAGCCTGGCTTATATAAGTGTGCTCCATAATGACTTGTGTTTACATTGTGCTGCAGTTCCCAGCACGCTGCATGGCTCGGTTTAAGAGTTTGTTGGTTAAATAGCAAGATGGTGGCCTTGTTACAGCGTCTGATTTGGACGCAGGGGGATAATAACACCCAGTATGGCCTCCAAAAAAATTAAGTGAATCCCAATCGCTTTGACCCAGACAAGTGGGGAAAACAAAATAAATGTGCCCACATGTCCTCACAGTTTTATTGACTTGTTTCCAATCTTGTGTTTTTTTTTTTTCCAGTGACCCACAACGTGACCCCGTGCGCTGTCGCTTTAAAGCGAACACCTCCCCCTCCCCCCCCCCAAAATGGGGCCCCCCCCCCCCCCCCCCACCACCACCACCCCCCAAATCACAGAGATAACATGGACGGATTCTATGACCAGCAGGTTCCATTTATGGTCCCACCCAGTGTAAGTGGACACATCCCATACTCACACTGTCCACCCCACGCCTCTATGCTATGGATGGACCTCCTTGCGGTCGCCATAGATCACTGTACATTCCCAAAACACTTGTGACGTCTCCTGTTGACGTTTCTTCTTCTTCTTCTCCCTCCCTACAGCACAAGTCTCACGTGGACGAACCGTCACACAGCAGGCCTCTGATCGACAGGAAAAGGAAGTTTGTGGACACAGAACTGGCCCAGGACACGGAAGGTAATGCTGCTGGACGTGACCGGTGATCTTTCAGTGATAAGTGGTGGCGACCAACACTCAATGTCTTTCTATTTCTTCACTTTCAGATCTCTTCCAAGACCTCAGTCAGCTGCAAGAGATCTGGATTGCAGAAGGTAAATCTTATTGTTTGTACATCTTTGCCACTGTTTTCTGCTGCTCTGCCTCTTGGCATAGAAAGCCCTTCATCTATTAAACACTGCAAAATCATTTCAGTGGGATTGTTATTTGCTTTTATGCAAAATGATGTTCTGCTTAAGACGCATGTCTTCTCCTTAAGTCCTTTGTTTTCTAAAGTGTTTTCAAGTTATAAGATTAAAGATTAACTTGGAGAGAATGTGAAATATTGTTGTTTTTGTGTTAGCAGAGCAAAGTGCTGTGCATGAGAAACTGCTGACAGACCCATATTTGTCTAAAAGTCGCTTTCTCTCCTTTTTCCTGTTAAAATACTTTGTTACTCTTTTTTTTTTTTTCTTTTTTTTTTTAAGCCTTTCAATAAACCAGTTTCCAGCAGATTAGTTTTCTCTCCCCTTGTTTCACCTTTTCCATGAGAGATTAAAATGGTTATGTGCTCTATTTTTCTCACGTGCTCCATTCTGCACATCTATCTTCACAGCCCAGGTGCCCGATGACGAACAGTTTGTCCCAGATTTCCAGTCGGATAGCTGTGAGTACCTGTTTTTCATAGTTCCTCTCTGATGTGTGTGTGTGCGTGTGTTATTAGCATTCTATCGGTCACACCCGGTCACGGTTTGGATGTTTTAGCTCGGCCTGGTTCTTGTCTGATTTGGGCAGACATTCAGTCTTGTTCTTCAGCAGCACACAGGCTTCTTCTTTTGGCTTTGAGGAAAGCGCTTTGAGTTACTGTCCCTGACCAGATGTCCAGGTCCCCTCTCTTTTTATATCTTCTTTTATTTGTTTTTTCGCTCCATCCTGCCGAGGAAGAGCACCGTTCTTTAAAACACAGCTCTGGTAAAAGGCAGCTATCCTCCCTCCCTCCCTCTCTCTCTCGCTCTCCTCCATTTTGAGTTTAATCAACCGATTGGCATGGGGCACCACATGAGCCAAGCCCCTAATCTGATTTCACACTTTCCCGCACTCGGGGCCCTGCTGCTGAAGTGGGCTAGATTCCAGTGGATGGGGGCAGCTTCAGAGCTCCCTGTTTCAGTGCTGAACTAGCATAACCCCCCCCCCCCCCCCAAAAAAAATAAACTGTCTGCGCCCCCGTCCCTCACACTTCTCCATACGGCCTCCTGTTTCGTTTCTGCAGCTGAGAGGATATGTTTGAATTACGACCAGTGGAGCATTGTACCCCACCCTCTCCCCTCGGCCTCTCTGAGTTTATGTATTCGTCTGATGCGTAGGAGGTGGAGACAGGGTGTGGTGGCTGCGTGTCATTGCCTGGGCTGCCTGTTAAATCTTTGTGGCACAGCGAGCTGTAAACTGACCACTAGCCTCTGGTGCTCTAACATACTGTATATAATTGAGGTCAATGCATTGACATGTATGTATTTTTATAAGAGGGCCCCGTCCAAGGTCGGTTTCTACTGTATACGGTCAGCTAACTGTGAGGTGCTGCTGTGGCGTAGTCCTTGACCTTGTGCTGTCAGAGAGAGAGAGAGAGAGAGAGAGTGTGTGTGTGTGTGTGTGATACTGAGAAGTGAGTTTGCCATTTGCGTCTCTTGCCAGGCTGCAGACCGTCCTCTCTCTCAGTTCATAGGAGGTGCGTGGAGCTCACGTTGTAGCTCCGATGGTGCAGGAGGCGGAGTTTGCGTGTAGAGTTCTTGTCCGTTAATCCAGAAAAGATGCCTAATCTCTTCATTTATTTACTTTTCTCTCGAGTCACGAGCCATCGGGTTTTCCCAGTGCAACTCTGCTTAGGTCCATCAGCGGCCTGGGTGATTTATTTGCCCCCCCCCCCCCTGCTCTTCTGTGCCAAGGGATCTAGTTTCTGCCTGGCTATTATGTGGCGCCCCGGAAACTGCAGCCGATGCGCAGAAAGCTGCAGCCAGTGTCTAATGGTTACAGCGCGGGAGAAGAAAATCATTCACCGCCATTAGATTACAGCCATGCTGATTCATGGGTATTGTTATTGGCCTGCCCTAATGGGAGTCACACGTGAAGTTTGATAGCCTTTGGTGTGTGTGCAGTGCAGTTGCTGCCTAGCGGTGGTGGACGGATTGTTGTTTTTTCAGAGCACGGAGTCGGCCGTCATTAGGCCGGATGATAAATTGGTTGCTAAGTGGCTCTGTCAGTCGAGGGAATACACAGACGTTGTCCATATGTCCATTTATCCATCAGTTCCAAAATGTGGTTAAGATAACTGCTGCACTTCTGTTTATGGCTTCAATTAGAGCGATATCTGGAGTTGATCTAATGCACTCAACTGTGTTCTCCGTATGTCTCCTTGTGTCCAGTGATGTTTCATGGCCCGCCGCCAGCCAAGATCAAACGAGAGCTGACTCCCTCCAAAGAGTTTTCCCCCTGTCGCCAGGACCGGAGTCCCATGCCCTACGGAGAGAAGTGCCTTTACAGCTACAGGTATGTGGTCGGCTAGTCACAAGCACGACGCTGGATATTGATTATCTCTCCCACGGCTGAAGTTCTGACTATGTGTTACCCCGTCTCCTCATCCACAGTGCCTGTGACAGGAAGCCCACTCCCGGGTTCAAGCCATTAACTCCCCCCTCGACGCCAGTCTCTCCATGCGGCCCCACCAGCACGGCAGGAACGCACACACCCCCGCCTCACCCCCACGTCTCCAACCCGACCGCGGGCTCTCCCAACCAGCAAGTACTCCCGGTCCACAGCCCCCCCTTCGCCGTGCCCTGCGCGCCCCAGGATGCCAACAACTTCACACCTGAGCACAGGTGAGATCAACTTCACAATCTGGGTGTACATGGGGTTTTCCTCGTAGTGTTTTTAAGTAGCGAAGCAGTGTTTCTGATCACAACCTCACACTTTCTCCTCCATCTTTAGGTTCCAGCGGCAGATGTCAGAGCCATGTCTACCTTTCCCCCCGTCAGAGAGGCAAGGGCGCCCCCAGTTCTTGCCTCAGCCTCCCAGCAGCAGCAGCAACAACAGTCTGCCACGTGACGGCCGGCCGCCGTACCACCGCCAGATGTCAGAGCCGCTGGTAGCTGTGCCGCCCCAGGGCTTCAAGCAAGAGCTCATCGACCCACGATACACGGAGCAGGGCGTCCCCAACATGGGTCCCCCGGGCCCTCCGCGACAGGCTGCTTTCCACCTCATGGCCATCAAGCCGGAGCCGCGCGACTTCTGCTTCGACTCTGGTGAGCGGATACGAGTAGCTGTTCGTGAAATAAGCCGAGGAGAGTCCATTACCTCTCAAGACGTCCCCGTGGGGGGGCTCTCTGCATATCTGTTGCCCTGCGCTTGCAGAGCGAGGAAGCCCGTAGCTCTGCTGCGTGAAAGTAATTGTCTGGGGCTGTGTGAAAGTAGAGCGGCCAGAGGGTGAGGAATGTGGCCGTGTTTGTTCTGGGCACTAACACACGCCTGCAAGTTTTAGCATGCAGCAGAGGCCTGAGCGCACAGGTGCTCATTTCTCTCACACACACACACACACACACACACCCCTCAAAGCCTAATCTGCATCGTTCCTCCAGAGTCACGCCAATAAAGTCAAAGTGGGTCTTTTAGCTCAGCCTAAGCCTCCAAGGGCAGAAAGTAAATGGGTCACCCAGCCAGGTGCAGCGAACCTCTTCACTGAGCCTACCTGGAATAGATCTCGGCCAGAAGCCCTCAGAGGACTTAGTGACCTGCGGCACAGCAAGTCGGTCGTAAGAGCCTGGAAATTCTCATCTCAGAGGTTTTAGCGAGTACACACGGGGCCGAATGGTGCCGGTCCTCATCAAACAGTCATGGTGGAGATGCTGTTTACTCGTGCCGTTTAAAACCAAACAAGCCAGAGCGACTTGGCGGTGCATTGTTTGATCCCAACGCCCACACGCCCAGCTGTTGTCCCCGCTCTGATGCATTAACATCCCTCTTTTCCTGAAACTCTGCAACTTTTTTTATTTTTATTTTTTATTTCTCTAATCTTTTCGTGCTCACTCGTGTCCTGTCATTCCTTTTCTGCCTGGTGGGTGACCGTCTGGCTCGGGCAGTGATGTAATGACAAATCCTCTTAGCTTCTTATGGCCTTTTAAATACCTACGTCACAGAGGCCTAGCATCTCTGGCTGGATGCAAGAAGTGCATGTTACCAATGTGGGACATACTGTTGCCTCCGCGTTGGCCGTCTGCAGATGATGACGAAGCAATTTGTGTAGATATATCGCCGTGATTTGAATCCATGCATTATCATTATTACCATTTGACAGAGGGCGCTGCTAGAATAATTCTTTGGTTCCCTGTTCCTTTTCTCTAAGACTTGGCAATAACTATGACTTCCTGCAGACTCTTTTCCTTAAGTGAGGACAAGAGGAGACAGAGACTTGAGGAAACACTTGCTCAAGATTGATCTCTGGTTGCCTTATCAGTAGACAGGAAACAGAATAATGGATGGGGGGGGGGGGGGGTGGTACGCGCTGCTGAGACACTGCTGTGAACGGAAGACAGGCCTTGACCCCTCAGGGGGAGGACTGGCCTAACTCGATTGTCATTGAGATTTAATACAGCAACCATGGTGCTAATCTCGTTTAAAGGCTCGGTGGACATGCGGGGGATGTTGTGTTGTGTGTGTTGTGTTGTGTTGATGTTGTGTGTTCTCTGAGCCGGGCTTTAGTCCACTCCTAGTGGTGTGTGTGCGTGTGTGTGTTTGAGAGTGGGCATTTTTTAAGCCCAGCTGTTGGAGCTGCAGATGAACATGACAACCGTTTTTTTCCCACATAAGCAGCCACCATGTGTTTTAACCTCTTTATACTTGTACTGTATACTTATCAGCGTGACTTAACGCGCTGATGGGGCTTGGACCGAGCGGCTCCTCTGTAAACATCGAGCAAAGCTGCGTATCTGCGCACAGTGGCAGCGGTCCAAATATATCTGTCAGCTGCGAGGTGGACTTTGATGCGTTCCACATTTGATATGAACAGTGAGGATGTCTCTGGTCTAATTTTACACACCTGTCCTCTTTTGTTTACAGAAGTGCCTAACTGTCAGTCATCGTTTGGGAGAGCGGGGAGCTTCTACCAAAATAACCATGAAAGTAAGTTATTGTCTTTTTTTTTTTTTTTGTGTCTCGGATGTTTAAACTCTTTCACTCGTGAAGTTCATCGTTTGTAAACCCAGAACCCGGCGACTTATCGAGCTGCCGATTGGCGAAATCCAAACGGGTCAGCAGCATTGAAACGGGCGCTTAAGGGGGGAAGGGAGCGGGTCAATGAATCGGGTGTAGCTGCTCCACACATACATCGCATTTCTCACGTCAGCAGCTGGCAGAAGCTCCGCACAATACGAGCTTCCACTCTTGGGAAGCTGCCCGGCTGTATATGCTGGCCTATCGTGTCTGAACAAAAAAGCCCGTTTCCCACGCTCTATTCTGCTGCTTCACTTTCATCCCGTTCATGTTGCATTCTTTTCTTGTCTTATTGCAGGCTTCTCCTTCGACAGAGATCATCAGCTGTACTTTGACGATACCTGTGTGGTCCCTGAAAGATTAGAAGGTAAGAAGAAACTCTTAAAAGATTAGCACAAAAGTACGAGATGTTGTATTCACATGAAGTCCAGACTTCTCATGGTGCATAATAAACGGCAAGTCCACTTCACAGTCACCATCTGGCAGGAATGTCTCACCACACTGTGGTGGCGGTGGAGTCCAGTGTTGACTTTTATCTTCCGTCTCTTCTCATCCCGCTCACAGGCAAAGTGAAACAGGAACCCTCTGTCTATCGGGACGGCCCTCCCTACCAGCGCCGGGGCTCCCTGCAGCTCTGGCAGTTCCTGGTCACGCTACTGGACGACCCGGCCAACGGCCACTTCATAGCGTGGACCGGCCGCGGCATGGAGTTCAAACTCATTGAGCCCGAGGAGGTCAGTCCCCTACTGTCCACATGCTGGACTCTTCTCACATTCCACCTCGACTCCTCTCAACTACAAGTTTACAAAAATATCAATTATCGATGTAGATTATTGCAATTCTTTGTGCTTGTGTGTCTCGCCTCAGGTGGCGCGTCGCTGGGGCATCCAGAAGAACAGACCGGCCATGAACTACGACAAGCTGAGCCGCTCGCTCCGCTACTACTACGAGAAGGGCATCATGCAGAAGGTAAAGGCACGTCCACCCCTTTTCCTTTCTCTCCCTCTGTCCGCCCGCTCGCCTCGGCAACTTTTGTGGCGCAAGCGGGCTAAAGGAGATAGTGATATTAGATTACAACATAGGACTCATTAGTGAATACTAGCCTGCATGCAATCAGAATGCACAAGAAGTATCGGGATGTTTTTACGATGTGAGTTAAATGTCTTTTCGTCTCGTCTCTCAGGTGGCCGGTGAGAGGTACGTGTACAAGTTTGTGTGCGACCCCGAGGCTCTCTTCTCCATGGCTTTCCCCGACAACCAGAGGCCCAACCTGAAGGTGGACCCGGACAGCCTGCCGGGGGTGGACGACGACACCGTGCCCCTCACCCACTACGAGGAAATGGCCCCCTACCTGCTGGACGCCGGGGAGCAGTGTGTGGCAGGCCTGCCCTTCCCAGACGGCTACGGCTACTAACAAGCAGCGGGAAAGCAGGAGGAGCGGGGGGGGGTGGTACCTGACGCACAACACACATGCACACGCAAACACTCCCCAAAAGCCTCTCGACGCCCACTCTTAAAAATCCAGAGCTGGAACTTGCTGAGCCGCCTGGAAGGAACGCCTCGCGCTCTCGCTCCTTCGTGGTTTGCTCTCCGGCTCCAATGGAAAACCTTCATAAAACTCTGTATGCTCCCAAGCTAAGAATAAATGAGGGGAAAAGCCTGCGACAGATCTACTCCAGCGGCATCGTATGAGAGAGAGAGAGAGAGAGAGAGAGGGTTGTGAAACTCGTGAGGGTGAACTGGACTGCAAAAAGGGGCTGCGAGGCCACACGCCGCCATCTTTAAAAGACAGAGCCCCCTCTTTGCACGAGACTGCAAGAGTTGTTGCATTTCTGATTTTGTGACAATCTGCTTTTCTTAAAAACAATCAAGTAACCAAACCGAGTAAAAAAAAAAAAATTTTAAAAATCGAATGAGATACTCTAAATGCAGCACTATTCTATCGTTGCCTTTTTGGTTCCCCCCCATTTTCATGTCGCCACATCTGAACTACAAGATCCGTGAAAGGGCTTTAATTTGCAAAAACGGATTGACAAACAAACACACAACATATTCTAAAACCACAGATCTGTTTTCTGTAGATAGACCTTTTTTCTGTTTGTTTTTTAAATGCCAGCTGTTTTACCATTTAGTTTGAGACCCAGAGCTCTCAGGTTTCTGGGGCGTTGCTGTATTTCAGGCTCGTCGGTTGGGCTGCTCTCATTTGTAAATGTGTAAAACTTTAATCGTTCTGCCCGTGTGTACGGGATTGTATCCGCTCCCTTCAGACGCCCACAGTCGATACAGTGCGACTCCTCTCATGACTGCTCATCACTGCTGGGTCCTCAAAAGTTCAGAGATGATTAGCACTCCATCTCCTCCACTCCAAAAGGGACGCATACACCAAGTACATATTCTCCCAGAGGTGTTAATTCATTAAGAGCAGAAGTCGTCTATGATAAATGGTCCCGTTGCTCTTCATTTTATTTTGTATTTCAGTCTGGGTGCTTGATGTTTTCTTGGCCGTGTACTAGTTCCTCTGATGCACCAGTATGGCCGGAGCATCGGGATGTTGCATGCAAGTAAAAAATAAACTAAATAAAGAAGGGTGACCTTCTTCTGGACGCCTCTCCGCCGGTCACACGTCGTCAACGGGAGACTTCTGCTTCTCTTTGCATGGTGTAATCAGTCAAGACTGTGTCCACTAACATATCGCTTTAACTGTCTTTGGACAAAGAAGATATTTGTGATATTCTCTGCATTTTTTAATTTTATTTTGTTGTGTTTATTATCTATGTTTCTGAATGGGGAGGGGGTGGGGGCGAAGACAAACGTATATAAAGTATATATTTTTGCTATAAGGCTGCATTTGTTTTGATTTTAATGTATAAGCTGTTTAGTTTAGGCTCTAATAGACATGTACCTTTTTAAAAAAAAAAAAAACAATCCTTATGATGCTACTACTGCAGACTGTTTCTTTAAGGTTGGAGAATGGATGAGAAGATGATATTACCTTGCCTGTAAAGTGTGTGTGTGTGCGAGAGAGAGAGAGAGAGTGTGTTTGTGTGTTTTTAAAGGCCGAAGTTCCACCAAAGGCCACAGTGACGACACACATTATATCATGGGATCCACTCCGAGCAGCAGGGATCGTCTGCACTTGTATAGGCTTCAGTTCCCCTCCCCTCACAATGTGTTTCTTACACTGCTGAGTTTATGATAATCTGTACTGGGTACAATAAACGCTCCTTTATGCTTCACTGCCTGAAGTCCTGGTGTGTTTCATAATTTGCTCCCCCCCTCCCTCCTGCTCGCGCTTAGTCGGTCAGCTGACTGGCTGTTGTGGTCTGGCAGTCACTGCGCTTGACCTGGCTGATTTTTTTTCTTGAGTCACATGCTTCCCCCTGATTCCTTTCTGGGTAAATGATTTCTCTCTTTTTTTAATCCGCGGTGGCTGTAAGCTGTGTACAAGACGTTTAAACGTTATCTTAACTCTTGAGTTTTTACAATCATGTCTGTTTGGTTTCTGAGGTTTAGTGTAGTTTTTGAAACAACAATGTTGACACATGGCACCAGAGAGTATTTTAATATTTATGGATTAGTTACACTTTATCCATATCTGACAAAAAGAAGAATGTTCTTGTGCTCAAGCGTGATTCATCGGTGAATAATTCACAGTTTGATGCTGTAAAACCTTCAGTGAGCCGTCATGTGCTTATTTGAGTGGAATTATTCATGAGTGCAAGTATAAGACTTGACTGAGAGCACAGAGTAAGCCATAAATATTAAAATATCTTATATACATGCGTCCCTGTACAATGACTGTGAGGTTAAAGTGCAGTCTGCCAGCCGAGAGAACACCAGGGAGGGAAAAGAATAAAGAATAAAAAAATCTGTTCAACATTCTCACGTTTCCTTCCTTCAATGGGCTAATATCTAACCAAATATATAATGTTGATATCTGATGCAATACGCACACATGGATCTGAGTGTGCATTGTTCGAATTGACTTGTGGTTTTCACAACCATCTTGTGATGTTTGTTTGATATTAACATCTCGTCGATGGTCTGAACAGCTTCCCCCCTCGAGGCTCCTGTACTCATGTTTACAGTTTCTGCCTCGTAATATCGCCGTGTTGTTAAATGTGTCTTGAACTGAAATGACGGTATATCTGATATGTGGTAAAACTGTGAAGCTTTAGACTCGCAGTGCAGCAGTTCTGAGAGCACAGAAGCTGAGCTCTGGTCTCTAACAACACAGTCTGCCTGGCAGGCAACTTTCCATTGATTGAGAGAGCAGAGAGCCTTTGAATGCCATGAAAGACCTTTTAGTGCGCTCATGGGAGCTGCTCTGCCCTGATAATGTGTGTATGTGTGAGCGTAGTAGCTGCCAACGCTGATAACATATATATATATATATTTAATATTCTTTACTCCTCTCTGCTCTTTGTTTCAGTTGGTGGAGGTGTAAGAATTTAGAAAAGTCCTCTTCGGATTGAGGTCTATGAATAGTGGAGATAATGTGCAATGTTAGTTTATAGCACTGCAGCAGTGTGGGAGAAATGCAAGCATTTTATGTCCATAATCCACTGTTTTATAACACATCGATGGAACAAATCGTTCATCCCTTAGTGTAGTAGTGCCTGTGTACTAAAACAACAATTAAAAAAATGCACATTATTGCAAAAATTGGAATATGAACATTCACACCTTAGCTGTGAATTCTCAGACAGACGCCCACAGTCCTCTTGTCAGATTCAGATGGAGCAGAGCATCACTGTCACGGACACACCGTGAGACGGTCCAGTGTTCTGAGCGTGAACGTTCATTTGAGACCTTGGGAACAAGAAGTTTGACGCAAAAGTCTACTTGCTAGCTTTTCCAACTTTTTTAACGCAGAATTCATGTGTTTTGATTTTTCATTCTTGTTTGAAAAGGACTCCGTCAACAGTTCTGTGAGGCTGTACTTTGAGCTACATGCTAACGTGGTGATGTTTAGCACTTATAAAGTTAACATGTTCATCTTTGTTGGGCGTGTTAGCATCCCAGCTATGGCTGCCAACATAACATTTCTATTGAAAACCTAAAAAAACAAATGAATAATGCTATCAGTTAAATTCTTTATTTATTGTGCATTTTCTCTCTTTTTTGGCAAATTAATTACGGTAAAAATACGAGTAAAGTGTGGAGAGTCTGTAACCATAATTGTACAAAAGTGTGATTTAAAAGCACAGTTTGTAGCATTTCAGGGAATCTATTAGCAGAAAATGAATATAATATTCATGACTATGTTTTTATTTGTGTATAATCACCTGACACTAAGAATTGTTGCATTTTCGTTAGCTTAGAATGAGCCCTTCATATCTACGGAGCAGGTCCACTTTACGGAGTCCGCCATGTTTAACTACAGTAGCCCAGAACGGACAAACCAAACACTGGCTCTACAGAGAGACTTCTGCGTTTTTACGCCACAGTACTTCTCCAACACGCTTCCAAAACTGGGGCAGTAAGTGCAAAATTGTGGTACCGCCGTCTGACTTCCATTGCTCTGTAAATTGTTGTATTATGGTATGGATGGCCTTTGTAGCATTACCATGGTTTTGCACAACCACAACTCTAGATGCCACCAAATCCTACGTACTGTCCCTTTAAGAGGCGCTGGATTATTAATTCTGGATTAACATTATCATATGTGTATTATTAACATAATATCGATGTTGCCTTTTTTATATCACGGTTATCATCAATATGGGTATCTGAATCTAATCTTTACATTTGCACTAAACTGAAGCTGATGGGAATGACATAAATTTGGTCTTCATGGTGACACTAGATCAACATTCAGGGGGTCACCAAAGTTATAACAAATTCATCCTGTGGGGAACATGAATGTTTATACTAAATATCCTGGCAATCCATCACAATATGAGTCAACAGGCTTCATCCTCTGGGGGTTACACGGAAGTTTGAACACATTTTACCCGGTAATCTATCCAATTGTTTCAGCTGTATTTCTTTTTGGTGAACTGACCAACTGGCCCTCGTTCTTTTATCCACAATCTAGATTAAGCCGTGAGCCGAACATAATGATCCTGATCCATTTAACAGGAGCAAGTGACGCTTTGGAAAGGTCCCATCACCTTGGAGACGCTCCATCACCAATACAGAAGGCCTCCTCCTTGCCACTAATTGACTGCCAAAGGCCGGCGGTAAGGTACAATATATATGCATGTTGGAGGGATGACCTAAGGCTCCACACATGAAACAAAATCGGCTGCATCATAAACATACTAAATCAATACATACACTATTACAGAGTGCCTGATACATGGCTCTGGGCTTGAGCAGGGAGGAAAGTGGACGTATCAAATGGGTGGTCCTTCAACATACATTATGACCACTAGCTGCTTCCAAGTAAATTATTGATCCTGACACAAGACAAGGCAGCTCGAGCATAATGTGATTTGAGCTTTGAGTCTTCAGACCATGGCAGGCACTCAGTGTGTCAATACACACACACACACACACACACACACAGAGCCTGCATCTACTGCAGTTTGAGAAAGCGAACCACTCTGTTCTGGCTACGAATACTGAGAAATATGGGTCATGCTACCGGGAAGGGAACAGCACAAATCTTTCACATTATTTGGCCAACACGCTGTGTTCGCACAATGCTAATTACCATGGTGAGACCCTTCTCCTAAAACTCTGTTACATAACGGATTTCTCACAAACACACACACACACACAAACACACACACACACACACCACCCACAAGTCAGTATTTATTCCAGATTTTCATGAGGGCTCGTAGTTATTTTTTCATTGACCATGACTGCCCTCTAGTGGATGGGTACCTGTCCTGTTGGAACATGAGCACTAGAGTCCTGCATGGATTACTGAACAGGCCTAGTGGGCACAGGCCCAGGGGCCCAAAGTGTCTTCACCTACGAAATGTCATTTAAAGAGACACATATCAATCACAAATAGACTCAAAATGACCACAAAGAAACATAAAATGACCAGAAAGAAACATAAAATGACCACAAAGAAACATAAAATGACTACAAAGAGACGCAAAACAACTACAAAGAGACACAAAACAGCTGCAAAGAGATTATAAAGAGACACAAAGCAACTTCAAAGAAACATGTAAATTGACTTACACAGCACAATTGAGCCTACAACATGAGAGAACACATTGACAGGAAGAACGTGTTCTGGGTGGTCCAATGAGAAAATCCAGTCCAAAAAGTATTTGTATCCACTAAGACGTGTATTTTAAGAAGCCTGAGACCGTGAGGTGAAGTGTGAAATCTCCTTCTACGGGGCCATGCTTTCCAGAGAGAAGGTGTTACCGTACCAGGTGGTTAACCTTCCCGTCAGGATGTCGTGCGCTGCAGCAGAACTCTGTGATAATCTGAATATTTACACCTGTTCTTTGTCGTGCCTTTGTCTTTGCTGTCAGATGGCATGAGAGAAAGTGGGCGAAACTCCAGATTAAGCTTTACTGAACAAGACATGACAATTAACTATGGTCTTTGTTGTTATTTAATAACCGCTAATAAATAAAACAATTGGTATAGAGGGGCAAGTAAAAATGTACTTGATGATTTCCTGCATTAATCCTACCTGACACCAGAGCTGCATTCACACATTCACATATCAACAGTGAATCCTTTGTAGAAGACTGTACTGTATATCGTGTTCTTGTCAGATGTCAGGAAACAATATCTTAATGAACAATGCAGGTGCAGCATTAGTATTAAGTATACATTCGACTATTGTTTGTATATGATGAATGGATGGGCCATTCATCTTATTGGCTGTTCAATCCCCGGCTCTTCGTGTCCTCCTGTTGAATTGTCATGAGTAGGACACAAACACTGCATTGTCAGCATAACTATCTTATACTGAGCTCAGCTCTCTTCTTCTCTTTTTTTTTTAGCTCATTTACATCTGAGGTGACAGCTATGCCGAAATGTTTCATGAGCACTGCTGAGCGTTACTCATGTAAACAGTTTGTTACTGAGCCGGTCTGCTGTTAAGCATTACGTATCTGCTTTTCAGTGAGCGGTGGTAACAGTGCCAGGGAGGTGTTTGCTGTTTAACATGCTGATGAAGCAGCAGGGCTAGAAGAACAGCTTGTTAAAGGCTGAGATATGGAAGCAAGGGGCATTGTAACAGAGATGCTAATGTTGAGAACTAAAGTTGGAGACAGTATTGACGAAACAATCTCACCACAAAGTCCATTTGGTAGAAGATTTGGAGCTTTCGATCATCCACAATCCCAGTTTGCCCAGCTATCATGGAATTGTAGAAGTTCAAACATCATTTTTTGAAAAAAGGACAGAGGGCAGGTTCTCTGCAGATACAAACCCCACCACACACTTCTATTGGGACATATGTGATGATTGAGAGGAATTACTTTTACATGAGTCTATACACTGTTTACTGCATGGTATAACTTTAAGAGGCGACCAGCGTCTGGGTTTTTGGGATTGGATGTATATCATGAAATAGATTATTTCCCGCGAAATGTCATTTGTGCATGAGTGGACATACTGCACCGGTCTATAAATGCTGAATCATTTCATGAGTGCATCATTGTCAAAGTTCGTTGTCACAACTTAAAATGGACTTAAGAGTTCTGACACTTAATTCAACTTTGCAGCAACGCAGCATGTGTTGTGATGGCTGCTGCATAGAAAACAACACTTTAACTTCTCCGTACTGATGATATTTATGATACACAATCCAGACAAAATATTTGAGGGACATATTTTGGACTTTGTGACAGGCACCAGAAACTAACCAATCCGACTATAGCGACACCACTACATCTGCCCTGTAAGACTTTCACAATTTGAAATGACACATCGCAATAGAAGGACAAACGGTTCCCTACTGCAGCCAAACTCTTCACAGGCTGCAGCTTTCTGCCTTTTATTTGTTTTATTCCCTGTAACTCGTGGGTGTAGTGTGGGAGTTGAGATTTGAAGCTTTTGTAATCTGTGTTTTTTTCACTCTCAGCTCCACCGTTGACAATAAAGGTGCTGAACCGAAATGTAGCACTTATCAGATTGGGACATGAGTATGTCCTGGAGGCGCAACAACACAGTCGCTACATTTAATCCTCTGGATTTTAAACATGCTGACGCCAAACTTATATAATTGTCTTCCTTGTGGCTGTTTGGAGAGAACCTCAACAGCAGCATGATTGAATGGAGCGCCGGGGTGATGACCACTAACAATCAGCGAATGCAGACTCAAACTGTTCATTCAAAAATCACTTTCTTGACGTTTATTGCCATTGCATTTCCCTTTATGTTACACAAGAGTAAACAAAAACAGTAGGCCTGTGCATTCCTGTAAAGAGAGAGAGATTAAAATATTGAAAAATTCTCTATTTGGTGAATTTCCTCTTCAGTACACCGTTCTTCTCTGTGTGAGCCAGAGTAAACAACAGAAGAGAGGATGGAAATATGCAGCACAAGGAGTTTAAGTCAAACTAGTTATTCTGCTTTTGATATGTTGTGCATTCTCCACTGAATAGCAACAGGTGTGTTTGTGTGACAACTGCTCTGCAGCACCACGTCTGATATTAATTCAGCAGGGTGTTTATCAAAGGTAGATATACACCGAATATTATACCATTGGGCTTTTGCTTTTCATGTGCAAAATGCTTAATTCAAAGAGTCAAAACAGCTTTACTTCTTTCTTTTAGACATGGCGTGCTTACATTCAGCAAAACCACATGTTCAGTCTCAGAATAAAGCTCATTTTAGAGCATTAAGTTCAAATGCTTATTATATATATAACAGTGGAGGTTACAGTAATATTGTAGCCTACTAAAATAATATAAAATGTGTGTTTATAGTTGCATGGTTTATAGATTCAATATAGAACCCGAGTTTCAGTATGACACCAAAACAACGACTACTTTGGTAAATATAAACATGTTTTTCTAAAAGCCCTTTACCAAATATCATGTTAAATGTTATATTTAAATTTGAAGTGTTTTAATCAGTAGTATACTTGACAACATTAGATTTTGATTGCTGTGCCTACATTTCGGCCAGTAAGCTATCAAAAAAAAAAAGAGTACTGAGGTGAATTTGTGCATATTTATTTAAGTTTAGCTGATAAGATGTGATGAAGAGATGAAAATGAAAACGAGGGAAGTGAGCAGTCTCGTTTCCAACCGCCATTAAAAAGCAGAAGGACAAGAGCTCCACTGCTAACTGCTCCTTGTAGCGCCACCGCCTGGCAGGAAATGACGTAGGTTACTCTTAAAAGGTATTTCCACCCAAATTACTTCTTGTGTATCTAACAGCTAATCATGAAGATAGTTATACATTTCTCTCCTGGAACTGAACAAATATATATTAAAGTGAATACAGAATAATGTTGGAACTAATTTCACTGAAGAAATAGTCCCTATGAACAACAAGCCACTGTTTCTTAAAAGAGTTGGTTTTTCAAATGTCATTTTATATTTTTGTGAGTTAATTCTACATATACTAGTCCTTTGTATAAGGGATCCTTCGTTTAACGTTACCTGTCCACAATCTTGGCCTTCATGACTTGACTCATGGGCGGACTGACCCTTTAAACGCCGCATCACACCGCAGTTACCAATTAGCTTAATTGGCTAACCTAGCCTTGCAAACCTGAAGCAATTGCCACCACCTCCAAAACAGGCAACTCCTATTGCAACTGAAACCCGTTCATTGCTTATTATTCATGCTTGCAAAGCCGGTGAAAGTGGCAAGACAGGAAGTAGTTTGACGTTTAAGGTTAAAAGAGTTATTTTCAGTATCATTTTGCGCTTTGATATTTGTGTCAGTTAGTCTTAGCTAGCTAGCTAACATTAGCCGTTTTCGTTAATTTCCCCCCCCCACTCGTGACAGAGTCACACTAACACTTTGTCGACCCAAACGACCGGTTATTCGACTCGTTTTTTGGACGTTGTGTCGGACACTGAACCCATGGCTGTGTTTCAGTCCGCGTGGCCACCATACAGTTACGTGGCTAGTGAGTATGCGAACGTGGGGGTGCCGTTGCATCACCTGATGCCCTGTTTTTACAATATGGTGGTTGAAAAGCCAGGTCCAAGTAAGTTATACTGTTGTTAAGAAGAAGATGTCTGTGGTAAAGTAAATGCATATCAACTTTAAATGTAAAATACTGTTTCTGTGTGGGCTGTATATTTATATATAAGTTAACGTTATATAACAATCTTAGAAATACATGTCTCGCTGTCAATGACACGTTTTCAAAGAATTAATCTAAATGTGGTTTCTTCATCAACAGAAGCAATCAGGAGTTTCTTGCTGGAGAGGTATCTAGCTATATCCTGTCTGTCTCTCTTTCTATCTGTTTCTCTGTCTTTCTCTCTCTTTCTCTCTGTCTGTCTCTCTTTCTATCTGTTTCTCTGTCTTTCTCTCTCTTTCTCTCTGTCTGTCTGTCTGTCTTTCTTTTATATGTGTGTGTGTGTGTGTGTGTGTGTGTGTGTATATATGTATGTATGTATGTATATATGTATATATATATATATATATATATATATTACACACTTATAACCAGGAGCTGTGTTGTTCTTCTCTCCAGGTCTGTATTTGATTTGGTGGATTATCACAAATTCCTCTCCTTGACTGATCCAAAGCTGCTGGGTTGGTACCTCTGTTTGTCTGCAGAGGACAGAACGATCATACAAGGTATGATTATATAACTAAAAAACAAATGTGTTTGGGATCTGGACCGTTTGATCGGACTAAACAAGACCTTTTGAGGAGGTCACTTAATTCGACATGCATGCTAGTAAAAAGTAGGACAAAAGGACATTTTGGGAGATTAATATCGGTCAAAATGTCTCTTGTTTTCTTTTCTCCTAGATGAAGGAGGGTTTCAGCAGTTCCTGCTAAGACATCCCGCCCTAGAGCTGACTCGGCATCATGTTTATGTGAAGTGTAAGTCTGTTAAGATGATGATATTCTCGTGTTATAGCAGCACAGATTAAATTATGACAGTTTCTTATTCATAATGCAGGTCACGTTTCAAGTGTCAGACCCGCCCAGCCAGCCGTGATGTCCAACAGGCCGACGCATGTCTCACAGTAAATTTATAACGCATTACATCAAATGATTCTTTGTCATTTTACAGTGATTTTATTGTTGAAACCTGTTTTATTCTCAGATCTACATTGTCCGGAGCAACCAAGTGCGGTTCTGGTAATTTGCAAATCTCATACACGGCTAGTGATGAACTTAATTTTTGGGGCTGGAGCCGATCCCAGCTGACATTGTCCACCCTGGACAGATGGCCACACTATTGCAGGGCACAGTTGTACTGTAACATGTTGAACACATTAGAATAATAGCTGTGATTGAGCCTGATATCATGAGATTTACTAGAATTATTACATTGAACAACAAAACCCAACTCTCGTACTAGAAAAAGCTTTAACTTGCATGTCTGTTTGTTTGCGCCTCTGGTCCTCGTCTAGACTTGGAGAGACTTCCCAATACTGTGAGGGAGACTTTAAACCTGCTCGGCTGCAGCAACAGCGGGGATGTATCCCAGAAACATCCGGCAGCCTTCAACAGCTTCCCCACGCTGGAACCACACCAGCAGAACGTCTGCTCAATGGGGGTATAAACAGTGTTCTGTTATATGAAATGGTTATACCGCTGGTGTAGTCTTTAACTGTCTCTAAGTTAAGTTACCTTTTTTTTGGCATTTTTCTGAAGGCTTCATCGCATCTGAACGAACAAAGGCCATCGTGGCAGACGTCCAGCAAGGATTCGGCAGCTCTGACGAGCTTCTCTCTGGACGTGGATCTAGAACGGCACCGACAGGGGGGGCAGCCTGAGCTCAGGAGCCAAGGCCAGAGTCCCATCTCCACATATGCTGAAGTCAGTCTATTACAGTGAGTATTGCATCTTATGGCTCACACAGTAGGTAGTTTGCTCGTTTCTGAAACATATCTGGAAGTTAAAGATTGGAATTCATCAGTTTGAGAACTTGTCTAAGATCCCGGTGAAGGTATTGTTTTCTCTGCTCCTGTGGCAATAACGCAATTACCGATACCGAGTAGAACCGTCCAGAGTGCAATATGAATTGTTCTGGATATAAGCCACATTGTTTCATGTTACAGGTCAGAATGGCCAACAATTGAAAAAGGCTTGTCTCCGGAGTACTACAGCTTTGACAGTGTTCAAATGGACGGTACAGAGTACAGCGACAGGAGCGTTCTCCAGCCAGTGAAGCTCGAAGCGACCGGCTCACCTCTGGACCCGGTGGAGGAGAACAGCCCAGAGGAGGGGCTTCACGATCACATGGCCTGTGGTAACGAGTACACTGAAGGTGAGGATGAAGCGAGCTTGAGCTTTGGAGATCAGAGTGACAACTTCCACAGCATCATGGAGAGCGATAAGAGCATACTGGCCTGCCTGATCAGCGATGACATCAAAGCACAAAACAGTGGGGTTCACTCAGGTCCGGTCCACACTGATGGTGCAGCCAACAGTGAGACCTCGAAGTCTGATCAGTCTGTCGCTGCAGAACACTGCTGCTCCCTTATGCCCAGAGTTGCTACCCGTGACATTACAGTTGGCACCGAGCTGCCGCCGTGCACGTCAGCCGTCACCCAAACTGAGCGTCCGGAAACGGCTGACAAGCACGTGATCACTGAAGTCCACATGGTGGATCTAGACTATCTCGCTGAGGTAAGGCTGAATCCAAAGAGCAGTCTTTAGAACGGCTCCCGCAGAACATAACACAATCTCTCTTTAATATTTCAGGAATTTATCAAACTGAAGAAGGTTCGAGAGAAACTACGAGGGCAGAAAGAGGAAATGAAAAGGTAATGTGTATCAGATGCACACAGAAATAGTCAGGAGGATGTTTTTAAACTTTTTATTCATGAAAATAAATCCCAATCTACTAGTTGACCTGTATAGACAGTGAAGGCTTTCTTTGCAGATGTACTACTACAGTACTAAACCACCAGGCGAGCCAAAACACTCATTTTATAAACTTGAATGTTGAGAATATAATCTCAAAATAAAATAGCAGATTTTTCGGTCAAAACTAAAAATGCTTCTTTATTTGGCGACTTAACCGTCTAAGAAAACGTCTGCTTTAATGACAGACTTCTAATCCCACCGTGCTACTTGGCTCCAAAGTTCTCCGACAGTAGGACTAATATATTTATTTATATGTGTTCCAGTTGCGGTGGTAAGTTGAGAAAGGACTGTGACTGTGTCCAGCGTGCTCAGCGAGCAGAGCTGAGGCTCCTGGCCCTGCAGCACAGCATGTGCAGACAGTACTGCTGGAGACTCTACTACACTTCTTCTGAGGGAGTAACGTAAGGACACTTCACCTGTCTACTGTGTTAATGGGTGTAAACTCTAGTTTTGTGTTCATCCAGATGGATTTAGGTCAACTAGTATTTGCCTCTCTCTGTAGGCCAAAGAACCCTTCTGCAAACATTGCAAGTGTTCTGCAACAACTGGAATCTGAGTATAATCTGATGAGGGATGAGATCCTGGCAGGAGTTCCTCTGGAGCAGCTTCGGCCTCTGTCTGTTGATTCTGAGAAGGTCACCACACATGCAACTTTCATCCCTGCAAAGGTAAGACTCGGCCTCCTACTCCAATAAGGAAAAACTCTGCATTGTTCTCTTGTATTTCCACCAGAGCTGTAATACCAATGGTCTAATTTCTCCTTGTTCCCTGTTTAGACCATAAGTGAGGTGCTGGGAAATGTTCCATCTCGGTATGTTAGCACAGACGTGCAGTGATTCAATTTCACCGGTTTAGCAGCGGAGACTCTCCAGATGCTGTAATGTTGTCTTTTCTGATCCCAAGGAGCTCCCAGGAGCCCCAGAAACATAAAACATCGGGAGAAGAAAATGGATGTCCTGCTGATCAAAGCACAAATGGCTCCCAGGTATGCTTACACACTGAGACGGCAAAGAAAAACCTTTTGAGCAGCTGTGTTGCTTTTATTGCCGCTAATTGAACCCAATGTGGCCTTTTGTTCCTCATAAGTTTGAACAGCTTTGGTGTTGGGCTCATTTCTTTCACAGCTCAGTCAGAGAAAGATGGAGAACAGCAAAGCAAGAAGAGCCGTCGCTGTTGTTCCCCAAGATGGAGATGCTACCCATAACGCTCACAAGCCAGAAGAAAAGAAGACGAGTAAGCACAAGCATCACTCTCACATTTTTAAACAATTACCAGGGAAGTAGTTGATTAAATCAAAGCTGTGCCATCCTTTGTGGACAGCAGAGGAACGCCAAGAGCTCAACACGTGTGAGGCGTGGTACGACGCTGAGGAAAACCTGCAGCATGCAGGACCGGCAGCAGCAGCCAAGACGGGCCAGGAGCCCACCGTGAAAGATGAGACTAATGGTCAGTGGTCATTGAACGAAGCTGCAGCTCTACAGCTCTACATGTAGTACATGTACAATTCCTTCGTGTGTAATTTGTTTTCACCACAGAATCAGCCAGCGAGGAGGTGAAGAGCTCAGTGCTCTGTGTTTCTAATCTGCCCGGTAACGTGACCGAGGTGAGTTTCTGCTGCTCAAACAATACCGTATTAAAGTTGTGCTCATGAGAATGAGCGCTGTCCCAGTTATCAAATGTAATACAATATTGGTATATGTTGGACATTTTAATGCTTCACATTGTGTAATGTGAGTGCATTGTATGACACCATTATCTCCAGCAGAGGGCAGTGCAGACTTCAGCTCTAACGGTTGTCTTTTCCAGAGTGATGTGATGCTGTGCTTTGAGAAGTACCACGCCTCTGAAGTCAGCATCTCTGCGTTAAAGAATGATGTGAGGTGAGCTGCTCTGAGAACATCTATCACAACACGCATCACTGGTGACATTCTGAGGGCTGGGCCGCTGTAAACGGAGTCACGCTGGTTTGCTATTAATACAAAAACCGGATCGGACTGGTTTCACCACTCGCTGTTTCACTTGACTGAGCAGCTGATCCGGACAGGAACATAATGAGACTGCTGATGAATTGGAGCGTAGCGATTCCAGTCCACTTGTTGTTAATGTGCCAATTCACCCCTGAGCTTGTTCGCCATTAAACACTAAAGAAGAAGAAGAAGCAGAGAGTGAGTTTTCACTCCTTTCCTATGCTGCCATATTGGCACACTTTTAGTTTTCTGTGAGACTATCTCTGACCTGTCCCATCTCGTCACCCCAAAAACCATTCTAGTAAACAAACATGTGGCATGTGCATCATGCCCCTCCCACCTCGACTCAAAGTAGATTTATTGCCGGCCTCAGTAAGATTCACACAGCCTGTGGAACAACGTTAATCACGTTGTCATATCTCTTATGACTGATAAGTTGCCTTTAGTGCCGTGACACGGTCGGCACAGGTTTACTTTCTAATTTGACAGAACGCATCATAATGGCAAATGCCGATTCAGCCGGTTTGCATAACATCAAACTGGTGTACGCTTAAGTCCTTATTCAACATAGTCGAACTCTTCGTGCTGCAAGTTGTGATGTCAGAACAGCCATTTGCTCCCCAAATCAACACAGTCAGTGAAACAAACGCCTCTCTTGCTGACTGCCGTTTCCAGAGTTGCCATCGTGATGGTGAGCGGACCCCAATCTGCCGAGGCTGCAGTCAGAGAGCTGCGTGGCTGCTGCATGCAAGGTCACGCTTTACATGTGGAGCACATCAACAGAGCCAGTGGTGGGAGCCAGAGACCGGCCTCAGCCTCCATCAGGGGGCTGGAGTCTTCAGGGGATTCCACCGGACCACAAAGCTCCAAGACTGAACGAAAGGTGAGAACCTGCTATATTGATGCTCCGGATATCACATAGAGAACCTAAAAACTACTGTGGATGTTTTGGGATTGATTCATTGCTCTGTCCTCTGTGTAGCTGATAAGTCAGCCACTGCTCAGCTCCAGCATGAAGAACAGGAAGGTGGTCTGCATCTCCCCCACAGCACAGGGAACCTGCGTGCCCCAGCACTACGGCACCATGGGCAGCTTCGACACCCTGATGGCCGAGCTGAGCCAGCGCCACCCGGACGTGGGCAGGCAGAGGATCGTGGACGCTCTGATGGAGCTGAAGGCGAAGCACCGGGGCGTCCTCAGCGGGCTGCCGCTCAGGACCATCAGGGAGATGACGTCCGAGCTTCTGACCCGGCCCGCCGCGAGAGACACGACGTTATAAAGGAAGCTTTGTTCAGTGCTGCCAGTCTTTTTGTTGTTGCATGTTATTGGTTTGAAGTCACAACTCTGATATTCCAAAGAAGGGGAAGCAAAATAATCTATAATTAGATTACCTTACACTCTACTGTACTGTGTTCTTTCCAGCTAGCTTGGATTGTTTTTGATTATTATATTTTGTTTGTATATTATAGTTTGAGTGCCTCCTCTGCCAGTTATTCGGCAGTTTAATTATTTTTCTAAAGAAAATCCTTGATGAAGACTTCTAAATGGTTGCATACAGTTGTATATGCAGCAGCTTTGTTTTATTTGATGTCCTCAGTCAATAAACTGGAGACTCAAAATCAAAATCTTTTCCCCTCAGCTTTGTTGTGCTCGATGTGGTTCGGTGGCTTTGCTTGACACAAATTGTTTTTGTGTCTGAAGACGCGGCAGCATTACCTGCTGATGCTGCTGGAAGGTTTCTGGATATCTTACTGAGAGGAAGTGCAGGAGCTGTTGAGTTTTATTAGAGAATGGGACGAGAGATGGAAAATGTATTTATTATGACTTTTATAGAAGTATTTTTTTTTTCTTAAATTTAGTTGGATAGGGAGAATTAGGTTTTATTTCGATGCAGTAGAAGGTGGTAATGCAACTTTTTGGATGCAAACTGCTTTTTAAAACCATCAAAGAAGAAGACAAGCCAGCTTCCAAGAGGGGGCCTCCCGGCACAAGAGATGCAAAACGGCTACAAAGAAACAGACTCACGACTACCAACAGACACAACAATCACATAGACGCAAAATCACTACAAAAAGGGGTCAAAACTGCCACGGACGAAGAATAACTAGCCTATACAAAGACTAAAATAATGATAAAAGTCACAAATCATCTACAAAGAGCTTCATATAATGCAGTGCACTCTAATGTGCTTTCACAGAGTAGGAGGAAAGAAAGCTGGAATCAGATTATTTTTGACTTATTTCTTAGATTTAAACCGATTAATCTGTTAATCAGAAATTGACAATTTATTGATTAATCGTTGCAGCTCTAATTTCAACCCCTCATATTTCAGTACTGCACGGTGTGTTGCTTTCCCTCCTTCAGGAATTTTGGGAAGGGCTGGACTCTGACGTCACAGTGTGACTTCAGCCAAAACCTACAAAGAGACAAAAGAGCTACAAAGAGACAAAACCAGGAGACGCAAAAGAAACCCAAAGAGTGTAAGGTCCTCTAAAATGGTGGGGCCTTCTGTTCCAGCCCCACATCACCATTCAGCTCTGCTGCTTTGTAACGCCTTTATTGATTTAGATTTATTTATTTCCAGCCAGTTAACCAAATAGGGAATTAAACTGCCAGTCATGTTGCCGTCGACCCCCAGCAAACAAATCCGTGTCCCCTGCCAGATCCTGGACCAGATCCTGGACCAGCCCCTGGGAGCCTCCACTAGGTGTCCGCAGGCCACGCAGCGCTGCGCGGGCGTCAAGCGTTCAACCGAGCAGCGAAAGGGTTAAACGTAATCCCTAGTTGGGAATGGGCGGAGATTCCAGCTGGGACGCAAACCGGACAGGCAACACTCAAATCTGGAAAAAGAAAATCGCTGCTGAAGTCACTCACTAATCTGTTATTCTATATATCTGTGTGTGATTCCTCTCCTGCTTTGCCCCGGCATAGATTTGGTTTTGTATGCGCATCGGCACCGAGAGGTGCCATGAAACCGATGGAGAAGTTTTGGAGTTGGTGTCAGCTATGGGTGAAGTAGTCAGGACGTGGAAGTCTGTAGAGGCGTCCGAGCAGAGGAACTCAAGGAGCGGATCCACGGCACCGCGCGCAGCCTTCTGCATACTTTAAAAAAAAACACCAATATGCCTTCACGCGGATCGTAAGCCGACAAGAAGCGCTGTTCCTGTTGGAGCCGAGAGGGGATCCGAGTCAGCGGGACTAAATCCAATGAGAGGTCTGGTCGGTGAAGCAGTAAACCCGGTGTCAACTGCGATTACAGATACAAATCTGGGATTTCTCAAAGCGTCGGTGAAAACACGCCGAGTGGCACCATGTGGAGCCCCGGGACGCTGATGTGGCGCGCGGCTCTGTGCTGCGTGCTCCTGCACACTGCGAGAGGTACGAGGAAGCAGGCTTGTGTGATATGCAATGAATTATCTTTGTTTTCTGCTATCAGACTGTTTATTATTATTTTTTGCAACAGCAGCATCACACAGCGGCTCAGTGCTTGATACATAAATACACACGCGCGCGCACACACACACACACACGAGGAGTGTAGAGCTACTGTAAACTGGAGCCACATGGAGGCGAGAGAATCCACATTTGGTTGTTTTGTTTACAGGCAGTTCTACAGTAGAGAGGTGGCTCTGAGAGGAAAGGATATATTTCAATCATAACACCCTCCTTTAAAACAAATACAATGAGACAGACTTTAAAATATACCACAAACACAGACTTGTTATTGCATTGCTGTTTTTTTCCATATAGAGACACATTAGTGACCGTGTTTCCCCAGTCTCAGCACTGGGACCGTCCCACCCTGTCTCTGATCTGCTCCCGTCCCTTCTCAGGTCTTAACATGTGTATGAGTGGCAGCGCTACGTCCTGTGAAGAATGCCTCCTGATTCATCCCAGTTGCGCCTGGTGCGCACAAGAGGTACATCTCACCTGCTGCTGTACTGTCAGGGTTTATACACTGTGCAGGTACAGAGCACAGTTTACACAGAGGGGACGTAATGTCATTATATTTCAACACGGGCTGCAGCCAGAGATTCTTTTTAATGTTGATGAATCTGTTGATTGCATGTTAGAACGTGGTGAAGAATTTGTCAATCAGTGTCTCTCAAAGCCCAAGAAGACATCCTCAAATGTCTGGTTTTGTCCACAACTCAAACGTTTTGAACAGGAGTTTGGGAAGGGGCGGTCTCTGACGTTACGGTGCGACTTCAGACAAAACCTGCAGAGGAGAGGCTGCGACGTGCGGCTCATCGAGTACCCCACCAGCAGCGTCTCGGTCCTGCAGAACATGCCCCTGAGCTCTAAAGGGTCCGGGTCGACCCAGTACGACGTCGTCCAGATCATGCCTCAGAAGATCTCCGTCAGCCTGCGGCCGGGTAAATATACACCGTCAGATAAGCATGCACGTGTATGAGAAAGACAAATATTCTGATAAATAATACATAGCTTCCTTCCAAATGTTTTTGTGAGTAAACCAGCTAACGGATTCTTTCCACCCGTCCATCCAGGAGACCAGACGTGGTTTGGGCTGCAGGTGCGGCAGGTGGAGGACTACCCAGTGGATCTCTACTACCTGATGGACCTCTCTCTTTCCATGAAAGACGACCTGGACACCATCCGCAACTTGGGCACCAAGCTGGCCCTGGAGATGGGCAAGCTCACCAGCAACTTCAGGCTGGGCTTCGGCTCCTTTGTGGACAAAAACATGTCCCCCTTCTCCTACACAGCGCCCAAGTACCAGGAGAATCCATGCAATGGGTGGGTGGTGACAGCCGGCTCTAAAGCATGGTCAAGTGACAATAGAGTAATAACTATTAAGTTTATAGGACGTAATACTGAGACCAGTGCAAAATAGAAGAGCAATAAGAGTGAGGTAAATATAATAAATACATAAAAATCAGCTAAAATAGAAAAAGTAAATCACAACAACAGAAGATTAAAGAACAAAAGTACCAATATAACGTGTACAAGAAGTATTACTAACGGCAGTACCTAATAGAAGAGTAATATCTCCTGCCGGCCGTTGATGAGGGCAAGCTGGTAGAGAGCAGAACAGATAGAGGGTTAGAACGCTGTGGCACACCACGTTTGCCCCGGAGGTGAGACTGCACTGCACTAACTCAGAGCCCACCATCGCGCATCGCTTCACATCTAGGGTGTGTGTGTGTGTGTGTGTGTGTGTGTGTGTGTGTGTGTTTAAAGGGATAGATGACAGCTTTTTGACCCCTAAGCTTACGTCTACCATTGCTCATCCTGACAAGAGCACGGCCTACATTCAGACCAACCGGAACAATGTTTGATTTCACGTTTGAAGCCATTCATCAAAGCCAAATGAACAGTTTAAAATAATGCTCTAGGGTTGATGCAAATGCTTCATGAATGATGTCATGTTTTTAGAAGTAAATGCTATAGATACAGTAAATACAGATGAAACAAACCTTTTTGCTGCTTCGCTTGATATTGTCCTGATGTGACTTTCAGAGTAAATATCTGGATCTCTTCCTATCTCCCCCCCCCCTCCCTCTGCACAGATACAAACTGTTCCCCAACTGTGTCCCCACCTTCGGTTTCCGCCACATCCTCTCGCTGACGGACAAAGTGGACCGCTTTAACGAGGAGGTGCAGAAGCAGATGGTGTCTCGCAACCGGGACGCGCCAGAGGGCGGATTCGACGCCATCCTGCAGGCTGCTGTTTGTAAGGTGACCAGCGTCTCCATTCATTTCATCTATGGACTTGGCTCGTGACTTGGCTGCGTTGAGTGACGGTGCACGTTTGGGTCAGATGGAAAGGGGAAACTCCTGAGATGCCCCCCGTGACAAGCGTCTGGCCTATTTGCTTGTTAATTAAAAGCACCAGGGGGGATAGACAGGAAGTACAGTCTGGTGCAGCTGGTTAAACACGAGGACGAGTCACTCGCAGGCCCGGTCGTATCCCCGCTTTCCCCCTCCCAACTTAATTGTTTTCGACAGGAAGAGAATGACTCCCTCCGAGTAGCTCCTGCCTTGTAATTTACTCGTGCTGCAATGTCCCAAACACTCGCTGGTTAGCGAGGCCGGCCCGGGTCCGTCCGGAGGCCTGATTGATCCGAGTGTTTTCTAAACAGAGGGCAAGTCAGGTCAGCTTTTTAATGGGAAGGTTGCCACATGATATAGATCAATTGAATTACATTGCTGAACAATGTTGTGACTTATATTTATTGTCGATATGGCTGGTTTACTGATTCAAGATAATAAAATGTGATGCGGAAAAAGGCAGTAAAAATGATCCGGAACGTTTATTTACACACAAATTCGCTCTTCTCACAACTTATAGATAAGACCAGAAGTAGAAAAGTTTGGGAAACACTTCTTTGATACACATGCTTTGTGCATGAGTTGGACACAGTTTATTTCAACATAAATTGCCTCGCTCAACAACAGGAAATGGTTCTTCGGTTTGTGTGCAAAGCTCATTCTCACACATCATTATTTCCTGCGTACTTTCTCTTCAGAGAGGCCTCTTGATAGGGGGCACCCACAGCTCTGTTGTGTACTGTACGAGCCGCATAATGAGCAGAAATCCCTCTCTGCAGCTGCTCAAATGTTGCGTTTCTTTTGTGCCACGCATTAGTCAGCAGTCTGTCAAATGCTCACTCTGCCTCTGCCTGTTGCTTCCTTTTGATTATAGCCTGCGGTAGAATACTCTGGCTATTGTAGCTCACTCCCTGTTGTGTGTGTGTGTTTGGATCAGCAGCTCTGAACTTTGTGGAAAGTCATAATGAGCTTTTAGTTAAATTATGACGCCCGTAGAACCCAGACTGTAAAGCCATTGTGAGCTGTAATTGAAATGCCTCCACACACACTGGCTCTAATAACTAACCAAAATCATCCTCTGATGTAATCCTAATTACCAGATCATAGCTACAACATTAGATTCAACCCCCTCCTGCATAAAACAACAAGGATACAAAAACCATCTTGTGTTGTACCCTGTGAACAGGAGGAGATAGGCTGGAGGAAAGAGGCCTACCACCTGCTGGTGTTCGCCACAGACGATGTGCCTCACCTGGCTCTGGACGGCCGGCTGGGAGGCCTCGTCCAGCCCCACGACGGAGAGTGTCACCTCGATGACAAGCACGAGTACAGCGCTTCCACGAAGATGGTGAGAGGAGCTGCTATTTCTGTTGTTCGCCTCTCAAACAAAGTATATCAGACTGTCATTTTAACAAATTAGATCGGCTTGTGAAATAAAACATTACAGTAGCCTTTAGAGAATAAAGAGGAGCAGTGTTGTTGATTTGTACTCGCTACTATTGTTACATTTTGAACGTCAGTAGAATTATTTTATATAGATATCTTACAGCTTCAGCTTGAAATGTCCTTTTACTGTAACACACGTTCCCATTGTTCAATCTCAGGTACTTTTTCCTACAAAATCCAGCTGTGAACGGACATTGCATGCGTCCGTGTGTGTGTGTGAGTGAGTGAGGGTGCACCTCTGTGTCTGTCCACGGCTTATCTTACATTCTGCCGCAGCAAACTTTGAAATATTTTGGGTGCCCAGTCATGGCTGCATGCTCAAGGACCTCTCGTGGTTGTGATGACTCCCTCTTTATCAAAACACCGTTTTATGGCCCACACAATGCTTTGTTGCAGAGACACCTGGCGGAGATCTGCACACTTCTGAGGGCGGCGTTTTAGTTGTTTTTCTGCTTTATTTTCCACTAAAAGCAGAAGTTACCGGATTCAACTTGGCCTTAAATAAGTTGCAATGATTTCTTTTTCACTTCGTGGGACACAGTGTTCCACGTTGTTGTTTTTGGGTAGGAGTGTTGGATCGGTAATTGATACAATTCACTGGGAGTTTTAGTTTTTTTCCATCAATCTGAAATAAAAACGTCAGTAGGAACTGAATAGCCTCCAATGAAAATAACCACATTTCATAGTTTAATCTGGAATGCTCTCAGACTGAAATATGATACAGATGAGCTCTTGTCCACATCAAGCTTTACTGTGGTGGTAGAGGGCCAGCAGAGAAATGTAAACACCACTCTGGGGTCAAAGAGCATCGACATCCGTCAGCTGACCGGGAACTCAACTGTATGTTGTTGTCTCTTTTCACAGGACTATCCCTCTCTGGCTCTTCTGGGCGAGAAACTGGCTGAAAATAACATCTTCCTCATCTTCGCGGTCACAAAACGGCTGTACGTTATTTACAAGGTACTTTGTTTTTACAGTTTTATCGTTAACCCTCTGAACCCCAGGTGGTTTCACGGTGTTTCATTTTACTCACTCGTTTTTCACTGCATTATGTAACAACACCTCTATGGAAACAGCACCATCACGGCTAAAAGTAGAGAAAACTCAAAAATGTATTTTGTTCCGTATGTCATGGAAAAATAAACTCAAGTTGAATTTTGTTGTATAATAAAAAAAATATATAATATATTCTATATAACAAGTGCCTGCCTATATTGAAGAAAAATGCAGGCTCTATATGAACTACTACATTTACAACCTCTCCTTACTACCTCTGTTCTCTGCTCTGTGTAAACAGCCTGCAGTTCAGTCCAACTTTTATTGAGCTTTTGTCAATAATGGCTTCTGAGCTGCGCTGAGGATCGCAGAATTTATTCTTTTTTACAGTATCTGGTTAGTGCAACGGGATATTGTTAACGGAATTGTAAATGAGAGAGAAGATGAATGAAATAGCACTAGTTTACTCTTTGATTTGGTGACGTTCGTCACACGTGAACCTTTCAAGGACCGTCGAAAATTTCAAAATCCATTAAATATTTGCAATTTTTAAAGAAAACATGCCTTTCAAACCTGCCGGCAGATACACATATATACTTTTCCTATCAATCATCTAATTAGGTAACTAATGTTGTCTCTTTATTTCTTCCCTAACAAAGAATTTCACAGCACTCATACCGGGAACGACAGTAGAAATCTTGGACCAGGACTCTAAGAATGTAATTCAGCTGATCATCGCCGCTTACAATGTGAGTAAAGAAAAGCTGTAAGTGTGTCTGGTTTCCTGTTTGTGTGTGTCGAGAGAGTCAAGTAACGACACAGAAGAAAGATAAGAGGAGGGGGAGGAAAAGGGGCGGACATTCTTAAAAGTCTTCCCACTACTGTGACATTGTTGGTGGGAACATGGGTGGTTGCACACACGCTGGATTTGTCATTTTTGTGGAGAGGATGCGGTGCTGAAGTGCTTTAACTGTTGACTTTGTAGCAGAGGGATAGACATTATTAGTGGATTACAGAAAAGTAATCGACATGTATTAATCATTAAACAAATATAAATGCCATGCACTATTGTATCTGCCTCTCAAATGCGTTGGACGTTGAACATCTTTGGGTTTTGGGCTGTTGGTCAGACAACACAAAGCAGTTTTTAAGACGTCTGCTCTGAGAAATTGTGATATTTAATCACACTAATATTACTAATATTTAGAATATACCAGTGGTCCTTAATGTAGGGCTCGTGGCCCTGTCGATGGGTCGCAGGATAAATCTGAGGCTGATTAACAGGATAGGAGCCAGAAAAAACATATTTCTGCTTCACAAACTTATGTTTACTTTCTCAGACTTTCCTCAGTTCCATTTTTCTGTGACTCTACCTCCCCATGCCCCTCAAGATGAAATGAAGAAAAAAGATTAGGGGATGAGAGAAAGTAGATATAGCTTCGCTTTAACAGGTCACAACCCAAACAAAGGTGGTGAAGCACTGGATTAATTGACAAATGAGTAAATAAGGCCAATAACTGTGGAATGTAGCCCCGCTGAGGCAACAATCATACGAGTTGATTTGAATCTTGATGAGAGGAACCAAATAAATACGTTCTTGCAAAGTCTAGTGTAAATAATAATGATGCATTTTATGATCAGGTGTTGTTTTAGAACAGAAGAAAGATACAGAGAAAGTAATCTGTTCTGTCATGAACAGAGAAAACTAGTGTCAGCAACAGCTGTTCATATGACTTGTGTTAAGAAATCTACTGCTGCGTTTTAGAAATATTATTATTTACTACCTCTCTCTGTCTGGCCCCTAAACTGAAGCCTGGTATCCATCTGATTGCCTGGCAGCTGTCCTCCACCAAAGAAATTCTTAGTCGACAAACACTCATACGATTTTGTCGACTTATTGATTAATCGATGGATCTATAAAACTGAGTTTCTCCACAAATAACACAAAAGCACCGTTTTAAATCTTGTGTTTACCAGAGATGTCTGCACAAGTGTCATTCAGCATGAAAAAACATTTTAAAAAGATGATTAATGGACCTAAGAAATCTTAGTCGACTCAGACCAAAACAATTGATTCGTCCACTAATCCACTTAGAGGGGGAAGCCCTGTTGTCCGCCTTATAAACATTTGGTTTTGCATGTTCTTTGAAACTTGAACTGAACTGCATGGAGTCAACCTTTCCCTAAATGCTTTCCTGTGTGGGTGTACAGATTGTTTTCTTGCCTCAGTCAAGAGGAGCTGCGTCTTGTTTTGACCCGCAGCGATGTATTCTCCGTGACAGAAACTTGTGTAAAGACGCAGACTTGACACTCTCAGCACGTGGGAGTGAGCTTTGAATCGAGCGCTTTGACTCACGGCCTTATTAACATTCCAGCTGCCACATTATATCCACCACTCTGCTGTTGTTAGCTAGATAGGCTTTGCCAAACACTGCGATGTCAACATTGTGCAGCCACCTCATTTCTCCTCCAGGTTTTGACTGTGTGGCACAAAGCTGCTCCTGGCTGTGATTGTGTTACGGGTCAGAACAATTGTAATTGTTAAGAGAGCCAGAGCCAATTAGGGGCGTGCTTATCCATGTGCACCAAGTACGATCCTGATTTATCCTGGGCACAGTTACGTTGCAGTAAATGCGCACGAGTGACTCCAGATTGGGTCTGCACATGTTGCGCAGAGCCACATGCAGCTGGCATGGCAAAGATCCGTAGTGTTTCACATCCACACACATACAACCTGCCTCCCTGCACGGCGCTTGTGGTTTTAGTAAGACTAACTCTAAAAATGTGCCTAACCGAGGCAACACATTCCCCATGTTTCACTCTTCTCCACGCTGTTACGCAACCAGAGTTACAGGCCTGAAAAGATAAACTGAGGTGGTTTTATTATAAATGTCTGCGTGGAAGGCCTCATATTATGGCTCTAGTTGGAAAATGTTAATGTGCGTGATGGCAACTGCTAGAAATCCTGTTTTACCATGCAACAAAAGTAATCTGTTTTTTTAAAAAGCCTGAGTCACTAACTTGTACCAACAATCTCCGTGTGCTCCCGGGTGTGTCCTCCTCAGAACATCCGCTCTAAAGTGGAGCTGTCGGTGTGGGATCACCCAGAGGACATCAGCCTGTCCTTCACCGCCACCTGCCAGGATGGAAACCCGCTGCCGGGCCTCAGGAAGTGCGCCGACTTGAAGATTGGCGACACGGTGAGTCCCTGTCCACGCTCCCCTCTCCAACTCACCTCCACATTATACAAGTGTTATGCATCCTGTAGCCTCGGAAAAAGTGGTGCTGCAGCAAAACGTATTTCAGACACCTATAAAAATCAATATCACTTTAAGCAGTCTTTTCCAACAGGGAACGGAAGACGTTATCTACACTCTTTTCAAAGCCACGAGACTCCTTTTGAGAAAAACACACACTTTACCCCGCAGAACACAGGAGTTGCTGGTCTAACGCCGCCTCGATCGGTTAGTTTGTTTGTGTTATTGTGCGACTTTGGAGAGTCAAACTAACTCTTTTAAAACACCAAAGTCACACAATAACACAAACAAACTAATTCATGAAGGCAGTGGTAGACCAGTAACTCCCGTGTTCTGTGAGGTAAAATTGCTGTTTTTGTCAATGGAGTCTGGTGTCTTTGAAGAGAGCATCGATCGATAAAATGGCTTCAGTTCTCAGGTGAAAGGGCTATTTGACGGCACGGTAAAGCTGTGAATATATTCTAAATATAGCGTAAACAAACTGATACAATTTTTTTTTTTTAGGTGTCTTAAATATGTTTTGCTGCTGCTACCTCGTACAACCGCACTTCCGAACTATCCCTTTAAGAGGTGGTTAACTGTGTTTGTCATCTTCAGGATTGCTGTTTTTGAATGAATCAGATTTTCCATGACGTCATTTTACTAAATGATCTTCTGAGAGCGGTGGCCTGTCAGACGCACTCCGTTTATAACTTTGACCTGTGGGCTGTTCAGGCTACAGCATAGTCCTGGAAAAGATATACAGTTCTGTTCTTTATTGTAATGGGAATAATGACGCTGCTGTATGTTCATAACTTTGTCTGTAGTATTATCAACACGTACAAATACATAGTGTGTGTGTGTGTGTGTGTGTGTGAGAGAGAGAGAGAGTGATTTCTAGCTTGCAGCATGTTTTATAGGATCTGGGAGGTTGGGTTAATGGGCTCCGGGAAGTGTAACTGTTGAGTTGTAATTGAATGAGAGGAAACTATTTTCTCTGTGACTTTCAATTTTCCGAGTCATGTTAATGTTTAGTATGCATGCTGAGATGTTTCGCTGTAGATACGATCTCCAACACCTTCATTTGTTTCAGTAGAAGACTTTCATTATGCGGGTGAAGGCGGTACATATGAGAGGGCAGGGCTCTAAATGATCCAGCTGTTATTGCTGGAGAGGTTGTTACCAGGCTTCACTGGATCCTTCTGCTCGGTGAAGGCTTAAAGGTCTAAAGATGCAGCCAAAGGTCTCTGTGTTTTATTTATAGAGAGGTACATCTCATGTGTGCTTTGGAAAGCTATCCTTATTCCTAGGGCTGGACAACACGCAACATTAATCATCAAACCTATCGGACCACATTTAAGAGTTTCATATTTTTAAAAAGAATCGACCGTCGGTTCTCTGGTTCTGTCAGCACTGCTGCAGTTGTTTGCACTGTTAGCTGCAAGCTGCCGGCTCAGCCGTCTTCCTGTTCAGAGCCTCGTGGAGGGAATAATCATGCCCTGAATTACAAATCTAGCTCCTTTTTTAAATTGAGAATAGCTACAACAACTGTTACCGTTTAGTCTGATGTCCAGTCCAGAATTCAACAACACGCGATTTCTTTTTCCACTGATGCATTTAAAAACAATCAATGTTACAATGTGACATATATATTATACAATGTTGTCCGGCCCTAATCTTTCTGCGCTGCTCAAAGTGCTATTAATAATCTCAGTCTATGACTAAAGAGAGCAGGTTGTGACTTGGCAGTCTTGGGCAAACACTGTGTGACCTTTTGAATCCTCTTAAAGGGGACTTCCTGTCTGACCAAATCAAACTGAGATGGAGATAAAGATGGAGGTGGAGGGGGCTTGTATTCCCCCGTACTGTAACTAAATAGACTTTGTTGGCACCAGTGAGGAAAAGTAGCCACAGTAATGAAAGTCACGTTGACTGACTGAGTTTCTGAGACACACGTTTTATAACCGTCTGAACCAATGTTCCTGTTTCCCTGTAGGTGTGGCTCTCTACGTCTTAATCATTAACTAATTGTATTTTAACTGCTTGATGAGGCTTATCTACTATATCTAAACAAAGGAAAGAAAAGGAAAGAAACTTTTGGCAGAAACGGTTCATTCCTTAAAGAATATTTGATCTTTTGCCTTCTCAGCTGGATTCAATCAACAGTGGGAAACGCTTTAGCTCTCAATGTCCTTCGGCTGTGTTCAGACCAACCCTGGCCGACCTTTTGCCTCAAAACCATCAAGACCGTAGATTAAGTCGATTACTCCTGTGATCGTCTCATGTTATGATAAACAGCTGTGCGGTGTTGTGGTGTCTGAAAGACCTTCAAGCTCTCGGATCTTTTACTCAAACTGGACTTTCCGGATCTGCTCGCTGACACCTGTAGCAACTTGCCTGCATTAGCACAGATTCAATCTCTCTTGTGCTTGTGTTGTTGTTGAGATGCTGGCCAATAAGGGAAGCGAGGTCAAAGCCATAGAGAGCTGGCGAGAATCTAAATTAAAGACCAGAGCTTGTAGCACACTGACCTATGCTGCACGCCAGCTCAGAGGATTTGACCACAACATGTAAGCAGCCTCTCTACCGACCAATCCATGTCTCAAAATACAATTCCTTTACAGATTATTTTCTCCTAAAGGACTTTAGCACAATCACAGTTTTGAACAGTTTGCTGCCTGTTTTCCGACTCGAGGAATATTATTTTCTGCCACCACAATAACCTGATATCACAGATATCGACCATTTCCTCGGACCTCGCAACAAATACTCCACTCTTGAACCTCTTGATGTTGCATGTAATTGGCTTTTAATTGGTTCTTTTATGTGATTGCGCTCGTAGTCTGATGGATGAGACAGCAGCAGCAGCAGCAGTGAGAGTCTTCTACACGGGAATAATACATTGAATGGTTGAAGACTGCTGTGTTTTCCACGGCTGTGAGCCAGGATGCTTTCTCCGTTGCTGACGCTCTGAACAAAAGCAGAGGTCAGGTGACCCGGGATGATGGTACATCTTAATTGCTTTGCATTTTGCACAGGCCTCTCTCCGGTGGTCACTTTATATTCTACACGGGCCTCAGTTAAGATCTGTATTGAGTCCTGGATCTATTGAAAATGCTAGCGAGGGGCAGCTTCATACATGCTGTCACACAGCGAGCTTCAGTGTGGTGGAAACCCCCCCGTGCTCTTCTCTCCGGCTACTTTATTTCCCTGGGACGGTTTCGTGATGGGAACGGGTGGCGGGGGTGCTGAGGGGGATCGAGGCAGCAGTGAATGGGAGAGGGGGTTGGGCGGGGGGGCTCTCGGGTGATGGGCCTTGCTCATGTCTTTTATCCTCGGCAGTGAAAGGAGGGATGGAGGGTAGCGGCTCAGTGCGCCGGCTGCCAAACTTCCCAGGTGTCAGTCACTGTGTGAGAGCCTGATGCTGCATCTCAATGGCCTCCAAACAAAACGTGGGCAGGAGGAGGCCTGTGAAACTGCACGCCATGAAAGGAGGGAACTGGCAGGAGGAGAAATGCTAGCTGGAGTGTACGTAGTTAAGCCGGCATCCGCTGCAGGAATGTATGACCACTGAATAGGCCTCATGCATATGAATGAGAGCAAGTCTGTGCTAATGTACCACAGGTCCTTTTTGAGAAAGAAAAAAAAGTTTTTAGTCCAAATAAAATGTGTTTTGTTTGATCTTCTTTATGGGTTTTCTCCCAGTTAATTTTTTTTTTTTTACCATCTTTTTGAGATTAAATGTTCAATGTTTCTCTTGGAGTTAACCATGTTTCTGTCCCGTCTACCTCTTGCTGTAGTACAACCTAACACGCGGTCTCTTATCCGTCTCTGATCTGATTCCCTATACATCTCTCCTTCAATTACATTACTCGCCCAACTGCGTGTCGAGGCCTTTTCTCAATGAGTTCAGTCTCAATGTATCAACTCCTCACTACTACTACTTCCTCCCAAGTGTTCGCCCCCCCTGTGCTCCTCCACAGCCTCATACTTGTCCTCACCGGCCACATGATTGGGTGAACTGGGCTCCTCGCGACTCCCATTTACAGTAAATCTAATTGCGTCCTTCGTTAACTCATTAAGCTTCCCGCCCTGAAGTGGAGGGGGAATCCAGGGAACATGTGACGTAGGCTCTTCCTGTATCCTGAATCGGCTTATGTTGTGTTCTGGACTGAAGTATAAGACAAATGCTGATGCCTGAACTGCTCATTTGTACTGGTGAGCATTCTTGCCTGATAAAATATCCAATTAACATAATCAGAAATGTGTGCCGGTTTTAAGAAGACAATAATAGCCATTGAGGTTCGAAGTTGGGGATGTTGGTGATGGTTCTTGTGTTGACAAACTATCGGTGCATTCAACGTGTTCAGTCTTAAAATTAAAGATTCATCAAAGTGAGTAAGAGACCAGCGATGAAATCAAACGAGGTTCATGAAACCAGAGTTTACAATATGAGTTGTGTTTAGTCTTTTTTAACTTCTGTTTCTCTGTGATAATCTGTGTAAATTGTCTGTTACTGTCACTTTAAACAACCTGTAACAATGGAGATTATTCCTGGCTTCCATTATTTACACCTTTTGACTTTTCATTGGTCCAGTTCCAGTGATGCATTTCCCGTGTGATATTTCCTGAATCAATAAGTCGGGGAATAAAAGTCTCCCCCGAAAACTAATCGGCGGAAGCTGTATTTATCCAACGCATTCAGAACGGGAGAGGCCTTGCACGGGTTGTGACATATTTGGTCTCATAGTGCCCTTTATTCAGGAGAGCACTTACCTGCTCCGGCCAAAAACAGCAGGTGCTGCTCGGGTGGAATCCGAAGGTAAATACCAGACCAATGTGCTCATTTTGGAACAGTAAAAAAAAAACCCAGCCGGGGTTGGGTTTCTCTTCTTGTTAAGACTTCCTTCCTCAGAGCAATCAAATGGGTGTAGGTCTTGTGTCATGTCCCACTTCTCTGCACATGTGAAGCCACATCAGCTGCACGCTGTAAACTCTCTGGTGTAAACATGACAACACAGGGTCACGTGTAGTTCACGTCCACAGGCTAGCTGGCAGCTGCCAAGAAATGTGTATGTTGGCTGTTTGCTCGCATGAAAAGACATTTGAAACTTTTATCCCTCAAATCCTCTGAACTTGACGTGCACCCTCCTCTCATTCCACAAACAGGAAGTCTCTATCTTTTCTCCATCAGCGTGTCGGTATTTATTCTATTTTCTAATTGCACCATCTTTTGTAGGTGTCGTTCAACGTGAGCGTGGAGGCGAGGAGCTGCCCTCCCCGCGGCGCCAACCAGAGCTTCACCATCAAGCCGGTGGGGTTCAAAGACCGTCTGGAGGTTTCTGTGGATTATCAGTGTGACTGCGGCTGCAGCCGGACAGCGCAAACCAACAGCAGCATCTGCAGCTCCATAGGTAGTTCATCTACACTACTGGTTTTACTGGGAGACGCATAATAAGACAAAAATAAGAATGCCATCTGTCGATTTTGAATATGCGATATCTCGGTCACGCCTTGAAGGAATGTCTTCAAATTTGGCACAAATGTCCACTTGGACTCAAGGAAGGACGGAGTAGAATTTGGTGGTGGAAAGTCACAAAACACATTCTTGGCTATGACTCAAGAATTCATATGCTGATTCCAATAAGATAAAATGATGAAGTGGTGACATTTTTTGGCAGTCATGGATATAAACATCAACATGACTGGTTGGCAGAGATGTACATCTGGGAGGTGGTCATTTCTTTTTTCATTTTTTTTTTTTTTACAAACTTAAACCCTCGGGTATATAATTAGAAGCTGATTCGTTTTTTCACTTCATCCTCTCTCTCGTTTCTCGTGGCCGTTGTAAACTGCGGAGGTCAACGTCTTCTTGCAGCAGGAAACGCAACAATTTTTAAAGCAAGGGGACATAAAGATCCACGTGGAAATATGCTTCTGTTAAAAAAAAAATACTCTAACAAGACACATGAGCGTTGTTAATCACACGGGACAGAGAACTGCTTCTGTTCAGCTTCCTGTAGGTTGAACACCTCAATCAGCGATGTCAGACCTGGTATTTTGACTTCAGCAACTGCGAAAACTCCTACTTTTACCCCATAAATTATCTACTTTCTTTGGCGTGATTATGGAGAGGCTGTCTCCCTTGTGGTTATTGTTGTTGAGATAATGATGTCCATAAAAGCCAAAATTATACTCTAACCGTAATGTTAAACTTGGGCTTTATGTTGAGATATTTGAAACACAGATGGGTATCAGTTATCATCAACACATTCAATTATCTTGTGCACATTTAAGATGTCGTGAGTGGTTTAAATCACTAACTGGGAAAGTCAAAACAACTGTAAATGGTCAAGTTTAAAACACTATAATCCAACTGGACACATCTCAGATTTAGGAACTACTGCTCTCACAACAGCTATAAAGTCACGTAGATTGGTGTAGCTGAATAGTCCTGCAGAATAAAGAGGTGAAATGAATGCATCTAAACCCGTAAACAGTAGAATGAAGTAACTCTCGCCCCTTGCAGGTACTTATAACTGCGGGATTTGTCACTGTGAGCCGGGCTACTTGGGGGCCCGCTGTGAGTGCCAGGAGGGCGAGGCCAGCAGCATGTACCTCAGCGCCTGCCGGGAAGCCGAGGGGAAGCAGATCTGCAGCGGGCGAGGAGAGTGCAGCTGCAACCAGTGTCTGTGCTACGAGTCGGAGTTCGGCAAGATTTACGGCAGCTACTGCGAGTGTGACGACTTCTCCTGCGCCCGGCACAAAGGCATCCTCTGCTCAGGTAGGAGTATCACTAGAGGTGCTCTGATACCAGCATCAGAAATGTGTGAATTCACAAGTGTGTGAATCTGTAAAGAGAAGAACTGGTATCGGAACCTTTGTCTGCATTTCCACTGAAGCCCAGTTGTCCTGAGTTGTGCGTTTGAATCCTGCTGCTGTGCTCGTAGTGAGGTGGTGGTTTGAACTACAGCTGTTGAGGGACCGCACCTCCCTGGGTATTGAACTTAATGAGAATACAAGCTGACATCAAACAACGCTCTGAACTCTTTAGATCCGCAGCTTGTCGTGGGTTATAATTAACAATAATGCCCAATCATGGTGCGGAGTCACCTTCCCATACCTGCTCTGGGTGTGGCCCGTGGTTTGGCCCGCTCATGACTCCACTGCAACCAAAACTCTGCTTTTATTTTCAGGATGAGCTGAAACGGTCACCTGCAGGGCTGCTGGCTTCGCTCCCGGAAGCTCGGAGGAGCAGCTGCGATAGTAGTTGTTCAGCTTGTTCGTTGTTTGGCGTCTCCCTCAGAGGGTTGTTCTGGTGTGATGCTGGAATGATCGAGGACCTGAGAGAGGTGGAAGTACTTTTAGTTTGCTCTTGTTTGCAGGACTGAGATTTATAAGCCTTTAATTATCTCCATCCCTGAGGCGTGAATATACTCTGTTAATCAGCGATTCATGTGCCAACTTAAAGTCCTCTTCCTCTCACTGAGCCGTCCCTGCTTCACTCTGATGCCCAAAGAGGCCCCCGGCATGAAAAACCAGGTTTGGCTCAGAGTATCTGCCCAGCTACACCAAACAGGCCGAGGCCGTTTGGTGTGAGACCTCCTGAACGCAAGAGGGGAGTGTGTGTGGGAGGGGGAGGGGCCCACTGGCTCATCCCCAAGCCAACGGCTGTTTCTGTGAAACCACAGAGAGCGCTTTGTGACAGTCGGGGCCGGCTTTGGTGCGATCCCGTAACACAATGCCGGCCTCTATTTGTCTGAACCCAGTAGAAACTCAAGTCTTTTCGTTTAGTCAGCGGCATGGCCGGACACAGAATGGCTGTTTGTTTGTGCCGATCATCCATAAGCAGTCATTAAATCTTAACAGTCCACTACCTCCTGCCGCTCTCCTCCTCTCTCGGCTTGGTTTTCCCGGCATGGAGCCGTAATGAGTTCCTAATGATACCAAACGGTACGCCTCCTTCACACTTTTCCTCCGAATCTCTCGGTTAATTATCATGTGGTGGCCCCCTCTGTAAGACATGCTCTAAAAAAACGACTCTGTGCCAGCACGTTTCTAAAAAAAACACAGGAAATACTAGTACGGTCTATTTCAAGCAAACATATCTTGTAAACGGTGTTGTGCTCCACCTGGATCGGTCACACTCGGCTGAGATGTAGTCTTGTGTCTGGAGTGTTCACGCTGATGAACTGCCTAAAGGAGCAGCAGGTTTCAATAAAGAGGGAATCAGCTGGCATGGCGTCCTTTTGTCTTCGTCTCCTTGAATGTCTTGAGAGTAGTTTTCCCCGGGAGCTCATCGAGGTGTAGCTATTGGCCTGAGAATCTGAAATGCTCGTTAGAGAGCCGAAGGATCAGGTCTGGTATATTTCTTATAGTGTTCCCTTTTTAACAAGACTAGTCAGGAGAATATTAAACTCTTAACTAAAACAATCAATACATTGTCATAGTTGTAATTCAGTCTTCATGTTTCTCAATACTTCTCTGTTTTCTGGCAATTAAATGTTTTGCCAATATGGGACGAATGAGATTGAAATATTGTGTGTGTGTGTCTAACATGTTCACCTAAATAATCTTGTTTTTCAGTGAAATGTTGTTTTTCTCTCATGTTGTCATTCTGTCAGCACTTTGAGCTCCTCTGTTATCTCTCAGCCTCCTCCTCCTCCCTCGTCTTCCTCAGCAGTACTGCATTTGGCTTTGCTTCAATTTAAATGTCATCCTTTGTGGAGAGATGAGATGGAAACATGGCCACATGTAATAGGTTGTCTAAATCAAAGAATCTAGTTTGACTAAAGAGAAAATTAAATTAAAAAAACTCATCTGTATCATGTGGTCTTAATCAGTGGATTGACTTTTCTCAGTTCCATCGATCTGTAACTGTGAAGATTCTCGTCCGTGTTGGATGTCGGATATTAACCAAACCAAACTGAAACGCGGAGAAGAAGAAGAAGAGTGTCAATGAACTGACAGTCCAGACTTTTAACCTCAAACAAAAAGCCTTAAACCGATAGTGTGGGAGCATTTTCAATATCTACCAAATGACCAGGGAGTTGTTGTAGAAGCGATGCAATGCGTGCCGTCGAAAGGTGACTGCAAAAAAGGTCAAACATACTGAATATGTTCCATCATCTTCGAGATAATCACCCAAACCTTTGTGCCCAAGTCGAGGTAAAACTATAGTTGACGATGACAATAAATATTTTAGTTCATTAGCTATATTAGAAATATTTTGATTGATAGTTGTGAAACTGTGACATTTCCTCCGACAATATTCGTAAACCAACGGTGCTTCTGCATTGAATCCTTGTCCACTTCAGATCTGCTGGATGTCCAGTCAGAGTCGAGCCTGAGGACGCCGGCTGCTCTCCACACCCAGCTGTGGCTCACACCTGCCGGGCAGACTGGCTGCTGGGTCGAGCTGTAATACTGTGTGTACTGTACACGCGTTAAATGGACGTGTGTGCACTGCGGTGACACGAGGCAGCCGGAACCAGCCAAAACCACCAGAACACTCTGTCAGATGAGATTCCTGCTGGTTTTCATTTTAATGAAGAAGTCACCGGAGATGTTTGTGTGTCTGTAGATGAATATGAAGTTCACACTGTATTCAAAATGTTTTTAGTGAAACAGCTTCGTCCATCAAATCAGTGTTGGAAAGACGTGTTGGCGTCCTGAACCACTGAGTCTTGAGAGATTTGTGAATCGAGGAGAATCAGGCTCTTTAATCCTTAATATCACTGTAATAGCATGCGTTTACAAAGAGGTAGGTGGATGTAGACGAGGTAGCTGCAGGACGTGCTGTATCTGGGCTCAGATGACCTGTGTTGGACGACTGTCTCTGAATGTCCCGGTAATGTTATCCTCAGCATCCACACGACCATCTGTCTTTGTGTTTATGTCCGTTCCTGGCTCTCTGAGGAGTATATTCAGGGGGAATGACGTGCAGACAGACGGACGTGTGCTGCACGGACTCTGTCAAGGTTTGATTAATGTAGTCTGGAAGGAGCTGGTTCAAACCCCGGTGATGTTGTCAGCGTTGTGTCTGTGGGTCAATGGGCTGATTTACTCATTGATATTTGTTTGTGTTTGTTTCTCTTACTCATGGAAGGATGAGTCACTCTGTGTCTTTAGGAGCCTGACTGATGTATTTACAGACAGACATCTGCTGTCACTGGCTCTTTACAGACGCATCAGTACCAGTGTATAAGCGCTGCACAACATAACAACCTTATTGTATATTATCTATTTATAAATAGTTTTATTTTACATTTTTATTGTTTGTTATTATCTATAATGATTTGAAATGTTCAAAATTTACTTTAATATTGTCGCCTATTTGGAAATTTTACAGATAAACAGAATGATTAAATGTTCCTACGGGCTGAGAAACTTTCTAACTCGTTCAGTGTACATATTTATTGTTCATCTGTAGAATAGCTTCCTCGTGACATAGGCTTCCTATCCCCACAGGATATCACCACAAATGTAAGCCTATGTTAAGTGTTTGTTAAACATTATCAGCTAATATATCTTCATCAGTTGTCTTTTTACTCTAAATTAACTCTAAAAGTATGGATCTTAAAACCCCCGTGTTGTTCGAGCTCCTGTCTCCTGCTTGTTTGTAACAAGGCTTCAGTAAGTCCTGACTTCCTCGTCCCGCTGCCCCCCTGACCCACATCCCCTCTGCAGACTCTGCAGCTGGTTCTAAATAATGATCTAAGCGCCCTGCAGTCTCCAGTTGCCAGAAATAGAGCAGCTTTATTTCCAGACTTGCGCAAACCATCTTTTACCCCATAAATATAACTGCTGGTGTGTGTGTGTGTGTGTGTGTGTGTGTGTGTGTGTGTGTGTGTGTGTGTGTTTTTATGCATGTACACCATGTGTACGCATACGCGTCAGCGGCTCCTTATGGGGTAAATGGGAACATGTGTGTTTACTCGTGTTCGTGCCGAGCGTTCACTGAGGGAAACGGTTCTCTTCAGGACTCGTCGGTTCAAAACAAGAAACAGAATTTTCTTAGCTTCAGATTTCAAACGGGAAGGAGGGCACAGCGCAGGTGAAATAAGGTGGCTCAGTGACAAAGACATGTTGAAACACAGCTAATACACCTGAAAGTCACTTTCACCATTAAGGAAATATGTGCAGCTTCAGCCCAGAACCGTCATTAAAAGATATTAGATGTTATTTAGAGCAAACTTCCAAACAGCATTCCAGGAAAAACACAAGTTCTTTGTTACAACTAGAAGTTTTGTTGTCCCATAGCCACCGCTGAGCTGCAGAAATGAGCTTTTTAGAGAACTAATCGTGTCTAAAGCCTGCTTTTGTGAAGCATTACACACTGGACTGTCCCTGGAGAACAAAAGAAGAGAGAAGATTCTGCACTTCACTTCACCAAAGTGACATTCAACATGTTGCATTATTCCTGTTTGGGAATCTTGTTCCGTCATCATTGTTCAGCTCTCTGAGATCCCATTGTCATCTGTACTTTGCATAAAATAATCGGGTTTTGTCCTCGAGTGAGATAATGTGTTGGAGTTTTGTTCCTCTGTGGCAGCTCTGCTTTTTTGTAGCTTGTCTGTTTGAAATACGGCATTCGTTTTTCAATCGTGTTTTGGAAATTATATCATTTACTCGGCTGTACGTGCGCTGCTGTTTCCCAGTAAAGGTGCTCGGGTCCCTCTCCTGCTACATGGAGTCTGTGAAGAGCGTTGGGTTCGATGTCTGCGGTTCACAATTAGTGTTTTACGCGTTGTTACTTGAACGCGCAGCAATTAGTGAGTCTGGTCTTCGTTAACGTTTGGCTGGCAGTCAAAAGATCACCGGCAACACCAGACTCATTACTGCAGAGAAATAATACACACTATGAAAAAAAAAATACTGCTTTTACTTTATTGGAGCGTTCACTGGCAGATTTCCTTCATTTCTTTTGTGCCACTCGTTCTACTCATTTAAAGGGCCAGTACAGTGTTTTTAGATTGACCTGAAGTTGAACTGATCCCGCCCTAAAGGTAGCGCGAAACCAACGGGAGACTGAGGTCGACATCAATCAAGCACAGCTTGAGGTCTAATTAGTGAACAAATTGACATCACCTGTGGGGGACGACCGGTCGTTAATTATCAGCTGTAGCTTTTCACTTTCTCTCTCCACATGAGTAGAACTTTACAGTCTATAGTTCTCTAGTCTAGTTGTACATTGAATGGTGTTTTTAATGCATGAGTTGTCATATATATAAATCAATCAACACACCTCAAACATCAATACGACTTTGATCATCCCATTTTTCTTTTTGTTCTCTCTTGCATGACCTATGATTTAGTGCTTTGGTGATTGGATGTTCACGTGCTCAATAAAAACGCGAGAACGTGTTCGAGACCGCGCGTCCCAAATTGTTGTGAAGCGGCTCATTTGTGACGGTTTTCCTAAACTATAACTAAGTGGTCTTTGTTGCAATTCGCTCTGCCCAAGTAAGGAGTGTCGTTAATCACAACTATTTTCACCTGTTGCCTTGTGGGCAAGTATTTAATTTACAATGCTGTGCTAATTATAGTTCCAACTTTAATGGGAATCAGCCTTCAGATGTATTTTGTGACTAAACAAAGCTACCTGAGCAGCACCTGCCCCTCAGGCCTCAGACCCCGAGGTAAAACACCGGATGACTCCTCCCTCTCCTCTCTTCTTTGAGACTTGACTGAACTTGAGCGCCGCAGACAAAGACCTCTGGTGAAAACAGGGCAGACACGAGCCCACACCCCGGTCCTATCGCTGCATGTGGACTACTGCAGTTCCTTTGAAACTTACAGGTGTTTTCTTTACACTAATATTCACATGCAGTTCACGTGCACGGCCGTCCCCAGTTTGACACCAGAGGCACAAAAACAACGCATATCAAGTGTAGTGTTGGAAGTTGCTTGGGTTTTAATTTTGTGGGCTGAACAGCTGTTTTCAGGGGCTTATTTTTGAAGTTGTTTGGCCAGCTCAGCTTCTTGGGTGGCTCTGCAGCATTAAGAGCCTCCGAGGTCCCCAGGATTTAGATCCTTAAAGCTCGACAGCTGACCGTGATTGTTTCACATCACAGCTGCTCGCTCGACGTTAGATGCATGCTGTGCCGTCCACAGTGTGTTGAAGCAAGATGCTGATGAGGAAATAAATAAAGGGAGAGCTCCCGAATTCAGCTTTCTTGTAAAGGAGGTTTCCACGTAACCTACATAGTTCCTAGACTGGCATGCTGAGGCCTGGAGGAAGAGTTAGGATGTCCTATATAAGTGAAAGTATTATTACTTTACCTAAAGCTCGTATACGCAATATCCTGCTTACTGTGAGTAATGTCAGTGGATGCTGAGGCGTCCTATGACTCAGAGACGGAGCAGAATCTACAAGTAAACACCGTTTTCGTGGCCGGTAATGACTGTTGTCCGTCAAGCATGTGATGTTATCCACGTAGAAATCTCAAGTCGGAGCTGCTGACACCTGTAATTGCACCCGATCTGATCCCGCCGCACGGCCTTTTAGTTTTAGTGAGCTCTGCAGGCCACTTATCTTGAAGGTGGCATTATTCTTCTGTTACTGGAAACACAAACGGAAAGCTAAACAAAGAAGAAGTCGTCTCTCTTTGAAGGCTTTCAGCCCGAGCATCTCTCCCGGACCAGATATCGTCTCTCTGTTTGTTTCTGATGACGAACGGCTCGGCTCAGCGTGCGAGAGGGAGCGTGTCTTGGCCTGCACATTTTAATAGGCCACATTTTTTAGCTGTTTTACTCTCACAGAAAGACACACAGGGTAGTAATATTGTTTTAACAGCCCTGTTAGAAAGGAACACATCAGCTAAAAATTGGGTAACGTATAGAAAACAGTTGAGTTGAAGTGTAGCGCATGGAATTGGTTTCAAAAGATGAATTAAATGTGAGTGGGTGAGAATAATATTCTGTTTCACCACGTTCCTCTGCCTCAGACTTTTAAAAGCTCATTTTAATGGTTTAAAGAAATAGTTTGACGTTCAGAGAAATACACTCTTCTTCCTTTCTGAGCGTTGGATGATCCACAACACTCATGTGTATAGAGCTTTAGCCAGGCGGGGCTTGGCTTAGTTTAGCATCAAAGCTGGAAACGGGGGCTAAGCTGCAGAGGTGCCCGCCTGCATACTTCTTAACTTTGGAGTCAGCCAGCCTAACTCTTTCCTCCTGCTTCCAGTCTTAATGCTAAGCTAAGATAATCACACAGTGGCATTAGCTCCATAGCACACAGGCATGAGAACGGTGGCAATCGTTTCATTCAACCCTCAGCGGGAAAAGAAAGCTAATAATTGCGTTTCTATTCCCTTTGTGCTGATAGCAAGGAGCGTATTTCTCCATCAACCATAGATTTGTGCATATTAATTCAAGAGTCTGCCCGTTTCTCAGATGACATAATAAGGTTCCAGTCCAGTTAATAATACATTTACGAGAGAATTGTCAGTGTTGGTCATGAACTGGATGACATCCCTGCGCAGGATGTTGCTGCTGTTTGCTTCCTCTAAATCTGACAGCACTGTCTGGATTATAAAGATGAATCATGGGCCTCTAATCTCACAACATCTAACTCAAATCCTCATAATCTATTGGCTATATCGCTGTTTGATTTTGATTGGCGTTTGATAATTTCATTTAAAGTTTGCTTATTTTCCCTCCCGGGCAGCGAAGCTTCGGGGGCTGTGAGTTTTGGAGAGGCAGACAGAAGAGCCACTGTGTGTTGTGTCTCCCTCTTATCTTGTCAGAGCTCTATGTATCCCAGCCCTGAGGGAGGATGAGTAATCTCTCCTCACGAATGACAGAGAATGTGATCAGCAGTGTTTAAACTATGACCGTGTCCTCCGCCTCAAGTGCACCTAAAGATCCGTCTCTGTTTGGGGAAATGAGAACCAGGAACTGATTTTTATTTAACCAAATGTCTTCTGTGGAAAAATATGAAACTTGTGCCTCGTCAGCAGTCTGGTTGCTCGCTGACTCCCGTCGTTTACAGAAGCCGCTGTCACTCTGGAGTTTTCGCAGGGCTTACTTAGAGGGTTTCTCTGCTGGTTGTTTTTGTGGTTCTTCTTAGTGTCTCATTGAAGGCATCACTTCTGTTTCCATCTCTTTGCCTGGCAGCGAGAGCGTTGCATGTGCAGTTTGAGAGACTGACATAATAATAGTTGGCTGGAAATGTGCAGGATTTTCTCCACCAAAGTTACAAAAAAAGAAGCGAACCAGCCCTTCATTTTAGTACAGTGTAACCTTGGACTGAGTTTGAATCCTTCTGTTTTTCAGAGAAATGCGTGCACACACACACACACACAACCCCGTCTGAGCCTGTGACCAAACGGTAATCTTACCCCACAGCCCACTGTGTAATTAGCTGGAGTGGTATTCGGTGATATTGTTCTGCTGTCAGAGCTCCCGTTTAAAGTCGTACAGTCATATTGTGCGTTCCTTCCGGCCCAACATTCGTCCGGCCCAACCTCTCTGAATTTAATGCACAAAGCACTGTGTCATTTGACATATTTGCTTGTTTAAAAAGCCAGACAAAAAGGAGCAGCACCACACACACACACACACACACACACATGGATGTGGTAGTATTAAGTGGAATGCTGGAACGTGGAGGCTGAACCTTCCGTCCGTCACAGAGACCACCACAAAAGAGTTCAACTGTGACATTGTTAGGGCAGACAGAAAGTATGAAAATGTCCACTGTAGAGCTGAATTGAATGTTCAGACGAAGGTGTAAATAGTTATTCACCTGGTTCAAAATGATGTGGAATTGCAGTTTTTCAGTCATGAAACCTTTATATTTTCCTCCAAACCCCCCAAATATCTTCTAGTATCTTTTATTCACAGTCACCCCTTCATTCATATTTTCGTAGCAACATTATTTTAAAGATCATATGCAGGCATGCCAATAATGTGCTGTAGGATTTCCCACAGGTAAATGACAGGCGGGAAATTAAGCCTTTTTGCATTCTTCATCTTCCCTCAGAGACTTTTTCTTTTTTTTTTTTCTTTCTCCAAATCCACAAATTCCAGCGAACCAGGGGTGCACCACAAGTATTTCATAAATTCAGTGCGGCTTTCCATCAGGCTTCAGCTGAGAGCAGAACACAGGGCCATGCTTCAGACTGCAACCGGAGACGTGAGAGGATAGAGGGCATGTTTTCTTTCCACACACACACACACACACACACACACACACACAAACACGCCGCGGCCTCTGGGACACAGGCAGCTCTTTGACCGCCACTGCAGGAAGTGACTGTTTCTCTCTCTTTGCACTAACACTGAGCCCTCCGTTGCGTTGCAGCCCCTCAGCACACCGCCACATCATATCAGACGCCGCATTCCTAATGAGGGTTACCGAGTTCGGTGTGACGGCCGAAAAACATATCGTACCCTTCTCACTCCGTTTCAAATGTGAAAGGAGCTCAATAGACATTTAGAAAATGTGGCTACAAATATCACCAACTCACAAGGGTAGACACGATGCCCAGCTGCTGTAAAACAACTGCGACCGGGTTTGCAGACATTTGATGGATTACACATCTGTGTCCAGTCCTTCTCATACCCCCCCCCCCCTCACCAAACATGCAGCGGATAACGCTTCTCTGTGCACTCCATCGCTGCAGACAGGGGATACTTGAACATGCACAAAGGTCTGTTGCTCCCAGATGTCAGATGCAATTTGCTCTGGGAACATTTTGTTTATTTTGAATGCCTTCATGGAAAGGGGCTTCAGCTTCAGTTTTTTAGAGCCCGAGCTCTCGCTGTCTGGCACATTTGCATGATACAACTATGCGTCTCAAAATAACCCAACAGCTCATTTCCTTTTTATATAATCTCCAAATATTTACATAAGCCTATTAAAATGTGATGTTGAAAGCCAGCATGTCTCCAGGCAGAAGATGTGGGAATGCATTCAGATGCAGGCTGTCTCTGTGCTGTAACTGCAGCTGGCTTGGTTTAGTGAAAAATATATTGTTGATCCCATAATTGTGCCTTTTTTAAAGGCAGCCAGTGATTCATCTTCCATTCTATTGTGGGGGGGCTGATGCTTCACTAGCTGGGGATGTGAAGGAGGAAGAGTAATCTCAGATCTTTATAGTTAACTTACTCTACAGCTATTCCCTGCTGCATGTACTGGCATTTAACTGGTGTGAAAATCAATAATCTCACATGCAGATGTGTAAATCGGATTATGTAGCTTTTGCTGTTGTGCAGCTTTTCATCATATCATATGATCTTCATCAGCAGTTGGAGTTTGACCAGCAGATGATCAAATATTTATCTCATTTGAGCACTTTAAGGACATCGTCATCCACACAATTTTGGGGAATTGTTCTGATACCGGCATCAGAAATGCATCCGATGCCTTTCTGACATGCTGCAGCAGTTCTGCTTGGCTAACGGAGCTAAGAGCTAAAGTTAACAGAGGTTATATATATATTGTTTGTTTGTTTGTTTGTTTGTTTAGTGGTGTATCGTGAAGAACTGGAAGGCGAGCCGATGAAGGCGCTCGACCGTTCTCTCTATTTCTCATTCTTCTTTTTTTTTACATCGTGCTCAGCAGTCGTAAGGCTCGATGTGAATGAACTCATTGGTCTGTAATCTGCTCAGCGAAGGAAGTGAGCAGCAGGAGGCCGACCCCGCCGCACCAGGCTGAGTACTTTGACAGCCCGGTTTCCTGCTTGGTGTGGCTCATTCTCTGCTCCATGTGAACCTCTGTGGAAGTTTATCAGTTAATTCTGCTCTCATGAATCCATGCCCGTGCTCTCTCAAAGGTTCACTTGCAGACTGAGTAGCACTCAAATTTGTTGTGTTTTTCCTCAATATACTTCCGTATCACTTGCTTTCACGGAGCTGATGGCTAATAGAGCTAACGGAATGCTGGAACTGTCAGCTGTGTTGCATCTGAAATACAGGAATGGATGGTTTTGCATTATTCAGGAAAGAGAAAACCTCCTGAGGTGAAAGTCTTTAACAGCTTTTTACTTCTGTGTCATTTGACCTCCACTTGGCTGCTGGTCCAGGCTGACTGAACGTCTGCACGTCATGGAAAAGTTGTGAGTAAAAAGAGGAAGGCCACAGCGCTGAAGTGTCTGAACACATTCCTCCTCCTCCTCCTCCTCTACAGCTGCATTTATCATGAGCAGTGTTTAATCTCACTGTCGAGCAGCGACTCGAAATGGCCCGACGGCACGGGCAAAAGAAATGGAACGACTTAGCAGCTCAATAACAAAAAAGGAATGACGGGAGACAAAGAGCCTGTGCACTTGCTCCAAACATCTGTTTTGCGGCTGTGCCGATGGTCATCGAAGTGAAGTGCTGGTGCTCTCTTCAGACAGCTCATCTGAGGCGTGCTGAGCCAAGAGCTAGTATCTAGACAAAGAGGCAGTACCTGACTATACTCTGTCAAGGTGGAGACAACTTCAACTCATGCAGTGATGAAACCTAAGCTAGCACACTCTACTTGCAAATTGTGTCTGTCTGAATCCCCCCAAAATGAACTAGTTGCGTCAGTGGAAGTCCTTTAACTCCCGTTTCTGATACATAAAATGAACATGATTCTAATATTAACCTGTGTTTATTTAGTGTGCAGCATTTAGGGGAATATATTAGCAGAAATGGAATATAACATTATTATGTATGTTTTCTTTTGTGAATAAGAAAACATACATAATAGAATTATTATTATTATGAAATTAAAGAATCGTTGTGTTGCCGTAGAGTGCACCATTTATATCTACATATGTAGCGGGTCCTCTTCACAGAGCTGGCCGCCATGTTTCTACAGAAGCCCAGAACGGTCAAAAACCAAACGCTGGCGCTAGACGGGGCCTTTTGTGTTTTTGCGTCGGCCACAGTAGTTCTCCGACACGCTCGGCACAGTTTCAGTTGGTTGCAATCTGCCTCCTCACTGCTCGATGCCGTCAAATCCTAAACACCGGACCTTTAGCATTCTAGCTAACTCCGGCATGTTTATGCCTTGCATTTTGATACTGATGTTCATTAACTTGCTCTGTATCTATGAAATAACCAAACATTTGATAAAAGTCGTGGGCCGTTGAACCAAAACCCTCTGCAGAGCTTTATTACTGCAGCTTTGAAGTTGCAGAAAACAGCATTGGAGAACAGGCAACCTCTTCCCAAACTAAAGAAGTTAATCTCTCACACGAACATAGAGACTAGAGAGCGTTTGAAGACAGCAGACCTGGTAGCAGCTCGTCAGGACTTGTTGAACAATGAGCCGATGTCAAAGCAGCTGCACTTTCACTGCTTTCATCCTCCCAAAACTCTCACCGGAAGAGAATAAAAGACGGCTTCTCGCCCTCTTAATGCTCGAGCAGTGGTGTCATTTAAGGACACATTCCCAGTGTTGGTACGATGACTCTGCCACTCGTCATGCCAGCCTCCACTGACCGAGGTTTGGGAGCGGTGCTCCGGGTTCTGAAAAAAAGAACAACCAAGAGAGGAGAAGTGTTAATACAAAGAATTCACCGCACGTCTGTGGGTCCATGCAGTGTGTTGCACAACCCTGACCACTAGGTTCATAATCAAACTGGGTGTTAGTGTTCGTTTTGGAGAAGTCTCCGTGACCTCTTTGAGGATCTGGGTTTAATCAGCTGTTGTTCTTCCCCGCTGTGTCTGGCGTTGAGTGACGAGCAGATTCTGCATGTTGGACAGAAGGAGAAGGAACCACACAGTGATCTCACTCCTCCATTAGATCGTAACTCTGTCCTCACTGTGTTTACATTTAAAGGGTTTAGAACATTTAATGTGGCAGTTATTGGAAAAGTAACTGTTTTCCTTTATTGTTTAAAAAAAGAGTTTAAGAGAAAGGTTTACTAAGAGATACCCAAGTTTTAAATTCAAGCAGTGTAAAAAGAAAACACATGACTATCATATAATCAAATTTGGATTATTGTTTTGATTGGATTAATAAAGAAATACTGGTCCAATTAAGACTATAAAAACCCTTGGATGATGTTGCGTGTGTTCAGCTTCTAAATGGATTACATTCTGCTCTTCGATGCTCTTTTAGTTTTTTCCTGTAACGACGGTTATGACGCTCTGGAAAATCACATGTTTGTGATCACAATTTATGAATAAGTGGGATTCATTATCAAGAACACCTGATTAAGAGCAGATTTGGATGGTAAACAGGTTTGGTGCATCTGGAGTTCACTTATTTTCTCTCTACATGGAAAATTGTGAGAAAATTACGAGAATGTTGCTGCATGAGGCCCAATGTAAGGGTCCTCTTAAACATACCTTATTAATTCTATAATAACAACAAGACGTTTTATTTGTATAACTCTTTAAAAGGTACTCAAAGGCACTTTACATCGTAAAAACTGAATACGTAAAAGCAATAACAGATAAATGACATAATAACAGTTCCCACAACACTGATTTTGTAGTTTTCACAATAGTTTCCATGTTGAAGCCACGTGCTACTTTGTTTACCGCTCAGATCCAGTTAGGTGGTTCTGTTCGAACGGTTCTAACCGGCCGTCTCATCAGCAGCTTGTATGTCTGACTCGTCCCAGTACTGATGTGTATTCCTGCTATTGTTCTGCATATTTCACAAACCATGAATTCTTGGCTTTGGCCCGGCTGCACTCCGTGTTGATAAAGAGCGAACATCTCCTTTCTGTCCGCGTCCTTATCATCTGAGACAGCAGCTTACCGAATGTGGTCTTTGTGGAGGGTCGTGGAACAACTAGTGTGAAATAAGCTTGTCAAGCGACGCGTCCCCGATTACAGCGGCTGTCCTCCCGCCATCAAGGGTTCACCTCGTCTGTAGAGGCGGAGCGGTCGCATAGATGGCCCGAGACAAATCACAGTTCAAACAAGACCGGGTGGTTCACCGCTTTCTCCAGAAGACTTGCCTCCTGTTGCATTTGTTCCAGTGCAGATAACAAGTTAATGAGTGTGGCACAAAGGGGGGGGCAGTTTAGATGTGGAGAAGCTCAGCGCTGTAGAGCTCCAGCTGCTCCAGCTGCTATGAAGGAAGGTCAGACTGTTCTCTCAGGAAGAGGAAACTGAGAGCTAGACTCTCTAGTGTGTGAGTGCATGTGCGTGCATTATATATGGCCCAGTATACCTGGACAACCTTGTCATTTCGTGCATTTAAGATCTTTTTTTGTGTGTTTGTGTTAAGGTCTTGACTTTGCTTTTAAAAATATAAAGGATGCCTCGCCATGAGTTTGTGTTCTGACTTTAGGAATGATTAAAAGGCCACGACCAGGAGACCTGAGGGTTCACAGGCAGCCAGGCTGCCAAATCTGGTGGAAAACCTTTCCCAGAACATTTATAACAAAAGCGTTTGTCCAGCATAAGCTAACTCCACACAGCTGCCAACAGCTGGCAGCAGCTCTCTGCTGGCGCTGGATCGGCTACTGTTGATGCGTTTGTAGTTTTCTTTATGGGAAGTCGCACAAAGTATTTACAAGAGTCTCTGGATGGTATCGGATCAGATTATGACCACCGCTGACTTCCTCTCTGTTCCCCTCTTGTCCCAGGTCACGGAGAATGTCACTGCGGGGAGTGTAAATGCCACGCCGGCTACATCGGCGACAACTGCAACTGCTCCACAGAGACGTCGTCCTGCATCGCCGACGACGGGCAGATGTGCAGCGGCCGGGGCAGCTGCGCGTGCGGCCGCTGCCAGTGCACCGAGCCGGGGGCCTTTGGGGACACCTGTGAGAAATGCCCCACCTGCCCCGACGCCTGTGGCACCAAAAGGTAAAGTCACACCACACGGTAATGAGCACAAAAAACGTATTTTTGTGACGCTTACATCATTTGTTGGAGGAAGCGGATAGGTTTATTACATGAGGGGGAAAAAAGTTAGAAAATTGAAACAAGGTGCCTTCAGCAATCTACAGAGATGAGACGAAAAAGGTCAAACCGTCAAACACAAGAAGACCAGAACCCCCCCCCCCCCCTCACTCACGTCTGGGGCTTATCTAAGCTTTGATGAGCAAGTCATAAGAGAGTCGTCCAGATAACTCTCATGCCATTTGCGACCCTGAGACATGAAGCTGTCGTCAGTCAGTGTGGCTCTTTGAGGTCGGGGGTTAAACGCCTATCAGACGTCTGGTAGAGAATAGTCAGAGTGGCTGCTGTGTTCTCTCAACAGGGCTGCTTACAAACACATGGCTCCGGTTTTCCAAGTCGACGGCAGTCTTTATGGAACAACCTTTCACCTTTGACCCGACTTGATTTTTAGAGAACGGGTCATCAATGTATCAAGTCATCAATGTTACGACCAGTTAGATGGCTTTTGAAAGAGGAGCTGAAGCTGTGCAGCAGCCACAAGTCTTGCGGAGGCGTGCACAACTGTAAATGTCTCCAGCTATTAGTGTATTTCTGCTTGATTTATAGTTTACCTCCACTGTGGGGTTTGTGTTTTACTTCAGCATGTTTAGTGAGCAGGGTTTCAAAAAAGACGGATGTATAACGGAGGATTTATTGCATGACATGTTTCAGACTGCAAAGGTTTTCAATAGATTTAATACACTGACAATTCGGTGGCAAATTCGCAAGAGAATTGCGCAACTTTCGCTACTTTTTGCACATATTTAAAGGAGGTAATATGCAGACATTTGGCACAAAATCAACCCCTTTCTATGCAAATGAGCCTCACTGCAAAAACGGTCCAATTCACAACAATTGGCGCAATTATAACGGGTGTCTCCTTTATTTTTGGTCATGAAAAGTATATGAATAAAGCTCCCCTACGTGAGAGAATAAAGAGATTCAGATAATCAATGAAGTAACACTGCTTTGCCTCACACAGCACCTCTTTTGACGGGGAGACGCATTATAGTTTCTGCTGCGGTGGGATTGCCGCAGGTATTTAATAAACTCAACAAAATGTCTCGTCTCAAAAAACTCTCAGAGTAAGAGTGTGTAATTGAAATAATAGTCGCAACGATCAGCGCTTATAGACACACCCAGTGAAATGACATGTTGACACAGGTTCAGATGATGCACAATTTATGATGCTATCAACGGCCGCGATCCATCCTTTGTGAGTTCGCCCCCTCAGTGTGTGATATCCAAGGGGAGAGGAGTGTTGGACGTCTCTTTATCTCTAGCATCAACAAAATAATGAGTTTCAAATGCATGTTTTTACAAACTTGATGCTGTAAAATGTCACAGAAACCCAAAAGTGACCGTAGCAGCATCGCTAACGGATGAAGTCAAATCACCAGCTGCACTTTATTTGTTTGTTTCTTCACGGTTCGCCTGCTGTTCAGCTGCTGACAGTTTGCTGCAGAGACACTTCCAGTGTTTTTAATAATAAGGGAGCGCCGTGGGGTGTTTTTGACAGCTGACGTACCCGGACTAGGCCTGGTGTAGATTCGTGCTCTCCGAGTGCTTTCAAGCTCATGGATAAAGATGAAAGGAGGCATTTGAAAAAGATACTCTGCTTTTCCATTAAACTTGCTCTCCTCCGCTTCAGGGAGTGTATCGAGTGCCGGCTTTTCGACTCAGGACGGCTCGCAGACAACCAGACCTGCCAGCGCCTGTGCAAGGATGAAATCATCACTGTGGAGACCCTCGGTGAGTACACACACGCACACACACACACTCAGACTAGCTGGTTGGCAGAGACCAGTATACACACCAGTGGCATCTGCGACAGTCTCGCTTTGCACTTCACACACGTCTTCCACTGTCACTATTTACTTGACTTTTAACATAAAATAACCATGTTGTTACGGTGGGTCAGTAGATCGGTTAACACGCAGCCATATTTTACTATATATATATTAATAAATTAGAAATGGCTAATATGTTTGATTTTAGCAAATATGTTGTGAACTGTAGAAAATGTTAATATATTGAATTAAAATCTGTACAGTATAGACAGTGGTCTAAATATGAACAGTATGATGAATCACTTTGGACAAAAGCATCTAGCGAATAGATGTAATATAATGTTTCCCAGGCAGAATCACACAAAGCAGCAAATCCCACGAGCAAGATGTGAAAGTGCTAAATGAGAAGCCGAGCTTTGTCAAACTGTTGTGAACAGAACCATGTCCTGTCCATGTCCTCCATACGCAGCTCTCTGTGTGTTGATTGGGGCTTCGCAGCTCCACATCTTTTCTTGTTTAACACCTCGCTCACCTCCCGTGGTTCGATAATGAAAGCACACCCAGGGAGAGCCGGTTGCGTCTTGCGTCCCGATGTTTTTGGTAATATGCGGCAGGTGTCATTCTGAGCCTCTCGCAGCTCCACAGCCAGCATCGACTCCAGTACAAACCCCCCTCGTGTGGTTTCAAAGAGCTCTAGTACAAAGTCCCTCCATGCTTCTTCTCTATCGGCAGAATCCACCCACTAAACAAACAGGCAGGAAGGTGGAGTTTATAACTCGCTATGACTGCAATGGAGTGCTTCTCTCTGCTTTGTTGTTTTACATCCCTCACAGCCTGGAGGCAAATAGTCCGGAGATGTTAAGGAATGCATTACTAAGCGCACAGTGATTTATGGTCTTTGTGGCACCATGATGCTGCAGAGCAGAGCAAGGGTTGTGTGTTCAGTTACAGAGATTATTATTAAGACCGATCCATATTGGCCCAGCGTGGCCCTGACCCAGATCCGACAGGGTTTCGCAGCGTTACCTCCGCTAGCTCAGCCATCTGACTGGCCTTAATGGACTCCACATGTTCATTCCAGATACTTCGTGCATGAAATAGAGGAGGGCGGGGCTGATGGGGAGAGGGTGGACCGGGGCAGCATGACCTCACTCTCTCCCGTGTGACCTTTTTTGGATGATGAAGATTGACTGGAAAGCGAGGGCAGGCACAATATCGTTTATAGCGTCTCACTTGTGATTTCACAGCAGAGAAATTCCGTCTATGTGGTGATTTTTCCCTCAGTGTCAGATTCCTCTTCAGTGTTACCTCACCCTCTCCTCCCTTCATCTCTCTCTCTTTGGTCCTGAATCTGAAGACAAACCTCGATGGATAACAATGATGTAATACGACAATAATTCCTTCATAACTCCGGTAGACAGTGAGCTCATGCTGAATGAAGAATCAACCGAACTGATCTTTTTTTGATTCGAAGAATATTTTCCCTAAATGAAAGTAAAGAAGCTTAAAGTGGATAAAAAAACAAGTCAATAAAAGTTAATTTTAATCAAGTAACTCATTGTTTTGTCCATGTTCTTTTACATCCTTCTGTGATTAATGTATGTAAAACAATTTAAAGACGATCGTAACTGATCCAACGTGAGCTCGATCCAAAATTCTCCTCGGCATTTCTTTCTGTGACTGATTGAAGTGTTTCTGTGCTTTCCCTTCCAGACACGGAGGACCCCGGCGCTGTGCTTTGTCTGTACAAGACAGACAACGATTGTGTCATGAAGTTCACGTATTCTGAGCACGCCAGCGGGCAATCCATCCTCACAGCTCTAAAAGAGCCAGGTCAGTGCCACACAACAACTAATTACGTATTCGCTCCTGGTGTTAACCTGCTGAGATCTGAGTGCCGTTGGGTTGTATTTGTGGTGCAATGAATTACATGAAACGCTGATGCATTTGATGATTAAGTGCAAACTTAAAGGCGCAATGAGTTGCACAAAGAACAATAGATATTAATGCAAGAACCAGTCATACAAACGGATTCGTTCTTAAGCGGCTTGTACGAGTGATTTAGGAGAACTTGCGACATTTACCAAATTTCTCGTATTTCAAATCTTCTCTTAAGGAACGAACAAGTGTGTGGTCCGACCCTGTCGTAGGAGTCATGTGACGTTAGACGTAACACACGGCTGACGTTCATGTTTACTCCGGTGATTTACACAGTTAGCGGAAGTTGTGAGCGTTTGCTGAATCTGACGTGAGTCCAACGTACAATAACGTGTCCGAGAAAGTTAATATAAAAATATACCAAAATGTAAATAATCCCTCTGTCATAATTTAAGACCCTCTGGAAGTGTGAGGTGGTGTCTGTGTCGCCCTCTGCTTGGTTTTACGTACTTTACCGTGTTTGGGCGTCAACCTCTATAAAAACGTAGCAACAAGTGCCAGATCGTAAGAAAGAGGAAGTTACAAAAATGGTGGACACGGTGTGAAAATAAAAGCAAATATTGCAACAAAGCTGGTTCCAAAACGAGAGCGGTGAGCACCCTGAATCTTAAATACAAACTGCAAACCCTACTCCTTCTACCTTTCATTAACTGTCTTAACTAAGCGAGGGACTTTTAGATTAGCCTCCATTACAGGATTCCACACACAAAACACCATTAAAGGATATTCGTGGCTTGTTTTTGTTGCTTTGACCATCATTCCTTTTCGGTGATGCTGACATTGTTCTCACCAGTGATTCGATCTGAATCTAACTTGGTCTCTTCCTGATTCAGAGTGCGGCGGTGGACCGGACGCTCTGATGGTGCTGCTCGCCGTGGTCGGCAGCATCCTGCTGGTGGGAGTGGTGCTGCTCGCCGTCTGGAAGCTGGTGATCACAGTTCATGACCGGAGAGAGTTTGCACACTTCCAGAACGCACGCTCACGAGCCCGATACGAGATGGTAAGCACTTTGCTCAATAGGCTAATCACACTTCATTTTCACAGCTGACGGGCAGAACTTGCACTGTACTGTCCTGTGATCTTCCCCTTCTCTGCTTTACATACAAATAAAGCGGCAAAATGTCCACCGTTGGAGGCCATTGTGTCGTAGAGTGTTGTAATGTGCACAAAAAAAAATGTATTCTGACATTGTAATCCTGCTAATAATCCCCTTTTCATCTGTAATCTAATTATGTCCTTTTTGTAACCAAATACCTTTTTTTGTATCCTAACTGCACAACGCTGTTTCACGTGTTCCCTTACTGAGAACTCTTACTTGGAGTTCAAATCTCTCATTTTGTGACTTTCTGTTTTGTTTCTCTCTCACACGCCTCCAGGCCTCCAACCCTCTGTACAAGCAGCCCGTGTCTACACATTTCTTAGAAACAGATTTCAACATGTATGAGAAGTCCTTCAACGGAGGGGTCCACTGATCCCTCAGCACGGGGCGCGGCAGGACCGGTCCGATGAACAGATCCCTGCAGGACGGAGGCGGACTGAACACACTCGATTCACACCTGATAAAAGAAGTGAAATGAACTAGACTGTGTCCGATGAGGTGGGGGTGGTCTGTGGCCTTTTTTTTTTTTATATTTACGCAGGAGACTCACACCTACCACAGACATGATGTGACTTCTTCTTTTCTTCATCTGTGTGTTTTTCACAGTCGGTGGAAGAAGGAAGCGTGAACTCCTCGGTCGTGTTTAGAGAGAGAGAGAGAGAGAGAGAGTAGAGTTAGCGGTGAGTTTGTCTGCAGTTACACAAAATAAACAAACTCTCTCCAACCACATAAAACCACCATTCAATCTTTGCACAGAGCAGGCAGAACATTGGCTTATATTTGTATATTTTCATAAACACTAAAAATGCCTTCTTTTTTTTGTTGTTGTGTGTGTAAACTTTGCAGCCAACAGGATCATTTCATCGGATCATTTCAAATGCACAGGATTATTAAAAAGCACATATTTCTGACGGTGGCTGAGATGACGTTGTGGTACTACTAACATTTACTAAGCAATAGACTTCTTACCCTCATTTTGCACAGAGAATATTAAGAGGCAAGTAAAGAATCACATTTTCGTGTGTGTGTGTGTGTGTGTGTGTGTGTGTGTGTGTGTGTGTGTGTGTGTGTGTGTGTGTGTGTGTGTGTGTGTGTGTGTGTGTGTGTGTGTGTGTGTTATTGTACGCTCCAGTTGCACTCCCTTCTGTTAATCTGAATTGTAGGAATTCCAACTCACCTCCCAGCCTTTGAACACTTAAAGTGAGGCTGGTGTTTCTCTACATTTGTCTTTTTTGTTGGCAAATCCAAAGAGCAAAACCAACAATGTGGTAGTCCCTCAGTTCTTTCAGTTGTCTGCGGCGCTCAGACCCAAACTCATTTGTTCCGACTGAAGACGTGAATCTCTAAAAGTTCTCTATATTGAATGCTGCATGGATGTAGGCCAAAAATCTGAAGATGTCACCGTGGGCATTAGGAAATAGTGACAGACAATTTTATTTTTGGTACTATTTTCAGACATTTTGTTGACCAAACGATTAATGGAGCAAACAATAGGTAGCTTAATCTATAATGAAAATAATAAATACTTCCAGTGCAACAGTGTGGCTCATTGATGCGTCTCTAATGGAGCTACATCAGGCTCTCAATACAAAGACAATTCTTGATAGTTGTTTAGGATCATTGTTGGTTTTGGTCTTTGCGTTGGATTAAAATAAATACACACATGTATGAATAAAAAATATCACCAGCCTCTGAACCCTTAACACCTCACAATCTGGACTGCCTTAAAGCGTCCTCGTGTGGTGATAGATTTGTAGAGTAGATCTCCTCTAACTTGGAATAGAAAAATGTGCAGTACTGTGAGTTGATGTGGATTTGGGCATACAGTACAGTGTAAAGTCCCTGTGAGGCTGAGTTTGGGCATACAGTACAGTGTAAAGGAGTTTGGGCATACAGTACAGTGTAAAGTCCCTGTGAGGCTGAGTTTGGGCATACAGTACAGTGTAAAGGAGTTTGGGCATACAGTACAGTGTAAAGTCCCTGTGAGGCTGAGTCCACCCTGCCTGCACTGGGAGTGGGTGGAAAACTTTGAGGAAAAACCTCAAAGGAGAGCGTCCAGAGTCATAAATCTACCGTCACTGTTCCCACAGTGAGACATGAGGTCTGAACTGTCGCAGGGAATTCTGGCAGTGAGACATGTTCGACGGGGTCGGGCGAGAAAGAAGGTGCGACGCTCTTACAGTAAAAGTGGCAGGGACTTGGAGTTTGTGTGTGTGTGTGTGTGTGTGTGTGTGTGTGTTTGAGTGCAAAGAGTGTGTGTAAATAATATAACGAGGGTATGTATGTACATATGGTGCCAAATGAAATGAAAATGTTTTGAACCGGCTCAGCTGTGCGTCTCGGCATGGTTTACTAAAACTCACCCACACCCACCTTTTTCTGCTCAAAACATAGATCTTTAGTTCTTCTTCCTGTACAGGCGTGAATGTTTTCACATGGATGAACAGACTCACACCACTACATCTTTATGTAATACTGCACAGCGAGAACAATAAATCAGCTTGTGTCAAAAAAGCCGGCGGGTCTGTTGTGTTTGGCTCAGTCGTACGTTACATATCAGAGGCTGCGTTGGGAAGAGCGCCATCAATCTGTGGTCTAATTTTAAACATCGCACATAACTCGGCCTGTGTGTCTGCACCCTTCAAAGTTTCGTGAAACATCTGTTTAGCTCCTCTAGCCGTGCTGGCTCATGTTTGATGTGTGATCACACAGACAGGGAGGCCGGTCTGATGTGTCCTCTGATGCTGTAATTTAAGTTTTTACAGAACAGCCCTTTAATAACGTATCCGGTCGCTTACTTAGAATTATGATCTTCAGGGCTTAACACTAGCTTTTGAAAGTGGCTTCAGCTTTCGGTTGACATTTTTAGTCGGCATCTATTTTGAGTAATGAAGATGCAGTTACACGTCGGCTTAATAATACAAATGTGACGACAAAGAAAAAAAGCTTTGGTGTGGCACTCGAACGACATCCCACAAACAACTCAAACGACTTGTTTCACCATTGTCTCCAAATCAGATGCATGTACAGCAACAATATATTCGATATTCAAGTCACTAATGTAACAAATATTTAAATGTGTACACAAAGGTTTACATGTGTACAGAGAACTGAGTACACATTTCGAGATCCTCGTTCACATTCACAAATCTGTGCATGCATCTGTATGCACAGTATGGATATGGATTGAGATACAGTTTCACAACTTTACACACACATGTTCATATAATATAACCTGTCTGCATATACCTCCAAATTGCATGTTCTAATGTCGGTTGTTGAGGACTTTTCTGGTCGTCTAAAACTCGTTGGGAAAACCCAGAAACACAAAAGTTCAAGATGAAAACCAAAGTTGTGAGGCCGTCTCGCATAAGGCAGGAGGGAACTATAGCTGTGATGTGAACAAGTCAATGTTTGTTCAGTTATTCCGGCTTGAGGTGAGCTCATAAATCTCTGCTTTCGGGTTGGTTTCCCTCCCTCCCCCCCCCTTCCTCATGCTGACTGGGTCTTCTGCCAGCACACTGACATGCTTGTAAAGTCCCAGAGCTCAGGTTCTATCTGGCTGTGGGAGGGAGGGAAATAAACCCTGTTGGTGTACAGAGGTCTCACCCTCATTAACAGAATCAATGTCCTAATTATCTGCTGATGGAAAATTGATTTTTGAGAGCGTAAATGCTTTTCTCTGCTGAGTATACATTTGTTATATTTAAGATAACCGGACTTTTCAATGTGATTAACTGCAAACAGCATCAAATATTTACATTTTTTGCGCAATTACGTCTCTTTTATCTGAGACACTCCCACAAACTTTTCCAGCATTTTCGGGAATTCTCTAAAATCGCCTTTTCTGCCTTTTACAGAGGTTTTCTATATGTTCAGTAAAGTGTTGTTCTGCATCGTTAAACCACAATGGACGGTCACATCTGATCCTTTACATTTGTGACAAATGGATTGGTAATGATTCCAAGACCCAGACTGAAATATCCCAACATCCACGAGATGGATTGCCACGATGTTTTGTGCAGACATCCATTGTGCCGAGAGGATGAATCCTACTGACTTTGGTGACCCTCTGACTTTTCATCTTGTGCCATCATCAGCTCATATTTTATTTACTGGCATTCCCATCGGCTTCAGCTGTACTTTTAAGTTTATTGGTAATCAGGAAATATTAGCACGCTAACATGCTGAATTAAAATGGTTAACAATAGACCTGCTAAACCTCAGCATGTTAACACTCATTGTAACACTAATGTTAGTGTTTATCTCATATCACCTCTGAGCCTAAATACAGGCTCACAGAGCTGCGAGCATGGCTGGAGCCTTGTTACAAGAACATGTGCGTGCGTTTGTTTCTTCCTGTGTATTCTGTATTTAATGTACACATAGATGATGTCACACTTCCTCGGCTCACACTTCACACCCGTCTGAGAAAAGCTTCTCCGCTGTAGAAACTATCTCTGACTTTTAAGAACTAATCTGTTCCTTTTATTTGTCGCCGTTCCTGTTTTAAAAAACAATTCCGTTCTACCATCCTTCCGCTTTATATCCTCAACACAGCATCTTTCCATTCACGCTGCTTTCTCAGCATCATTTCTCTTTTAAGGTTCTTCTCAGCCTGAAAGCTCTGCCACTTAGAGGAATTGAAAATGAAGCTACACCTCGCCACGGATCGGCAACACTGACAGCTTTGTGCTGAGCAGTGGAGAAGGCCTTCAAATATTTACAAATGTGGCTAATATTAGCTTAGCTTCTTAGCTGTAGCAGCAAAACCTCTTGAGTGTGTTGAAGGGAAAAAGGTTTGTTTTGTTAAGAATTAAAAATTGTATTATTTCTTTTTCTTTCAAAATGTACGTTGCACATTAAGCAAAAGTTTAAATATTACGGTAAAATGCTCTGTTACAATTTAAAGTCCGTTACATTTTTACTTAGTCTGTAGGATTTATAAGCAGAAATGGAATATAATTAAATCAAAATGATGTTTTCATTAGTCTTTATGACCTGAAACTAAGAATTGTGTATACAGGGAGCGGGTCCTCTTCACAGAGTCCGCCATGTTGCACCGCCATGTTTCTACAGTAGCCCAGAAAGGACAAACCAAACACTGGCTCTAGAGCCGTTCATGTTTTTATGTTACATGAAGGCCACCGTAGTTCTCTGACACGCTTGGAAAGGGAGGAGTGAGCGGATGGATGTTCAGTTGGTTGTAGTCTGCATTCTCACCACTAGATGCCACTAAATCCTACACACTGTCCCTTTAAGTAGAGTCACTAGAATTAAAAGTGCCTTCTTAAGTTTCCTCGTAAACAAACAAGTTACGTGCAGAAATGTAAGGTGACAGATATTAGGGGAAAGAAGAAGGATGACAAAGGTCTGGGATTATGTGGCAACTTTTTTTAAATCTAATTTATCAAACAGTCCTCCTGAATGAACCGCATTTTACAGCAAGAGCGGGTGTCCGCTTCCCTCCACATGGGGAGGAGGAAAAGCAGCATTAACCTCTTTATGATGTAAATGCTTGGCGTAAACTGGGGTTTAGTTCCCAGGTCTGAAAGCCGAGACGATTCGGGGGATTTTCACATGAACCCCAGCGAGTGAGACAAGCGGCCCACCCGTCCTCGAGCTTCCACGAACACAACTCTGATGTGCTCTGACCTCGCAAGCGACACGTTCGGGCATGACAAAAGCTCTGTGAACCGTGTTGAATAACACTGTCAGAAAGTCACAATGTTTTCACCTCTGACCTCCTGCTGCTGAATGCCGTTATTGTCAGTCTGCTCTGAGGGTTGCTGAAAGTGCTGCCCCATTCGTATTTACACCAGTTCAAGCCCTCCCAGTCTCTCACACTCAACCATTTAACAGGTGATGTCAATGAGTCCCTGGGGGTTCAGCTTTTGAGGTCTTGGGGGGACAATGGGATTGGGCCTGAGACTTGTTGGAACAGGATGTACCCTTTGTTGTCAAATGAACGAGAGCTTCTTTGCCAGAAACGGTATGATGTCTCCCTCTAGAGGCACAAGAGTGCTTCACATGTCTCATCTGTACTTTGTAAACTATGTTCCAGTAACATTGTCTGCATTACTGACACACACACTGTAATCTAAATCCAGGAATCTCCCTACACATTTCATAAAACTTTTTTGTTTGTTTGTTATTTGGAAGACGATATGAATGAGCTGCTGCAGTCACTTTAATAGTAAGAGAAAGTGCGGTTGACTTTGTCCTGTCAGGCCTTTGATACACACGAACACAAAGTGTGGACATGAACGGTGATGTTCTGAGGTGAATATGTGACGGAGCAACGGATACTAACGGACAGAAGCAAAACCAGAAAATCACACAATTTTACAAATCGACATAATGCATTTAAGTGATAATCTCAGGAGCTGAAACGAGAAACCATCTCTAAAAATATCAAAAGTATATTTACTCAAATACTGGACTCAAGTACAATTGATGAGATGCTTGTAATGTACTTGCTCTTTATACTTCTTTACATTTCTGATGGAAAAATTGTGCTTTTTACTCCACGACATTTATTTGACAGACGGACTCAACGGATTAAGATTCAGAATGAAGACAAGCGGTACTAACGATTAAACAAGTTCCTCGTAACCTTTGTGGCTCGTATAGCAGTGTCTACTTGTCATGTTTCAGATGTTTGTCAGCTCCACCAAAGGCACACTTCCCCTCTAAACCTACCAAACGCTTTTGTTGAAATAACATTTTGAGGGCTTAAGAGGTATAATTATCCAGTTATTCACCAAAAGAGTATTGTGACATTGTTGTATTCATACTTTTACTTAAGTAAAGGATCTTTGTATTTTATGTTTAATCTGTGAACACCAGGAGGCGCCAGCACTTCATCTCTGGCTGACTGGAGTGATGGTAATGTGGCAGTAGGTGATCTTGATGGAAGCCTTTACTGTAACACTGGATTCTGCATACGTGTAATCATCCACCACTCTCTCTGCTGACTCCTGAGCACTACGCAACCAAAGCAGAAGGTGTTTCTTTTGTTTTAAGGGCAATTCCTGAGACGGTATGTTGCTTCCTCAAAAGAGAAACCTTCAGAAAGGTTCATTAATTATCTCAATATTGATCAACTATAATCCAAAATGACTTGTTGGTGGAGGAAGATGTGTTCAGATATTTTACTTGAGTAAAAGGACACGACAGTGTAGAAATACTCTGTTACAAGTACAAGTCATAAAGTATTAGCATCAAAATACACTTCAAATACAAACAGTAAAAGTACTCATTCAGAATGGCCTATTTGAGAATCATATATTATATTACAGGATTATGATTATTGATGCATTAATGTGTTCATAACTTTAAAGTTTGAGCTCATTTTAATGTATTTACTGCTCCACATCCTAATCTCTATTAATGTATTGTAATTATTAGTTGAAGCTATTTTGTATTAATGATCTAAATCTGCAAAGTCACTAAATATATTTCACATCTTAGTAGTTGAGTAAAAAGTACAATCTTTGCCTCTCAGATGTATTAGAGTAGAAGTATACAGTACCATAACATTATATAATAATGATACAAGTACCTCATAATTGTACTTAAGTGCAGTACTTGAGTAAATGTACTTCCACCACTGGTATTCAGTAAATTGCACAATACAATCAATGAGTCACTGTTGAACTCATTTGCCTTCAAGTACAGTAAGAGTCAAACAAACACAACAACACAGAGAAGAAGAAGAAGTAGTTTTGTGTGCATTGAGATGTCCATTAAAGGGCTCTGATCATTGTCTCAATCAGCTTCAGGAGTGATACGTGAACACAGAATATTCTCTAAAAGCAGTCTCTGTCGTCTCATAGTTCACATAGTTAAATCAGAATCTGATGAAACCACATCCACACAGTGCAACGTTTTCAGTATTAAACAATAAATATTGAAAACACATTTTCTTCCAAACTCAAACTCGATTTAATATTACAGAGAAAGTTTTTAAAGTTTTCAATGATTTTAATTGGAAATATGGGCCCTCGCCCAAACCATAAAAAGCTGCCAGGGATAATGACATCATTAGTTCGTTGGAGTTGAAACTATTGGACGAATGGCCGTGACATTTTGAAAC
>NW_022280101.1:55709-100414 GCF_004355925.1 Anarrhichthys ocellatus | reverse complement strand
TATATATATATATGTATACGGCCAAATGTATTTATTGTTAATATTTAGTATTATTAATCTGAATCTGCAGAGTAACAAGTGAATAAAGTCGTTAGATAAACGGAGTGGAGTAAAAGCAGAACAGGACACGGGTGAATTAGAGATGAAATAAAAGTTGATTTTACTTTAAAGTAAGATGTATTCGTCCATTATAGGAATTCTACTTATCGTTGTTTCATTCAAATGTATAAGGAATGTAATGACTTGTGAAACCTAAGACATGCACGCTTTATGAGTGGATGAATTAGGAATTATCTGCTAACCGGCAGAGACGAGACACGGTGAGCGTATTCCGGTGAGGTCATTTTATTTGCAGGAGGGATCTTCTACAGTAAATGAAGAACTTTGGGTTTGTGTGTGAGTGTGCGTGTGAGTGTGCGTGTGTCATAGACCACCAGCAGCAGCTCCAGTTTACACATGCCAGTGCCAGGATGTTAAATCATAGAAGTCAGCGGCCGAGAGCCCAAGAGAATGAAAGAAAACAGAAAACAGACCTGGAACAAAGACTCCATTATCCTCCACGTCTCTCTCTCTCTCTCTCTCTCTCTCTCTCTCTCTCTCTCTCTCTCTCTCTCTCTCTCTCTCTCCCCATCTGGGCTCGTTGCATCTGTCCTGCATGTGGAGGCCTTTCTCAGCAACGGTCAGACCGAGAGAGAGAGAGAGAGAGAGAGAGAGTCTGAACAATAAAACAACCTCTGCTCCTAAAACATGTTTGACATGTGTGCCGAGGATTTCACATCATTTCAGGGCAGTGATTACTGTTTTACCCCCAACGCTCAGGGAAACTCTCCAGCATTTTGTGGTTCATGCTGATGATTTCCAAATCTGGAACTTTTAACCACAAAACTAAATCATACCAAGTCTTCCATTAAAGCTCTCTTATATGTTGTATTTTGAGAATTAAGGGAACATCTGCGTGTAGTGAAGAACATTAAAGGCACAGCATTCCAGGGGATCTATTTGCAGAAATGGAATATAATGTTCATAAATATGTTTTCATTGGCGTTTAATCAACTGAGCCCTTCATATCTTCATAGCGAGCAGGTCGTCTTCAAAGAGTATATACTGTATATACTACAGATATTTACCTCAGGAGTTGACCAAAATGAAACAAAAGAGGGGAGAAAATATAGACATGAATTCATCGGGTGGCCAGAAACATGATTCTATGTATTTTGTAATGTAACGCCATGTTTGTTTGATGGGTAAAAAGGCAACAGAACAACTTTATAAAGAGCTAATATCTCAAATGTGTACGTGATGCGTATGTGGAACCTTTGCTATCATAATTAAGCATCAGCGTCTCTTGTAGGTCCACTTTATGCCGTCTTTCCTCCAATTTCTGAACACATTTAACATGTTTTTGTTGCATTTATTACTCATGACAGACATGATGTAAAAATAATAAGAGTGCTCTTTAATTGTTGTTTAATCATGATACAGACTACTGAGTAACCGGTTTGTCTTGCTGTAGTTGTCGGACACATGGAAATGGTGATGCGTCTCCTATTAAAATGCAGCTGTAATGTACAGCCTGTCGCAATTACTGCGTCTGAGACGGACGCAGTAACTGCCAGTAATCTGACGGATTTTCCGCGAATGGGATTGAAAGAGAGAGGCTCGCTGAGAATTAAGAAGGTACAGATCATTTCCTCCCAGATCTGGAACCCATCCAGGACAATTTTACCAAGCAGTCATTGTGTGTGTGTGTGTGTGTGTGTGTGTGTGTGTGCGTGCCCTCTCACATTAACCTATGACTCTAAGGAAAAGAGATATCATGTTGCACACTGAGGTATCACATCGTTTACGAAGGCTTTGCTCCAGAAAAAACATATTGTATCAACAAATTCAGTGTCTAAATATTTATATGTGGTTTTTCGAAGGACTGTATTTAAAAGGCGAATGTATTTCATATATTACCTCATTGTTGGACACCAGATATACTGTATACACTTCTATCAGTAACACCACAGGTCATTAACACCCATGGACACCACCCAAAGAGTTACACCATCCAGAAGTTGGATATAACTTAAATACATGAGTGTAAAACCTCAATGAAGTACACAATCATCATATTTGGATCCCTGATAGTTGAAGGTTCGTCATTCCACTGATGTTCTTTGGTTTCAATATTTCTTTGACAAACTTTAAACCTACTTTAATTTAAGTATTTTTAATTGAAGTAACAAGCAGTAAAGACAACACTGTCATAAATTCCTATTTTCACCAAATTCCTTGTATATGTAACGTACTTGGCAATAAACAGTTTCTGATTCTGACGACGTGAAGCGACATTATTATTCATTTGGAGTCATACTTCTGGCTACCTGGGTAACATAAGTATATTTACTCTCTTTGAGCTCTGTTTTTGGTCTCCAACTCTTGGAAGGAGTATTTGTCTCTTTAGTCTCTAAAGGCTCCACTATGCTCACCAGCTGGTCTCTGTCAGTCTGCTGTTTGGCGCTGAGCAGGTAGTGTACAGTGGCTTTAACAGAGCTGTTTGAGTACAACTACACATTGTGGGCCATGAAAGTAAAACAAGGAGTTGAAGAATGCTGAGGAGCATTGAGTGATTCTCTGTGGGGTCGTCACCACGAGCGGCTCATTTCACATTATACATTTCATCCACTGTTAACATTGATTAGAGCAGCTTATAACGAAGTAACATGATTATTTTTTTAAGTTTTATTTGACCTTCATATGAAAAGAAAAAAACATTGAGAAAAAAACACATACACACGTATTTCACATGTTTATTTGAATTGCTGCTCACTAGTTGATGTGTTGCTGTGCACATTTGCATACTGACCCATTTGAAAAGTTCACTGATCTTTTTTATTTGAATCAACAAATAGTGCTTTGGGCCAGCCCTTGGGTTGCTGTTAAGCAACTTAGATTATTGGTTTCCAAACTGCTGGGAACACACAGTTCCTTCCTGGCGGTGTATCTAATTATTGAATCTGTGGGAGACGCTTAACATCTGGAAGAAAAAAAAAAAAGCCCCACATGGTGTCGTGCTCTGCTTAGTTTATTCAGCAATACCAGCCCACCAGTGTCCTGTGCTGCATCATCAATATTACAACAATAAAATCAAATGAAATGACTGCTTCAATCAAGACAGTGAACGTGAAGAAATCTGAGATAAAAGCAGCCGTTTGTTGTTCTTAAAGTTGTGTTTGTGATGTATCTTACTGCGTCTCTCTCACAGGCGATCGACCGCTTCTTCCTGATGTAGTTTAACTCCTGTCTAAACCCCATCATCTGTTCCCTTTTCTACCTCTGGTTTAAAAAAGACAAAACACTATCAAACCTATTGTTTCCTTTCAGATGCTGCAGCCTGTGAGGCCAACAACCTGTAGAGAGAGACACTGTGGAATGAGTGAAAGGGCTCTTTGTGTTGTGTGTTTAATAATCCATACATGAATCTATATAAATCTATATTTTAGATGTGTGTCAAAAGTCTTTAAACCACTATTAAGGAAACAGCAGATTGTATGAGCTTGTCATGTCGCAAAAGTATGAAGCTGCAAACCACATGCTGTCAGCTAAATGTGCAATATTGGCAACTTCTCAAAGTACGTTACCTGCAGTACTTGAGTAAAGCAGACCCCCACCTCTGTCGGGGGGGGCAGCAGCAGCAGCAGTACGTCCTTTATAAAGCCTGCAGCGGAGAGGCAGAGGAACGAGCTCCTGGGAACATCTGGAGAGAGCAGCTGCGCACTGAGACCTGCAGGATGCGCTTCTTCGCTCTCCTCTGGACACTCGGCTTCCTGCTGAAGGAGGCGCAGGCGTGGGGCTACAGAAACGGAATATTTCACAACTCGATATGGCTGGGTAAATAACCGCTTCTTCTCACGGTCGTAGCTGTTGTAGCTAACAAAAACGGAGCGACCTGTTGGACCACTGCCCTTTAACTGTTTCTTCTTTGTACTAATTGTGGTCACGTTTAAAGCCCAAATGATCGGATACTTCTACCATCAGTTGTAGTCATAACTCTAGTGGATTACTAGACTATTTACTTCTGCTATTCAGTACAATCTGCAGTTTATTTCAATTATCAGACTTCTGTTTCAACGTTTTTTTACCAGTGCTGCTTTGCATTTCATCACGTTCTGAGCACACTTTTGAATTAAATGTATTCGCAAATGATATACGTCATTTCCCCTCAGTCTACTGCTTTTACCTGAGCTTGTTTTCTGTTTGTTTTTGCAAGCGCAGCAACAAATATCCTCACATAAAGGTACACTGTGAGGAGTAACAAGGACTAATGATTAAGGCAACTCCCCCTTGTGCCAAACTGCATGTTTATGGCCTGGCTGAGTGCTGCAGGAGGCCAGTAAACAAGCAGGAATGACTTCATCTCAGAGCTCTCCAAAATGCGAACAGATCAGAGTTATAACAAAAGATGTTCAGATGATTTATAGGCCTCATAGGATTTATATATCTTTGGGAATAAACTAGGCTAGCTGAAATGATGTTGACACATCACAGTTGAGTCTCTCCTCATGTGTGAAATATAAATCTTACAAGCTTCATATTGATAATGGGTTCACCTCACCTGAATCACTTATTCATGCAACTTCTATTTGAAGTTCTCAATCTTCTCTCTCTTCTTTTGAAAACACTTTTGCTGTTACAGAACCTGATTGGGGTGAGAGGGCAGTGGCTTCCTGTAGCAGTGAGCACCAGAGTTTAATTAGAGTAAAAGTCATTCATCAGACAAGTTAAACAGATCCAAATGATTGACTAATTTCTGAGTGTTTTGTGCCCAGTTTTTGCAGTCATGCGTGCGTAAAGCCAAAAACTGGATCAGCAGAGGGCTCCCTGCTGATGAGAGCAGAGAGCAGATTGTTGGCGAACTTCCCAAATGTAGAAAAGAAATGTCCCACAGTTATATCCTCTCTCCTTCTTCTTTTATGTTTAACTTGAATTGATATTTAACCCTCTCGCTGAAATTGCTGGGCTATGGGCATGGGCCAGGTGAAAATACTCCTCTCCAAGTAAAAGTCCTGCATCAAATCCTCACTTAAGTATGTAAGCATTATTTGCAAAATGTACCATGGGTATGAAAAGTAAATGTATAGTGCAGTACAATGTTCCCTGTCAGTGTTTTACTGTCATATCTGATTTTTCTGGGTTAATATTACTGCTGCATTAATGTGTATGTTGCATTTCAACTCCTTTGTATCCTGTTGGGTAGTTTAATCATACATCAAAGCATCATATTCTTGAAGAACATCATGTTTGTAGTGTCTCTGTGTCCTGTGAGAACCTCGTATCTCTACAAAGAACAACCTGTTTTCAGCTCTGTGACGATGCATTTTCCAGCTGATCCAAGAGGCTTTTTAAAGAGTTTATTAACCTGAAGAAGAAGGAGGGTTTTCACAACACTTGAAGGAAACACGTCATCCTTCAGTTCATCACAAACATTCAACATCAACACATCTGGAGATGGACAGGAAGGGGATGAAAAATGAAACTGTAAAGGAACTAAAGCTGTCAGACAAATGTAGTCAAAAGTCAAAAGTATTTACTTTGCGATGTCTCTCTCTCTCTCTTTCTCTCTCTCTCTCTCTCTCTCTCTCTCTCTCTCTCTCTCCATTTGACAGAACAAGCAGCTGGAGTTTACCACCGGGAATCACGCAAAGGGAGATACCAGCTGACGTATAAAGAGGCCAGGGCCGTCTGCAAATACGAGGGAGGGAAGCTGGCCACTTATGACCAACTGGAGGCGGCTCGTCAAATAGGTCCGCGACATGCAGAGCCTCCTGCTGGAGCACATTTACCATCGGGGCCATGATTCATCACACAGATTCTTTCCTCATTGCAGGGTTGTGTTTACCTTTCGCCCATGAAGCACATTAAACATCACGTCTGATGTGGCGCTGGTGATGCATCTCTTGACCAGCTGGAATGCTTTTTACATGCAGAAATAAAGGAGGTGCACATGTTCACGGGGGTAAAAGGTCGTTGGGAAGCATATGAGAGTGAAACACTTCTTTCCACGAGTGCTTTGCTGCTTCATGAGTCCGTGCCAAGTTTCACGCGGCCCCACTAGTATTGTAGGAGCCTGTTAACACCTTCTTGGATGGGTAACGTCGCCGCTTCTCTTGGCACAGAGATTGAACGCAGCCACTCGAGCCGCCTCCCTGTAACAGCTGAGGTTCCCCACAGCGGCCCACCTGGGAGGTCCCTCTTTTATCTGGGCTGATCTGGTTTTGGGGTCTGCTGATTGTAACTCTGAGCTAAACTCTAAAAACAACAACTAAATAAACAGCACTGGCCATCAGGGAAGCTCTTATCCAGGTTTGGGCTTTTGAAGGCTGGCAGAGTTGAAAGAACTTTCTGTGGTTGGCCGGCAGAATAAAGTAGTTTATTATCAGTGACTTGAGAGGTGGCAGAAAGCCCTTATTTTTCCGCTCTTGTTCAGGTTTCCACGTGTGTGCTGCTGGATGGTTCGACAAAGGACACGTTGGCTACCCCATCGTCAAACCTGGACCCAGCTGTGGCTTTGGGAAGGTTGGCATCGTCGACTACGGACACAGGCGGAACAAAAGCGAGAGATGGGATGTGTACTGCTACAACCCAGACTGTGAGTACTTGTTTTATACAAAGCAGTGAATGCTGGCTTGAGCACATCTACTGAGGTGCTGTACTTAACTCACTTTATATGGATTAATATGGACATAGTGACAAACCCACAGAGAATCATCACCCGACTGTGAAGCTCTACAGAGAGTTCATCTGAATGTTTTGGTCTTCTGAGCCACAAATGTACTGTTTTGGTTCCCTCCCATCAACCAAACAGCAGACAGGCACAGTTAGCGACTAGCTGGTTAAGCTCACGTTCATCATATCGACTTTATAAAGTGAAAATATGTCAATCTTGTCTTGACAGCTGTTTTTTGCTGCCATCAAGTGGCCAAAAAGAAACTTTCTATTATAGATTTTTAGGTACTTTTGTACTTTACCTGCTTTTTACTTCTCCTCCACCACATTCAAAGACTGTGTTGATTGAGATTTTGCATGCTTAAACGTACAGTTCAAGTATGAAGATGTTTTACCTGGGACCACATTTTGTCTACGAGAGGGGACAGAAGAACTAAAAAATAAAAGCCGACACCGCCCTGATAGCACCTTCTTACAAACTTATTTAGAATATTATGTCATTAAGTTCGTCAAAACCTTTTTTGCTGGAAAGGGTGTTAATGAGCTTAATTAATTTGCAGGCCATAAAACCAAAACAATGAGCTAAAAGAACACAAAATATTCTTTAAGATGTGGAGTTGATCCTCCACCAAGGACATTATCTTTTTGGTTGGGTTTGTTCGTCTGTTTGTCAGCAGGATTACGGAAAAATCGACTGACCCGATTTTCATGGAACCTGGTGGAAGGGTTTAGCATGGGCCAAGGAATAACTCATAACAGTTTAGAGTGGATATGAATCACGGGGCGGAAACACCTTGCCGGAGGTCTGCGCTCTCTAAGTTCCCTTGTGGTTCTCTTCGGTTTCATGAGCGGCCGCTCACATTAAACTGAGTCATTCAATATAAAAACTACTGATTCATGCAGCATGTTTTATTGCTGATATGTATATGAATGTTTACCAACATGTTAAGCACAATTTCACTGATGCTGGTACTCTTTAAAGTAGAATATCTGGTTTGAAAAGTAAGTGATGACTGCATGGCTGTGGTCCATTCCCAGTGGGGGAGACCTCAGGTTAATAATAGTCATCAAGTCTGAGGCTCCACAGACTCACTCAGGATGTTTCAAGTCAAACGTGAGGGATTAACCACAGCAGTAGGACGGAGGTCTTGACTCAAAGCCACAATCTCACACTGTGAGTTATCATGATGGGACCAAGAATAAACCAGGAGGACGTAAAGAACTTCAGTGTTGGAGAAGATGTCAGTGGATGTGATAACTGACACACAGGCTGCACCGTGAGGGAGTGGATTTACAAACAACCACGGCTCAATGATTCAGCGTTTTTACAATCTGCCTGATTCATTTCTGAGCCAAATCATTTTTTATATGCCTTGTGTCCTGAGTTTATCTGAAAATAATTTAAAATCAATATTTAGAAATAAACACCCAAGTGAAAATCAGCCAATTGTTAATATAGAACAACTGAATATAGCAGCTTTAAACTTAAAGAGTCAATGTATTGTATGTACTGAGCAGGACAGTTAACGTAAGAAAAATAAACTTGTAGGTGCTCTCTGGTGGACAAACTATGTTATTGCAACACTTATTTCTAATAATTTATGGGTTGACATCAGGTGAAAACATCCTGTTCTGAAAAGTGAAGCCAATGCTGAAGTAGCTTTAACCTGCATTCTTTCTAATGGCCATCAGGGGGCGACTCCTGTGGTTGCAAAAAGAAGTCTGATTGAAATCTATGAGAAAATGACCCTCAGTAAACATTGTAAACATGAGTTTATGGTCTCAATCTCCAGTTTCAAGTCTTCTTCAATACAGCATGATGTTCATTCAGTAAATGATGGTCCATTTAGAGTCAAACAGACCATAAAGCAACATTCACCACATGCTTTCAGTTCATGAAAGTGAATTGTAACATTTTGGTCGCCTAAAAACACCGTATTCAGTGTTCTGTTGTTCTCAGCTCCACCCTCTTGTGTCACATCTGGTTGCAAAAAAAACAAGATGGCGAGAGAAAAATGGCGAACTGGAGGCTTCAAAAGGACCACAAGCCAACCGGTGACGGATGTACAAGCTTACTTTGTCACAGATGAGAAACAATGTTAAACAACATTTCTTCTCCCTGCTGGACGTCTAGTGGAAAAGAGTTTAATACCATTGTCACCAGTCTCCACATGTGTTTCATTTCCTTCATTCAACAAAAAGCTTTTTTTCTTCCTATTCTGCATTCATTCAGCGCTCACACGCAAGAGACAGACCCCCCCCCCCCAAACACAATGCTTCACATGAACAGATGCTCAATCCCACCAGCTGATTGAAGGGGACACACTGGGGAGTTTAAAGTGGTCCTCTAGCTTGAGAACACAGACTCCACATTTATCCACATGTCAGCTGGTCCAGAGCTGCCTTTTAGCTCAAATTTAGCAAAATAAAAATACGTCACTGGTTTGCCTCTACTTACCCTTTTTAACATTTCAGATGTAATATCTTCAACACAGCTAGCGAGGGATTACTGGGGACATGTGATACCACTTGACTCGGAATAATTCACACTTCATTGGGAAACATCGCCTTCATACCAGGCATTCAGATGTATTCTATGCTTTGTTCTCTATTATTGCTACAGACATTAATATACCGGTAAAGCTGCTGCATGATAACTCGTGCACCATTATTCAAGTCATCTTCGAATCCAAAAGTTGAATAATTACACACAATTCTCTCTTTAAATTCTCTCTCGCTCATCGGCCTTCTAGCAGTCGGCAGGTGTTTTAGCTGCGATACAGAATTGACGAAGTAGTCATTGGTGTGTGGGGGAGTTGCTTTCTTTATTTGTGGCTCATACAGTACCTTTGTAACATTCCTTTGAATTTAGGAGTCATCTTTGAAGTGGTGTTGTGGTTTACTTGACACACTGATACATAGAAAAAGAAAACTCTGCTTCTTAGGTACAACTTAAAATTCTTATTTGTGTAAGCATGATACAGATGTGAAAATATGAAGGCCATCGATTTCTCTTAAACCTTTCACGCCACGCTCCTGACGGGTCGGGATGTTTTCTGATTGATCAGCGATCAAAACACTCGAGTCAACGAGAAGCTCTCGCCAACCTGCACATCACCTTTGCGAGCCTGTTTTCTAGCACGGTGGTGCCAGGCGCCCCTTTACACGGAGACTCTCTCTGAAGTTCCTTCACTAACGAGCTATACACGGACGCTCTGGTATGCACAGGTCAAGATGATATTCTACATCTCTTCCTATGTTTAGACTCCGATCATCTGTGCTTCATATTGTCTATGACTAAAATAAACACCACAATAATTTCCTTCAACAGAAGAGGCAGTAGCAGCTGCTAGAAGCAGTTCACTTTCTGTTTTTCCACATGCTGTTCACTCGTTCATCTCGTCCATGTCTTACAGCCAAAGAGTGTGGTGGGGTGCTGACAGACCAGCAGAGGATCATTCAGTCCGCTGGCTTCCCCGAGGAGTACGAGGATGAACAGATCTGCTACTGGCACATCCGTGTTCGCCTGGGCCAGAGGATCCACCTCCACTTCCTGGAGTTTGATGTGGAGGAGGACATGGGGTGTCTGTCAGATTACCTGGAGGTGTTCGACAGCTACGACGACGTCTCCGGCTTCGCTGGGAGGTGAGGGGTCTTTGAGGGGGGGGGGGGGGGGGAAGTAGGAAGTATCTGAACTTATAGCTCCCAAAACTTTAGAAAATTGAAACAGGATCTTCACAGGGCCAATATGAGGAAGGCCAAGGTATACACATGGGTATAACATTGATTTAAGAGGCCGCAAGGCACTGAAGTTGGCTACCTTTTGGTTGAAAAAACCCTGGCATGACCATATTCACAGCGGTTCCCTGACCTCTCACCTCAAGATATGTGGAAAAAAAAGGGTTTTATGGATACGAGCCCCCCCTTCACACATTAGGTATTACTGGAAAGATGGGACTCTTGTGGATCCATTGAGCCCAGTCATGTTTGATGATGCTAGTCCCCACAGTAGCCATTTTAAACTTGATTTATAAAATCACATGTTGTGACCTCTAGGTTTAATCACAGCCTCGTGAAACTTCACAACCACAAACAAGAGGCCGAGGTAATTCAGAGGATGTATGGCTTTCTCAGGTATAGTGACAATAAGGGGCTTTCCAGATCAGAAGTGCTCGCCATCCAATCGGCGAAAAATGTCCAAATGTCAAAAGTTTTTGATACCAAATCACAGCATGGACTTTTTTATGGTGTTCCTCAAGGTCGTGGTGTCTTAATGTGGTATATAATTGGGATTTATGGGCAAATTTGGGCATGGTTATGGCCACCATATGCTACTACCATAATCTTCTAATTTATGATTTATGACAAGAACAACTTGACACACAATGCTGAGCTGCATCTCAGATTAATCTTCAGTTTCCCAACTTTCAGATGATGTATTCCACTTCAGTGGCCTCTACTGCTGATTTGCTATTTCCCTCTAAAGATCCCCTGTTCCCCCTTAAAAGACTCAAAAAGCATCATAAGTTTACAGCATAATATGCAAACATTGTACACGATTCAACAGACCCATGAAAACATGTGAGCCACGTCACAATATTTAAACTAATATTAAAATGTTCCGGCTATGACAAGTCAAAATGTCTGCCGTAAATACATGAATTACAGTAATAACACTCAGTGGAGGTCCAACTCCCATTATTTAAAAAAAATTGCGTTAAAGGAATTATTTTTGTTATTGGAAATATTGTTTTTTTTTCAATTTATGAAGTTATAAAATGTCAGTAAAATGTGAAAATACTCGTTAAATGAGTTATATTAAAACAGAGAAAACCAGCAAATGAAATCACATTTGAGAAGTTTTTGTTCATTTAATCTCTGACACGATGAACTGATTATTGTTCACAGATTCTGCGGCGATTATTTACCTGACGACATCATCAGCACAGGTGACGTGTCGTCCTCTCGTCGTACGCTGCACCGTTGCACTCTGACGGATCTCTTGATCATTTGTCTCCCGTGTTTTCTGTTTTCACAGGAAACGTGATGACGCTGAAGTTCCTCTCTGACGCCTCGGTGACGGCCGGCGGCTTCCAGCTACAGTACATTGCCTTTAATGCGTCTCTGGTTTCACAGAATCACACCCATTACTTCCACTGACCGATGCTTTAACACACTGATGTCATCCTGTGGCTGTACTCGTGATGTCGTTGGTTGCATCGTGTACTGTAATTAATATGTCTTTATAGCTGATTAAAGAAATAATTCTGTCATTGAGTTGTGTTGAAGTTTCTGATCTTACGTTCCAGATTAAACAAACAATCCGAACTTTGTGTTCACCTCATCCTGAGGTTTACTTTGTGGAAAACAAACCTGTTTTCTGGTTATTACAACTATATTTTCATTGACTTTCACACTGCAAAGCGTTTTCACAGCCAACCATTGTTTCTGAATATTTGGGTTAACTATTAATGTTGCTTCTTGGTTTTTATTACTCTCCATGCACATAACTTATTCATAAACACCTACTGGGTTTATAATGTTGTAGAGCTATATACATGCAGTCCATTTACCAACCCTAAAAGTTTGAGTCTCCAAAAGATGAATGATACACATTTAAAAATAAACACAATAACACTCATTCATTGCTATTTAAACACTGCTATGAATAATTACAATGTTAGCTCTCTGGTGATAAATCATAGAGTGTATAAAACATGGACAAAGTCTCCCGAAGGTTTGTAAAGAGTCGTAAAATTTAAATTAAGATGTAATATTATAGATTAAAAAAAAACGTTTATTGATCCCTGGGGGGAAATTCACAAATACAGCAATAAATAAAGTAATTAAACCGAGCTCCACCTTTACCAGCTGCAACGTTAAAGCAATGAACACATTAATGCATCAATAATTACAATGTACAGGCCATCTTTTACTGAAGTACAAGATGTGAGTACTGTGCTTTCTATCCTTCTATTTTATCTACTCATTTTTCATTCATATTCATTCATCTTCTTGTGTTTTTGTGTTGTGTTTCATGCCTTCTGTAAAGCACCTTGTTGTTGTCGTTATTATTATTATTAGTATCAATCACAACACTGTCAGCTTGCTCTTCTCCATATAAGGAGTCAAATGGGCGGAACCGGATGTGATGTGTGCGGGGTCAAAGGTAACTTTGTACGTCGGCGTGGTGGTTTGGCGCCAGCAAATTTCGCGGGGCAACAAGAGCACAAGAGAAGAAGAAGGAGGCTAAAATATCGAACATAAGAACAAGTGGAGCACGTAGTTACAAACGGCAGACAGTGAACCGGACGGCCGCTGGAGTTACCGGGTGTCCCTCACTGGGTTCGATGGTGTGTCTGTGTCGTTTCTTCTGCTGCTTGCGTGTCGTCCTGAACTCCGAGGTGAGCAGTGTTTGTTGTGTGGAAAGTGTAAATATTTGTCCGTTATCTTTTCATCTACTCGTCTGTTGGTGAGGCTGACACACACGGGAGGTGAGGCGGTGTCACCCCGGCGTTGGTCCTCTTGTTTCCCGCATTAAACTAGCAGCCCACTCGGAACACGCAGCTAAAGCTAGTGGACGTTAGCAGGCTGCAGGCTAGTGCTGAATACTGAAGGCTCACGTTAGTCCCTGTGTCCGTTACATCCATGAAATGAAGATGTGGTGTGTATGCATTGACTGTGATGATGTTATATACAGCAGGACACACTTTGTCAGACTTGTTTTGGTTCCTCTGGGTGTCCGAGAGGAAGTCTGGCCTCTGGTAGCATCCTCTAAACACACCTTTGTCCACTCTTAAACCTCCTCTTGTCTTCTTTTGATCTGCTGTTCACAGCTCTGGATACAGTGGAGGGTGATCACAGGTCTACATACATCTCACTGAGGTAAGTCCATGTGTTTCTGCTTATTCACAGTCATGATGTCATCTCTGTGAGGTAGCCATGGTGCACAAAGCTGATGCAAAAAACACTTTTTAAAGTCACCAAATACACTTGATTATTTACAAATATATCAGTGTTTTACACCACAGAGCACAGTGTTATTTACATAATACCCTTTTGTTTTAACACAGGTTACAAAGTGCTTTACAGTAACTGTAGTCAAGCCTAAATCAAAGCACACAGTGCATACAATAATACAAAATACATACGAATGCACTTAAGATTGAAGGTTGTGCCAAAGTCTGGGTGCTCTGACAGCTTCAGGGTCGTCATATTTCTAAGTTCTCCTTTTTAAAGCGACTTGTTACAAGCGCGTCCAGTTATGTCTTTGCCGCCTGCTTTCACTCCGTCCTCTCCGTGCGTCTCTTTCTTTAGAGGCCTTGCGGAGGCGAGTAATAATGATGGCGACGGCGGAGCCTCCGAGCGGCTCCAGCTTCCTTCCTCTGCTGGAGTCTCTGGAGGACGGCGCCGCTGGACAGTCGGAGCAGACGGACGCCTACCTCACCATCGCCAAGTACGTTGCTCGTGCTTCGGCCATCTTCTGGATATGTGAGAGGACGTTTTGTCTCATTCACAACTGGAATATGAGAATGAAAATAATCAGTTTTTTCCTCTCCAGTCGGCTCAGCGGAGAGGAAGGCCGGCAGTTTCTTCCTGCAGTTGAAAAGCACTTTCCTCGTTTGGGTAAAGCCATCTTGGTGAGTCTTTCTGGACATCATTTATTCACATGAAGCTCGAGGAACTTCCTAAATCTTCCATATTTTATTTATGATGCATAACTCTGCTCTTGTCTCCAGGCTCACATAACCAGTCCGACCGCAGAGCTGAGCCAAGCTGCCCTGCAAGCTTTAGGGTTTTGTTTGTACCATTCTCACATTGTCTCAGGAGTGCCTGGTACATGACTTTACATATTTTAAACATTCATATTTATTCACATGTGACTACGTTCTATGGGGAGTATAATCGCTGCAGAGGGTGATTCTCTTTTATCTTGTTTTGCAGAAACCTTTGCAGCAGAAATACTATCAGCACTTTGCTCCCTGGCAGTGAAGTCGACCGATAAGAACACGTGCACCAGAGCATTGTGGGTCGTCTCCAAGCAGAGCTTTCCTCCAAATGTGGTCGGACAAAAGGTGAACGTCAGCAGAGGCTTAAATCCAGTGAATTGGGACTGAGAACCAGGAAGTGACGGTGCTGCTGTACTCATCCATGTTGCTTCACTTATCAGGTGTCATCTATACTGGGAACACTGGAGAGTGTGTGGAGCAGAGAGGACATCCAGTCCGTGGTGATGGAGCACGAGGCCTTAAACGTTATCATCAGGTAAAGGAACAAGAGATGATGCTTTATAGGATGGAGGTGTTTATATTAGCAATAAGTCAGATTCTCCTTAGATGATGCTTGCATGTCTCCATTGTTATTGGAGGGTGACTAAGCTGATTGTAAGAGTTGGCTCTAACTGGTCCCGGTGTTTTTAAAGGATGCTGGAGCAAGCGCCGGCCCAGATGGGCGACGGAGTGCTGAGGTGGGCGACGCTCGTCATCCCGCTGGTGGTCCACTCTGCCTCCAAGGTGCGTCTCCGGGCCGCGGCGGCCATGGAGATGGGCATGCCTCTCCTCCTGGAGAGACAGATGGAGGTGGCCGGCATCATCGAGCCGATGATGTCCTCGGTGAGTATCGCTGCTCGTACCGTGTTGGTGGTAACGTACCAAACGTGAGAGATATTCGTCTGGAGATATTCAGCAGATTGTTGCTATTCATGGGGGAATACAGATTTTCGAGATAAGCATAATTCACTTACTGCCCGACTTCCTCGTGTTGAACATCAAGAGGAAAGGGAATTTAAAAGTAACTTTGATGTCTTTACAGAAACTGATCCCAGAGCTCCAGAAGCTTTTCATCTCCAAGAATGAAGCCAATGTCCTGAAGCTCTGGCCTTTGTTTGTGAAACTGCTGGGGAAGGTAAAGTGTGTGCATGTCTGCATGTTGTGTATTTCTTTCTACAAATCCATGAAGGACTGTGCATTCATAGTGAGGCACATTCGAGGATCAGAACCATTTTTAGCTTTGATTCCTGGTTGACCTGGTAGAGCGGGTAACCGATGTACCAAGGTTCAAATCCGACCTGAGGCGCTTCGCTGCACGTCGTCCCCCCTCTCTCCTCTCCCCAGCCTGTCTCCTCTGTCTAATAAACGCAAAATGACCCAAAAGATAATCTTCATAAACTAACTGAAAGTTCTGACAGTTCTCGGATGTCTTTCTGCAAAGGATATACTGTAGTTATTATCTGGCTACGTCAGACGTATTGAAATGTGTTTCCTACTCAGTTGCTGCACAGAGGAGGTCCCTTCATCAACAGTCTGCTGCATCTGGAGGAACTCGGCTTCCGCAGCTCCTCCCCCACCATCAAGAAGATCGCCTTCATTGCCTGGAAGAGCCTCATAGACAACTTCGCCCTCAATCCAGGTGAGCCACACACTCTCTGGTCCCACTTTTTTTAATTTCGCTTCAGACTAATCCTGTTCTTTAAGCTCTTAAGTCTCTCCATGGCTGAGTTTCTTTTTTTACTTTCTTGCATCCTGAAGACATCCTGTGCAGCGCCAAACGTGTGAAGCTCCTGATGCAGCCGCTCGCGTCCATCAATGTCAGGACGGAGGTCCTGCTGCTCACCAAGGTGGAGGTCTGGTGGTACCTGGTGGTCCAGCTCGGGCCCAACCTGTTGTCCAACTTTGATCAGGTTAGTCTGTCTCTCTCTCTGTCTGTGTCTCTCTCTCTCTCTCTCTCTCTCTCTCTGTCTGTCTCGGAGCATCAAACACTATTTCCTGCATCTGCTGAATTTTTATGAACCAAATTATTGTGAGAATGTAATTTATTTATGTAAAGGAAAACAAAGTACTGGTGGTATGATAATCTGATAGTGTGAGGGGACAGGATGTCGTACAGATTGTAAAGCCCTCTGAGGCACATTTGTGACTTGTGATTTTGTGCTATTCAGATAAGCTGTAAGGCTTTCAGGCATTCTGTATCTATTTTTAAGTATCTGTCCTCCTGTTGAACTTGTGATTTGTCGTTCTGCAGGTTTCTGTTCCTCTGCTCCAGTGCGCCATTGGATCCGACTCCTCTTCGGTCCCAGGAACCCCTTCTAGAGCCGTCGGTCAAAACGCCGCCGTCGCGCCGGGCACCCCCAAGTCCGGTATGTTCACACGGGAACCTCAATCCCACACAGTATGTGGTGCTACACTGTCTTACACACACACACACACACACACACACACACACACACACACACTGAAGTTACATCAGAGTGAGCGCGGACATTGACGGAGACTGTTATTTGTGTTTTTTATTTATTGTCTCCTCCTACAGCAGGCTTCAGCAGTCCGGCCAATACGTCTCGGATGAGCCTGAACTCCAGCGTGCAGATCCCCACCACCTTCCCCTCCATCCAGCTGCTGGGTCTGGAGATGTTGCTCCACTATTTTCTGGGACCAGATGTTGTACCCACGGCGGCAAAGACGAAACTCAACCTGAGTCTTGGTGAGAGTCCGACAGCCACGCATTAGCTACTCGTACATAATGGCGTTTCTTCATCCGTGTTTTTACCAGAAAACTCCACGGAGCACCTTGTTTTAACGGACTCTCACCGACACACATTTGGCAGAATGCACCGCCCCAAATGTCACAGGCTCGATATATTGAAATATAAAAACCTGCAGTTTAATCACAACCTGCCTCTCTTCTGGTTCCAGAGCCGCTGACCCACCCGCTCCTCTCCGGTGCTTCCTCCTTCACTAAACATGCGGCCGTGCTCACCTCCAACATCAGAGATGGATTCACCAACGTCGGCAAAGACGCTCCAGGTAAACGGTCCATCGTTTAAACGAGCTCGTGTAGTTTCTCTCCACCTGCTCCTGAGTTGAGTTTGTTGTTGTTTTAAGGTTCTTGTGGGAGAATGAAATGCCAGTTAAATATGTCGGACCTCTTCATATTACTGAAAACATGTGAGACTTGGTTATAAAATGATGCAGTGATTGCTGATCATCTGCATGTAAATCTCTTCTCCTTCAGATTCTCTTTTGGCCGTTTTATGGACGAGTCTCGTCCGCTTTGTCAACTTAACGATAGAATCTGGTGAGTTCTTCAACAGTCAAACACTATGTATTCTTGTCTCCAGTGCAGTAGCTAAACATGCACAATTATATCATGTTACATCTTTAGAAGCAATTAAAGAAATCGTACTGTAATGTTTGACAAGAAGCCTGTGATGCCACACGTACCTTTTTTACATTTACGGAGCTTTTATTTGTGTTTCTCATGGTTTTATTACCACAACATAAGACAAACTTTCATAACTTCCAAATTCCAGCTTTGAAATAAAGGACGTATAGTAAAACTGGACGTCATATGTGACGTTATTGTCTCAATAGAAACCTTTCTTCTGTCATTGTGGCGGCTGCTCAGCAGTGCGGAGATCTTTAAAGTCGTGGTTCCCGCCTCGCAGCTCCACATAGAGCACTCTTGATTGGGTCTGGGCTCCGTCATTAGGGATGAGGAACCGGTGAGACCTCGTCCTCATCTCCTGCCCGGCCCACTCCCACTGTCGCATCAGTTTAAGTCAGAGCGGTCAGACCCTCGTGGTCTGGACTGCCGTGAAGAGGAAGAAACTACTGAGGGGTTCGTCCCCAATGATGACTTATATTTTAAAACAAGGAATCATGTTTTAGTCTTTGTGTGTGTTGCTGATGGGTCTGTCCTCTGGGTGTCAGCAGGCAGTAAGAAGGATCGTCAGGGAGGTGAAGTGCTGACGCTGATGCTTCAGGCTCTGCAGGCCATCGTCGCCTCAGAAGCTCTGCCTGCAGACAAAGTTCTGGTAAGACCGAGATCCAAACGCTTCAGGTCTGAACTCTCAGCTTCCGTGTCCCTCTCTCACTGGAGGGCTGTCTAGAGTTACTTTATTGATTTTCTGTTTCAGCGAATCTCAGCTTGCTTGTCCGGCTGCTTTTAACCGACTTTTATTTGAATATCTTTGAATTTGATTGTTCCAAATTGTCTAAAATCCAAACATCTGTTGAATCTTCTCCCTCAGATTCTGTTTGAAGGCACAGTGAAAGGTCTTCCGCAGAGAGTTCTCGGCTCCGCCTCCTATCAAGTGGGCAAGATGGATGTTCTGAATGTGAGTGCTTCTCTCTTCTATGTTGAGCACGTGTTCATAGTCCGTATTTAAGGAAGAGCTTATGAGAAAGAGGATCGGTTAACATCTTGTGTTTGTTCCTCAGGGAACGCCGGCTCTGTTCCTCATTCTGCTCCTCTACAACAGCAGCTTGCTCTCTGCCTACATCGAGGACGAGAGGTGGGTCTGATGTTCATCCTTCATTCATTCATGTCTGTTTAATCTGTGCTCACAGCTGCAGTTTGATATATTTAGACAAAAGAGATCCATGGTTCTATTTTATATTGTATTCAACACAAGTTGTTTCTAGCAGTTAATCTAACTTTTGGATGTCTTGCTAATGTTTTATTTACAAATATTTCAGTATTAAATATGTTTTTTTTTTTTTTTTTTGTTTTTTTTTACTTGATGACTAAATTGCAAGACTGAAACCTGGTTGATGTCATATTTAAGTGTAGTTGTCACAATTATCAAAGCTAAGTGGGCCAGAACTTTAGAATTTCATAATTGTTTTTAGGAATAAGTAATTGAGTGATCTCTCGCTCGCTCTCTCTCTCTCGCTTGCTCCATCTCGCTCCATACCACTCTATCCCTCTCTCGCTCGCTCGTTCTCTCGCTATCTCTCTCACAGTACTAATGCATTATACATTTTAGTTTCAGTGCAAATGTAAATCACAGGATGTGCTTTTTCCAATAAAAATATAAAATTAAACATTTTGTTGAGTTATATTGTTTTAAAAGAAAAATCATTAGAAAAAAGAACAAACTTAATACACCTTTTTAAGCTCTAATCATATATTTTATATATATTTTTGCTTTGGAGTTATGCCTCTTCATATTCCTATATACATCTCATAAAGTGTTGCTCGATGTCTCTCCGTCTGCAGGTTCTTTCAGTGCCTCCAGACGCTGGTGGGCTGCGGTCTGTTGGGCCCCACGTCCCCGCTGGCGTTTGGGGAGGCGGTGCTCGGCGCCATCAGACGCAGCGCCGGGTCCGTGCAGAACAAGGAGCAGCTGTGGAGGATGTGGAGCGTGATGGTCAGCCCGCTCACCGACACCATCACACAGGTGGGAGGAGGAACGGAGGGAACGGGGGATCGATGTTTTAAAACGTATATATTCTTCTGCCTTAATTTAGGTAAATATAAGTACTATTGCAGAGCGTTGGAGAAGCTCTTTACTGTGATGCGTTTCCTCTGATGGTGTCGTGAGCTTGCCAGCAGAGCACTAAAGGAACATTCTCAATCTTTTCTTTCTTTTTACAGTCGAATGAAGTCAACCAAGGTGACGCTCTGGAGCACAACTTCAGCGCCATGAACTCTGCCTTGTTGTTCCCCATCACACACCTACTACATGGCACGCCGCTGCAGCAGGTCTCTTTACCTACATGACTGTCATACTTCTTAACCACAGTTTGTCCTTTTTAAAAAAGGCCACGCGGCACCGATCCAGAGATCCTGTTTTCACTTTATTTCGTGTTTTTTGTTCAGGCGGCCCAGAAGCCGATGCTGTCCTCGTGGTCCAAACTGTACAAAGTGTTCGCCCGCTGCTCTGCGCTGGTGGTCACAGCAGAGGAGAACATCTGCTGCGAGGAGCTCTGTGCCAAGATGACAGCTGCGATAGACAGAGATGCTTTAGTGGTGAGTGGAGGAGAGGAAAAAACTCAAAAAAGACAAAATTAATAACAAAAAAAATTGTATTCATCAGAACACGAACTGGTGAACTTATTCCTTTAATTTGTTTTAAAAACCAGCCTGCTTTAATGTGTTGATGCTATCTGATCCTCCAGGTTCCTTCTGCATTAAATGCCGTTGCCAGTCTCCTCCAGGTCATGGTCGAGTGTGTGGACTTCTCGCCGTTCACTCCTCAGTTTCAGCAAAAGCTGAAGTGTAAGAGAACTTAAGCTCACTTTATTTCACACTTGGATTAAATTGAGAATATAATTTTTATTCACTCTTGTTTCTTGCAGCGCCTCACACTCCGGTAAACTGGACGAGAAAGAGGAACAAGGTCCTGGGGAATCTGTCCACCTTCCAGTCCCTGCTGGTACAGTGTCTAGAGGTCTATCTGGAGGGCCCCGGGGCCTCCTCTGAAGCCACAGGACTGGCCCTGGTCTCCATACTGTCGGCTCTCTTCACCAACCTCGCTCTCGCCAACACGATCAAGGAAGCTCTGACTTCTCTGATTCAACCCGTCACCCTCTTCTACAAACAAGCAGCCAGTGAGCCGCCTAAGTTCTCCTCACAGCTTCTGAGAAAGGTGCGTTCTTTGTCAGGCGGCTGCACAAGTCTTTTTGCTTTTCTAAGCATTTTTAGTAATGACTATCTGCTTTTCTTTCAGCTGGAGAAGCTTCTCTGCGACGTTCTCGGCTGCCTGCAGACCCGCTCTACCTTAGCGTACGACGATGAGCTCCTGGCTCTGCTCTCTCCTCTGCTTTGCGTGTCGTTTCCTCACAAGAACAAGCAGCTGCGCTCCTCAGTCGCCCAGTTCTGGAACGCCACCTTCGGCAACTCGGTCGGCCTCACATACCCCGATGAGATCAGGTAAAAAAACGAAAAAACATCCTCGGGTCTCATTTAATGCTGCGTTCACATTTTTGACCCCAGCAAAAGGCCAAATGTACGTTTATTCATTTTGACGGAGACGAGTGCATCACAGTGGTAGAGAGGGATGCGCCCCCGAAACCGGGTTCTAAATATCTGAAAACCCGGAGTATTTGGGTAAAATGAAGAAGTGACTTTTGTTGTCAGATTTTTCTGCATGTGTTTAGGGATTTATGTCTATAAAACCATGATGACGTACTGCTACAACAGAAATGTAACAATAGAAAAGTTCTTGTTTCATGACAGGCCAAATGAATTTAGGTGGGCTTAAAGCGAACTTAAATGTTGCCATTTTTCTTTACACAGACCGATATTGAGCCAAGTGAAGCAGAAGACCCCGATCATTCTTCCTGGCTTTGAGGCCATCTGTGTTCCTGATGAGCTCAGTGGACCTTACTCTGTGAGTTGTGACTTTAGTAATATTCTCTACATTGTTGTTGTTATTTGTGGCTGAACTCGTTTGTGTCTTTTTAGAGTGAGAGCTCCCAGCTGGAAACAAATCTCAGTGGGATGCCGGTTTCATCCGTGCTGAAAAGGTCTGCTGAGCTGAAGGACGGCAGCTCCACCAAGGCCTCCAAGTCAGTTTCTGTAAGTTCAGACTCGGACCAGACCAGCTTTCACGAGGAACGTCTTGTGTTTTGCAAATCGTTCGGACATAAATTAAGAGGCAAACATATTTTACACACTATAGAGCTTAATGTGAGAGGTTTAGATTCATGGATAGGTCAAAGTTTACTACCTGTATCTACAGAGTCGCCTGTTTGTGTTGGCACATTGTGTCATCAAGAAGGGAGACCATGATTTTCTTTTCCAGCTGTTTTATCACTGGCAACGTGTAGGGCTGCAAAAGATGTTTATTAAGGCCTGAGCACAGACGAGCAGTGAGGACACTGTTGAAATGCAATAAATTATTTATGCAAATGAATCACCCTTCCTCTTTCATTAGTGTGGTGCGAGGGTCCGAGACTTTATGTAATGTTAAAATAAGATGGGAAATCTGCCATTTTGCAATAAGAGAAAGCATTTTGTTGCGATGCCACTGTATCATCCATTCAGACATGTTTGGTTTTGAATTGCTCATCGTCCCACCTTCAACAGACAAAGCTGGACTTTGGCTCTCCTAAGCCTCCTCCCAGAGGAGTTTTGGAGGAAGAGGCCTCCATCGACTTTGTCTTCATCCCTCCTGAGACAAAGGAGCGAGTTCTGACGGAGCACCAGAAGGAGGTGAAAAGGACTAAAAGGTCAGATTTGTCCTCTTGTCTGATAGTTCATCAGTGTCGTTTATTAAATATAATATAAATTCAAAGTGTCCATGTTGTCAGTCTGGTGTAGAGCTAATGTTTGCTTTGGCACACAGGGTTGACATCCCTGCCATGTACAACAACCTCGATGCCTCTCTGGATACATCGGTTTTCACCCAGTACACACAGAGTCAAGACGACTCTTTGTAAGTCCTGAGCTCGTGCTACCAGAATCCAGATCAATTCCTGCGCTCTCGTACCAGCACAGCATTTGTATAATGAAACATTTTTCCAACAGGGACAAACTGGCAACTGAACAAGCTGACAAGGAAACCAAAGAGGCTCCTGGCAAGGTAACGCACAAACCCATCAAGGTCAAAAAAATAAAAAACACTGCCAGGAAAGACTCTACTGAGGGCTTGTTTTGTCCTGTTCTTCATTCTGCCAAAGCGAGAATGAATAAAACAAAACACTCCTTGTACATTACTTGCAAACACAGCCCAAGTTTATTTTGGTATTAACTGCAACTGCAGTTTTTTAACCTGGAGTTGTTGCGGTCAATTCATGCTCCTAATGATTTCTGTAGTAACCGTGTTGAACTCTGTCAGTATCAGGATCAGTCTCCACACTCAGAAGGAGTTGGGTGAAGCCTGGCCTTCATTGACTTGGTTAAATTATAAATAAACCTAATTGTAGACTCGCTTTACCCCCATATGAGGCTTATCCAAATGGCAAAATACTTCTTCAAAAAGCAGAAATCAAATGGTGTGTCAATTTTGTGTCCGGGTTGAAATGGCAGCGAGTAAAGCTGGGCTCGAGCGCTTCCTGGGGGGTCTTTAGTTGTCCCAGGCCAGTTGTGTAATCTCTCCAGGATGTTGTGGCTCTGCTCCAGAGTCTCTGCCCCATGAGGCAATCCAGGAGGCAAAGCTCCCAAATGTTCTTACAGCACATGAAATAACAATAAATTATGAACATTATCGTTTGCTTTTTAATTCATTACGCAGTACACAAACATCTTTAAAACCTGTTTCAATGCATTATTTTTGTGGTGTGTTCTTTCACACACAGACGCAGATGAGGTTACTCTTACGAGTAGTGAGACCCAGAATATTCTTGTTTTGTATAAGTCACATGTTTTTGGAGCACTGTAACATTTACATCACGGTTTGATTGGCATTTAAAACTATTCTTTAGTTAAAAACACACCACTACAAATGAAAATGTCACCCAACTTGCATTGTATACTTATTCAGTCTTTAAAAGTGTATGTTTTTGTCCTTTGCAGACAGATTCAGTTTTAAGCATTTGGTTTCTTCCAGGTTCCTCAGGAAGATGAAGTAAAAGGGGAAGACTCAGAAGAGACTCAAGATTTTGCAAGTCCAGAAGCAGTAGAGAACATGCCAGAAAACCACCAGCAGGAGGAGATTATCCCTGAGTCAGCAGATGTTTCTATGGAGGATAATACTAAGAGTGATGATAGAGCAGAAGACTTGGACCTGCATTCTACAGAAGGCACAAGTCCTAACATCTCTGCGTCTTCAGATTTGGTCTCGGGGACACCCCAGAAACCCAACAGTCGCCGTCAGTCCTTCATCACCCTGGAGAATTATGCTGAGGGAAAACCTGCCAGTCCCAGCAGTACGTCCACCTTCACAGGTACCCTCTTAAAGACCTCCAATAGCCAAGAACGCTCTAAAACCAGAAGGAAGTTGTCCTCTCGGGCTTCCCGGACATCCACTGGCCCTAACTCTCAGGATTCCCAGTCTTCCCAGTCAGGAAACATGAACTCACAGTGTCCTGTGAACAATGCCCTTGAGTCTCCTGTAAGGCCAAAAGACTCTGGGAGAAAAAGTGAGCCAGTAAGGCTGACCGAGAGACTACCCAGTGACCCAACAGAGGACGAAGACGTTATCCCGGACACCCAGACTGAAGTGGAGGGCAAAGAGGGTACGGAAATGGCTTCCTCATCAGAGGAAATTACACCCTCAAGCCAGGAAGAGGAATCTGACCCAACTCTGGATGATTCTCAATCTTCTCAAAGTGAACCAAGGCGGTCTGGACGCTACAGAGTAAGACCTCAGCTGCCCGGAGAGGACCCTGAGGACCGGGAAGAGAAATACACCCCCCCGAAAAAGAGGCTTTCTGGAGAGGAACCTAAAAGGGATTCTCCAAAGTCAGAATCGGCGCAAGGCAGACGAAATACGAGAAGTATGCAGGCTGCTGAGAAGGGCAGTGGCAGAAACCGATTACGAACAAGGTCTGAGAGGGGCAAGAGTGAGTCGAGCCAAATCAATTCACAGGGAAAAGCACACAAGAAGATCAAGCTGTACAGTAGTTCAGATGATTTCCTTGATAAACCTGAACCCAAGAGGAGAAGCACCGGTGGGCTTCACTCCAGCCAAACTGACTTGCAATCTGATAACGAAAGCCAGTCACAGGGTAGGGAAAGACGGCGGAGTAAAGCAACATTGGATGGTGAAATGAAGAAAAAGGTTGTGCCTGACAAGGAAGAGTCCAGCCAACCTGCCAAATATGAGCTGGTAGAACAGGCCGAAAAGGATATTAAGCCAAAGAAAGATTGTCAAACGATCACTCCTTCCCCTCAAACTGTTGGCAAATCCCAAGAGTCTCAGCTTTTAGAAAAGATGACCAAGGATGAGAGAGATTCTCAGATAGTTGTTGCTTCTCCAGCTAATGAAGAGTCCCAAGATAGAACAAACACCACAAAAAGGTTGGTGAATATATCGGAGGTCAAAGACAAACTGAAAACAAGTGAAAGCACAGATGACAGCCTTAGTCAAGAGGACTCTCAAGTGATCACACCTTCTTCTGACAGCCAGTCTGTGCGTCGATCCAGAAGAAGCAAGGCATCATCTGAGGAAGCGGGTTCTGAAGATAAAAGTGAAAATAAGGATTCGTTAGAAGGGCAGAGTAGGTCTAATTCTCAGGCAGCTGTCGGTCAGCCAGAGGCTGGAATTGCAGGTAGGACCAGAAGGAGCAAGGTACAAGACGAGCAGTCAAAGTCGAGTCCTACCACAACCCCAGAGAGTTCTCAATCACTAGGGACTGCAGGATCAGCAGAATCATCCAAAGGCTGGGGCAAAAGCTCAAGAAGAAGATCTTCTCCAGCGTTGCCTGTAGCCAGTAAAGGATCCTCAGAGTCTGAATCCTCGGAGGTCAAAGAAAATCCCCCTGTGCCCAAAAAGAGAGGAAGGAAACTGCGAGTGTCTCTTCCAAGTCTTCTCACTATTGAATTTAAAGAAGGTAAAATTAGTAAGGGTATGGTAAAGGATGATTCTGATACTTCTCAAAAGGCAGATTCGCAAAGCACAGAATCTCAAAATACAACAGATTTAGAGAATTCACAGGCATCCCAAGACAAGGATTCTGAATCGCTCCAGGTTCCATGTAACACTGAGGAGCAAAGTAATGAAGAATCACAGATGGAGGTAGAGGTTGATGCTGTTGTAGAGAAAATTGAGACTGACGACACAAAGAACAGCGATTCACTCAGTGTGTCACCTCCCAAAGAGCAAACGCAAAGAGACTCCAACATTGAGAATACCTCGTCACAGGGAGGTGACACTGGAAACTTGCCATCCACTGAGATGCTTGAATCAGTTGGGGTCCTTTCTGAACAGACTCGGGAAGAGTTGCCCTGTGACACATCTGTGTTATCTGTTGAGGCACTGGCGCCTCCTGATGAGACGACAGAGAAACTGCAGGTCTCGGAGTCTTCAGAGGAGAAAGCTGAAGTGTCCGAGTCTGGGGACAATGTTACAGAAGCACAACAAGATGATTCAGATTCAACCCACCAAGAAGATCCAGTTGTTCCAGTGAAAGACGGAGCTGAAGATGATCCCAATGCGTCCTTTGGGCAAAACCACATTGAGAGTCCAACTTTTTCAAAGGAGGAGGAACAGTCTGCCTCCATCAATGAAGATGAATCTACATCCCAGCATGTTGAGGCCAATGCCGGAGACGACATCACGCCACTACAGGAGAGCGATAAAGACGACAAAACTCAAATTGTGGAGTGTAACGGCGAAGAGGAAACTCAGACCGCCTATAATGAGAATGACGTAGTAGCAAACTTGGATGCTGACGTTAGCAATGCGTCAGTGTTACCAGAATCGACGACCAACGACACGTGCTCGGATTCTCCGGCGAAGCAGAAGGACCTGGAGGCTTTAATGGCGGCAGATGTTGGCGAAAGCCCCAGCAGTGGCAGTACCAGAGGAACCTGGTCTCCTTCAGCCTCCCCATCGACCAGTATTCTTAAGAAGGGCCTGAAGAGACCGCTAGAGGAGGAGACTACCTCACCTCTTGTCAAAGTAAGTGACAAAGCATTTGTACAATCTGCAAATGCATTTCCAACACTCATGTGCTCCTCTTTAAAGTCTTTATTTTCTCCTTTACCTTTGCAGTCTAGACGTGTGTCTTTTGCTAATCCAATCCAACATCAGGAACTAGCAGACGACATTGATCGTCGCAGCCCCGCTATCAGAACCAGCTCCCCCAGAAGATCCAAAGGCAGCGCTATCCCACAGCCGAAGGTATGAATGAGGCCAGCATTTTTCCTGATTGCCATATTTCTGATTCAAACCTTTTTCTTAAGCAAAAGATCTTCTTGGATCTAACACGACACCCTTCTGCTGTTCTAGTTTGTTACTACACCAACAAAAGGCCTGCTGATCCTGAGTCCCAGAAATCTGCACAGTCCAGGTTACAAGAGCTCCAAGAAATGCCTGGTATGCACGTCACACATTTAAAATCAACATTCGTTATTGTCACCATTTAGAGTCCTGTTTCTGTTTGTCCAATGCTTTGGTTTTTGACCAAATACTTGCTAAATGAATGTCTTTCCAACCAGCATCAGCTGTACTTTTTGTTTACTGCTAATTAGCAAATGTTACCATGCTAGCACACATTGTAAACATACTTGATAAACATCCACATGCAATGATTATCATTCTTAGCATAGCATACATGTTACCCACAATGCAACTTGACCGGTGACCCGTCTCCTTTTAAAGTGCTGTGAACTCGGTATGATCAGTGGGTGGCTAAAAAGCTCCATACAGTTCTCTGTTGGTGCATCAATGAAGCACTTCTGCAGTGTTGGTTCTCAGTTGGAGGCTGTTAGTCCTGATGCTAGGCACAACCTTTCTCACCCCAGATTTCCGAAATGAGCCATGAGCCGCGGCCCGTCTCCAGAGACTGCATCTATCCTGCCCTGGTTGGCTGCTCTACGCCTGTAGAAGCTGTGCTGCCTCAGATATCTTCCAACATGTGGTGAGTACCGCACAGGGTTAATAACAGGAAATATTTAATCTAGTGTCTTATCAGGTGCATCTATCTGTTAACGGTGTTGCTCGTCCTCATAGGTCTCGGGGTTTCGGGCAGCTTGTTCGAGCCAGAAACATCAAGACTGTCGGTGACCTCAGTGCTCTTACTCCCAGTGAAATCAAGACTCTTCCAATTCGCTCTCCGAAGATCTCCAATGTCAAAAAGGCACTTAAAAGTTATGAACAACAGGTATGCCAGTGAGTTAGAGGGCCGTGAACAGCATTGAGACCACACAGCACAGACGTATGAAGGTTTGAATTCTTGTATTTAATATCTTAACAATTCTCTTCTAGCGTAAAGGACGAGGTGGTGATGAGTTGAAGAGTTTTGATGAAACGGAGATGATGACCTCTGAACTGGAGGAGACCAGTGCTCCTCAAAACCAGGATGAGGAGGACAAGACCTCAGGAGAGACACTAGGTGGGTAGAAATCTGTGCCACTGGGATTACATGGTGTGACTCAAATTTTAAAAACAATCTTGAAATTTCACCAAAGAATTGTTTCTTGCCTTTATGCTAAGCTTATTTGTCGTAGCGTCATATTCACCGTTTATAGAGCCTTTTTACAGATTGTAAACAAAGCTGATGTGTGCGCCCACGAAGTTTGGCAACGGAAGTACGTTGGAGTGCAACAGGATGTCGCAAATGCAACCAAAAAAAGCCAACCATTAACATAAGTTCCTACGAGCAACCACGAGCGCATTTGGCTGATCATCAGTTAACACGGTCACTCGTTAAAGTGAAACAGCCGTGATTCTGTAGAACCTGAGTCCGCTGTTGGGGATATCGATTCCGACAAAAGAACACGCAACATACAGACATTTTGTTTCTGTTAACACATTTAATTCAGTGTTTACAGCTTCCTAACTCGTCTGGTTGGCTGAGGTGAAACGCCACTTGTGTTGCAAACATGTGCACGTTGGCTGTAAAAGGGTCTTTCGACATACGCGGTGTATTGGTCCTCTTAACTTTTTAAGTTTAACGTCACCTTTCCATTTACAGCAACAGAGCTGCTGGACGAGCCACTTCCTGCAGATGAGAGGCCCGAGCGCGACATCTCCGGAAATCAGACGCCCGACACGGCGGCCGGAGGACGTGAACCAGAAGGACGGCTGCGGTCAGAGGTGGAGGCGCTGACCGGCAGAATGACGCCGCTAGAACTCAGTTACTGCTCCCCACAGCAGCTCGTTCACATCCACGACCAGCTAGGAGGCATGATGAGGCGCGTGGTCGTCGAGCTGCAGACGCGCCTCTGAAAGACGGACGTCGGACCCTGAACGGACTTCTTCTGCTGGATCAAACGGATGCACAAGTGTTAGAAGACCCATAAAAAGACGAGAGGAATCTGATTTTATTTATCCTACAACAACAGATTTTTACAAAGGAAGATTTTATGGTTTTAACTCTGAATGCCTTGTCTTTTTTTTTTTTTTTTCTTGAAGTGTTTTTTTTTTTTAATTAATTAATTCTAGCAGCACTTTCTCCCGATCTGTAGCTTGAGCTGTTGGATAGTTTGTATGATTTTAAGAAACACTCAAAGGGAAGCACAGTCACACTTTTCCAGCTGTGTCGAAATAAGAAAGCGATTTTCACGAATGGTGACTTATGATTACAAATATATGTAGAAGAACAATATTATTTCTCACCAATTCTGTTCCAATTTTGTACATATTCTTTGTCATTTAAATCCTTCATGTGCCTGTTTTTAGGCTGTTTACAACTTAACTCTTGTATATTTTGTTTTTTTTACGATTTCTTAGTTTGTAAACCTTTTTCTGTCATTTCAAATGAACGTCTTCTTGCATTTTTAAAGTCATGACGCATACTGTAGATGGTGGCAGACGGTCTGCACTAATGTTTTTATTTGTTTTAAATGCTTCAATAAAAGACAACTTCGATTTTTCTTGATTTTTCTAAATGACATAAACTCTTGAGTGTTTATAGGTGCAATGTTAAACCTTTTAATGGATGTCGATATATCCCAATATATCATCCTTTAAAATGTCTTTTTAAGACAGAAGTTGTTCATCTTGCATTGAAGCTGTAGTGGTTTGATATAGAGTCAGAGGAGCTCAAATATTCAGATAACTATTATTTTAAAACGATGACTTTGTTCAACGATTTGAATCTCTGGGCGTTTCTAATTCAACCTGTATGTTCCCCGGCAGGCTGTTCAGCTCTTATTCTTGCTGCTGCCATTAAAAGATCACAGAACAAAGTCGTCTTCGTTCTGTGTAAAAATGTTTTCTAAAGTTTCTCTGAAGATGAGGCTTCGACAGTCAAATCAAGTGAGTCTCTCTCAAAGTGTAAAATTCTGTTTTTCTTTGAGCAGCAGTTGAGACATTAAACACTAAACGGTCTCATTTTACAAGATCTCCACTTAATTTAACACACAAGAAATCTGCTTTCCATAATTATCTTGGGATATTAGAGACACTTGATGTTCCTCTTGCTATTTCTCCTGGAGAACCCATTCTGTAACTGGGTTTCTAACTGGCCTTCACTCCACCACACATGCAGTTAATGGTACACGGTGGTGTTTTCTGGTTTGGGTTTATTAAGGTTCAGGGAAACACTGAATTACTCATTTCAAGTTGCTCCACAGGACAAACTACACAGAAATAAATGTTTAAATGGTATTTCTCTGTTCAGAATTGAGGAATGTTTTGTGTGTAAGCCCGCATGTTTAGCACATAATTGCATGTCTATGTGATGTCTTTTCTCCCGGTTGACCTCACTGTGAGGTCTCTGAATCAGAGCATCACTTGGTTTATAGAATTACATTACTGTGAGGAAGTTAGCTAAAAGCCTAGAATGTAAATGGAAAGCGATCGTAATGATAATATAATAGAATGTGACAGAAGGTGCCGCTGACTCCTCTTCCTCTTCATCCTCTCCTGATGATGAGCAGGCTTCTCTTTGGCTCGGCGTGTTGGTAATTATCTGATTATTTCTGCAGAGCGCTGCCAGAGGCTGCGTTGCATTTCCACAGTTTATTGAGATAAGTCGGGACTCGGCGTGCAAGCTTAGCAGATTGGGCTGCAGCTCTGCTGGACGATGACCAGGAAGAGAAGCGGCACCAACGGACATCTCCCACTGCAGGACGAGAGCTGCCACAGCGGAGGAGACGACACCGAGGTAAGATCACAACGCATGTGAACACTCGGTCATTTTAAACCTCTGATAGCTCAACTATGAGAAGCATCAGTGTGTGTGTCAGCGTTAGCAATCGTGATAAAATGTCAGGATGAATATCCTGAGGTGCACCGTCTTCTTTTGAGTGGGTCAGCAGTTTTCCAAGTATTGTATCTTTAAGAAGTCTGATCATTTGTATGTTGATGCTGATTTAGAAAATGTCTCAGCGGAAGTTAGTTAATTGTCTTGAGGTATCAACACTTATTGTAAATTCAAAGCGTGTAAGTTTGCATCTACCGGTACCTTATAGTAAACAGTAGAGTGATCTGTCTTTTTCTGCCTTATTGCTGTAATAAATAACTTCATGAAGTATGAACTATGTAAACAAGTTAGTGAGATTTTCTCCTCGTCAGCGCAGACCTTTACAGTATTTTACTTGATTGAAGAACAAGAGATTTAAAGCTTGAATATGCGACTTGTAATCTGTGTTTATTGCGAGAGAGCTGACACTGCACTCTGAGAGGAAAGAGTTAAAGGTTTCAGGGGCCTTATTTATCAAAGCAAGGTCTGAATCTGTCTGAGAGAACTCCCCATTACACAGAACAAGTGGTGACTTATCGAGCGTGCATGAATCCACCTGCTCTACATCCACCTGCTTCTCCTCTACCAGTAGGGTTGTTTGTTTGTTTGTATTGTCAGAAGTGGTGATAAATGAATCTATTGAATCTGATTCAACGTGTTGAAGTGATGGTTTGTCAACGAGGCCTCAGATCAGATCTTTTGAGAAAAGCAAACCTAAATTAACACATTAAGTTTCCATTTTTTCATCGTTATGTAAAGTTTAGTGTAGATTTTTAACATTCTGTCGTTGCAGGAAGTGAGGAGATGCTGACTCAGCTGGTTTTGGGGTGGACTGCCTTGCTCAGCGGCCTGCAGCCGGCTGTTGCCTTAAGTGAGTACAAACATGAGCCAGAGGCAACCAGACCTTATGATCAATCCATGGATGGATTACCTGGCACAGGCCCAGGGGCCCAAAGTGTCAGGGCCCCCCCCATGCCTTCACCTACTAAATGCCACTCAAAGAGACATGTACCAAACAGGAAGAGACATAAAATGACTACAAAGAGACACAAATGGACTACAAAGAGCTCATAAAAAATACTACAAAAGAGATGCAGAACAGCTGCAAAGAGACTCACGACGACCATAAAAAGGGTCAAAACAACCACAAACGGACTCAAAGCAGCGACAAAGAGATGCAGAAAGACTAGAAAGAGAGGCAAAACACCCACAGACAAGACGTGACTACAAAAAGACACAAAATGTCCACAAGAGACACTAAGCAACAAAAAGAAGCTAAACTTCTATAAACTATAAAGTCTGTGTGTTTTGTTCCTATCTAGGAGAGGTGGTGGGGCCTTCTGCATGTCTTGCATGTCTCTTTATCCTCCCATGGATCAAACCAGTTGCCACTTGACAAATTGGAAAATACTCACACGGGACACAAACTGTATGTCGTCATTGTGGAGCAGATTGACAGCAACTAACATGACTTCAGTTAACAGGAACATTGAGTGTTCACTTCAGACGTACAGAACATTACGTCTGTCTGTCTGTCTGTCTGTCTGTCTGTCTGTCTGTCTGTCTGTCTGTCTCTCTCTCTCTCTGTGCAGGATTTCTGTCGAGCAGAGACAGCAGGTGGTCTGCTCTGAAATGTGAAGTCTTCTTCCCTCCTCCACCTCCGCCGCCTGTGTTTCCTACAGTCAGACGGAAAGCAGAGCTGATGGTGATGACACACACACACACACACACACACACACACACACACACACACACACATACATTACTGTATCAAGAGTGCATTCAAGTTGAGCTCAGTTAAAGCCCCTGCATGTAGACTCAATCAGTGTTTTTCTTTATAATAGGAAGGACCAGTGCTGCACTCTTCAGATCCTCCACATGGGGGCTTCAAATGTTAAGTGTATTCACAAACATATTCTGAATGCGTGACACTAAATCATGCTGATTTGCATTGAACTCCTCAGGTTGACGTGACGGAACACATCACAGGAGCCAAAGGGGAAAAGGTATGTCACACCTCGGTTATGAATTATCCTTCTTTATAACCACAAACCAAGAAATGTGTTATTAAATAAACTGTGTGTGATGTAAAGTAGTAGGCTACTCTTTTTATTATTAGCACTATGCAGCAAACATTAATAGTGTTTGTGTTTAAAGGGCTGCAGAGGACCCAGAGGACCCAAGGTACAGTGTAACACACACACACACACACACATGTGTGTAAGCATTCAGATCCTCACGCTGTTTCAAACTGCTGTGTGTGTGTTTTAGGGGCCACCTGGTGTGACGGGTCCAGAGGCAGAACCTGGAGCACAAGGACCCATGGGACAGCCTGGTCAAAAGGTCACAGAAAGACTACTCGTGTGTTATCAAACCACCAGCTATCATACGCTGACATACAGAGCTCTCACGTCTAAAAAAGACAACAGATGGGATGTAAACTTCTCTGCGGGAAGGAAAACTGAAACTGAACTTGAGAAACTGAACGAGTCAACCAATCGGCAGTCCCTTTTTCTAGTGTTGTGTGTTAGTGTTGAAGGTTCACCAAAGGAGTTATTGATTGGGTTTTAAAGTGTGTAGCAAAGCAATGTGTAAATATATTAATTGACATAACGGTATGATTGGACCGTGACTCTTTATATGCTGTGTTTTGATGTTTCCACAGGGGGAGAACGGGGGCCGAGGCTGGAGGGGCCTTTATGGAGACATAGGAACCCCCGGGATGATAAAGGTACATCGTAGCTTCATGCTGCGTTCATTCAGCTCCTGTCGACTCATAGATGATGAGAACAGTCATGTCTCCACATCAAATACTAGCTGGTTTAATGCATATCACATGACCTTATGTAGACTACATGTACATGAAGCCAGGCAGCAACAACCACTGCTACAACAGGCTGCGTGTATCATGCAGCATTCTCCTCCTCTTAAGCTATCTGCGCTATCTCTATTTTGTGATCAAGTGTGTTTTATTCGGATCATGTTGCAGTCTTGTTTAAGTCATTCTATTGTTCATACTGTGGGCTTATTGTTCTCTGATGTCTGGAGCACTGACCACATTTCCCTGCGTGGGATAATAAAGTTGATCTGAATCTGAAGTTAGTGGAAGACGATAGAACTAATAACACTTGTGTGTGTGTTCACAGGGCAGTAAGGGACGTAAGGGATTCAGGGTGAGTCACCGTTACGCTGCTCGTCTTCTCTTTTGGCTTTATACACTTGGAACACCGCTGGCTTTCCTAAAGAGCAACACTCATGTGATCGCCGCTTATTTCCATCCCTCCATCAGGGGGATACAGGTGTGAGAGGAAACAGAGGACCCGGTGGAGAGCAGGTGAGGGGGAAACATGCTGGAAAGGTGACATGATTGATAGGAATGATGGAAGCGGTTTGTACCAGTGGGTCCGTGTGTCTCTTCAGGGCGAGCGTGGCGTCGCGGCAGCGCCAGGAGAGAAGGTAGAAGACCGGCTGACATGACTTAAGTGCAAAGAATAAAAGTGAGTCGAGAGTAAAGCTGCGGTGACGTGCTATTCTGTGCTGTGCCGTTCCAGGGCGATCCAGGCCAGTGGGGAGATGCAGGGCAGAGGGGTGAGCAAGGACCCAGAGGAGAGCCTGGAGGCAGAGGAACCCTGGTAGCTATAAAGAGTGGACACATATACAAATAACTATATATGTATATACAGTACATATATATATATATATATATATATATATACATACATACATGTACAACTGCCTCTGGCAGGAAACTCACAATCTAATCACATGTATTTCAGTCAGTCAGTCATTCATTGAATAAGATAAATCACTGTGCACAGGGGTCGAAGGGTTATCGTGGACCTGCAGGAAGGCTGGGTCACCCCGGTCCCGCGGGGCTGTCCGGTCTGACTGGAGAGCCCGGTCTAGCTGGACAAGGTGTGTGTGACAGCAGGAAGGTTTATGCAGTAGTGTACGGGAAGTTGACCTTTGCACCCTGATATTGATTACTAACCAGCAGTTCTGGTTTGCTTTTAAAAGAATGAAAAAGATGAAATTAGAATCAATTAGTGAGCGGGAACATGACTTCTATTAAAAGGAGAAACTCAGAGCAACAGGATGTTGAATGTGGCATGAACATGTTAATGATCACTTGTGTTGTAGTGTACGTCCTACCAGGCCTGCTGGGAGACACAGGAAACAGAGGTCCCTCAGCCAAATGCAACTGTTCACAGGTTCAAACCCCAGAGCGGCTGTGGGACAGAGTCCAGACGGTCAGTGTCTCTCTCACACACGCACACACACACACACACTTTGTATCTTGTGCGAACAAATTAATAAATTATAGCTTTGACATCAATAATTTGTCCTCTTTATGGCCTCTCCCCAGCTCCATAGTTAGTGACTTATTACTCCGTGCTCCACAATGCTGACTGGCTCCTTCCGAATGAAATAAATAAATGCTCGTATGTTCCCTGTGTGTAACAGGCTTGTATCTGTCTGTCTCCAGATCTTCATCGCAGACGGAGAGGGACAGATGAGGAGGCTGCGGGGGGACAATGTGATGGTGCTTCGGACCGACAGAAAAGCTCTGTACATCTACTCTGAATCTCAGTGGATCAACGTGTTGGTAACTGCTGCTGGAGACGCATCAAACACACCAGCAACAAGTAGTAATGTAATATAAAGAAGTGGGAACCACCCCATGAACTGGTTTGAGTAGTTAACCAATCACAGTAATGTACAAGTGAAGGTGTAGTTGCCACAATGACAGATGCAATGACTTCATTCTCTCATTAACTATTCCTCTTTCTGTTTCTATGCTGCTTCCTGTTGGGACCAGGAGGACCCCAGACACTAACCCCACTGCATTCAACACAGGCTGAAGTGCCCTCGAGCAACAACCAGCTCAGGCTGTGGTTGTACTGGGAAGCCTCCAGATGTGGATGTTAGTGAGAGCGATCAGGGTCCTGACAATCCACTCATGTTAAATAAAGGATGTTCTTTCCTCTGTACAGCTCCTCTAAGATGTATTATTATTTATTGCAATTATATATTTCAGTGAGTCTTAACTTCAGCATTTCCTCTCATGAGATTTACACACGCATGTGAATTGTTCCAGCCTGTTACCATTAAACACTCCCGATCCATAGTGTTCCTCTTTGTTTGAACTGTTTAATTGTAAAGTTTTCCTCTTGTGAATAGTTTTATTTAATTATTCTAGAATGCATTTTTGATTTAACGTATCTCTCTGTATATGCTGCTGCTGAAGTAATCAAGCTCCTACAGAAAGATGAATACAAATCTGATTACCAGTTACATTGATATCTGAAGCTGTAGGTTTTCTCCGATTTAGTCTCCATGTTTCATAAAAAGATCATAGTATAGTATGACATAAAAAGTATTGTATGACATGAGAAAGTCATAAAGATAATCATAGAATGTCATAAAAGTCATAGTATAAATAACTTTTTATGACATATACCATGACTTTTAAAATATATCTCTCTGACATAATATACAAGGAGTTTTTTATGACATAGTATACTACGATGTTTTTGACGACATACTATATTATGACATTATTAATTACCCTTTTGTAGCATATTATGCGAAGCCTTGTTTGTAACTACAATTTCCAAAACAAAGACTGTAATGTAATTAAAACAAAATCAAATACAGAATTTAAAAGGTGCGAGACCCGAGATAGCAGCATTTCTCAACGGTTCTCAACATGGAGACGGCTGAGCCGTTGGTTTATAGCTAACAGCGCTAACAGCGCTAACAGCGCTAACAAACAGCGCAACGTACGTCAGAAGTGCTAGCAGAGCTAACAGAGGTTAGCTGAGGGGGAACCGGATTGCTATGTTACAACACACACAGAGGGAGAGCGACATTACTCCACTATATCTTTATATTGCAAATAGCTGTTTGCTGCTATATTAATGTTTCAGAAAGTTAAATGCAGCTCCTTTAAAAAACATCCATCTTTGTTGTTGGCAGTTTTTCAGGCAATAACTGTTTGAAAGCCGAGTATACCACAGACTCAACTTCCCTTGTTGAAAACACGATTTAGCAAATTGAAATGGAAGGCTAATACTTTCATGTTCACCAAGAGGGGAGCATGTTGACTAGTGTGACTGTTTTGGTTTAATATTGTGTAGAGGAGGCTGTCATATCATTAGATATCAAAGTCAGTTTAAAGACCGACTGAAAATCCCATCAATCCCTGGTAACAATCACACGAGACCTGTGGAAGAAAACTCTGTAATCTTGTCTTTGGTTTGACTCATTTCTCCTTTATTTTAAATGCAACAGCAGGTTTGACACCCCAGCAGCCGTGTGCTCTGCCGGGTGTCCTTGAGCAAGATGTTTCACGACATTGATCAGTTTTAAACTGCATGTTGTTCTCGAGTGTCACTGAAATACACCATGATGTAGACTTAGTGATTATTTTCCTGCAGGGCAGTGGGCACAGGAAGTACTTCCCTCGGGTGAATTCCCCCCCCCCCCGAACAATATCACAAAACAGATTTGATCATAAAACTAATTGAAACAAATTTTGTAACTATGACAATTGTACATTCAAATTAAAATCAGAGTACTTCAAAAAACAGAAACGATTGCACGTTAAAAATCACAGCTGGAGTTGGCGTCTGTGCTGTTGCACCGGTGGACATGCGGATCATTTGAATCTACTGCAACGGAGATAAAATACAGGAAACCAGACCGACGTTCAGCTGCACATCAAAAAACCTATGACCAGTAAATGTATTGTTAAAAAAAGCCTTTATCAGCTGATCTGGACACAGTTTGTTTCATGTTTCTGTAACTGTAAAAGTGTGGAAGGATGCCCGCAGACTAGCTAACTATTGAACCGACTGGGTATCTAATCTGATGTATGGAACATACTATTGGGACTATTCGCTGACTAACAGACATTCAAACATGTTGCTAAAGACAACAATCAGACCTGTCTGACATTACGTACTGACTAACTAGATAACTCATCCCCAAAGCGACTCAGAGGTGTATCCATTAGGCCTCTTCCTCTAAGTGCCGCTGCTGCTGCTGCTTTAGAGTGCTTACAACACCTCCTGGTGCACTCTTCCTTTCTCTTTGTGTGGAAACCCTTTAAGCACTTAAGGTAATGTCAGTAGGGTCAGAGAATAGCTTGTGCCTATATTTAGAATCCTAATTCTGTCCAAACAATAGTCCAAAACCCAACAGATTTCAGGTCACCATCATAAGAAAACCAATACATGTTTGAGATACTGCTTTAAACACAACTTCAATTATTATAAAACTTGTTGCAGATGAATTTCCCGTCTATTGACTTACAGTTAATCAAGTTATGATTTCAAATATCTGGCTGAAATTAGGCAAAATTCAAAGAAGCTCTGTGTTTGTCCCTCATTAGAATACCTAACGCAGTAGATGAGGCTGCAGTTTAAAGTGACAACAACAAACAATGTTGTTGTTTACAACAGCAGGAGCAGAAGCAACACACAGAAATGACCCCGACTCAGAAATAACGAATCATATCTGGATGTTGGAGCAGTTACAGGATTCTCCTGTCAAATTCTGTTCAGCTGCAACTGAGGCCTCCCGGCATGAGCACATTGTTTGATGCTACCACTGGGTGGCGCTAGTTTGACTACCACCGGTGTTAGTTGCTGCTTGTTGTCCCACACCAGCTCCTCCAGGGCTTCGTTTAGTTTTTTCAGGCACTTGTTCCCTGGGCTTAAGTAAACACAAATCGTTTAATAACTACGAGCAAAAGTGACCAGTTGTTAAAGATGACAAACATGACTTATTTACCCAGCAAATCCTTGATCTCCTTCTGTCACAGTGTTCATTGTAGCCGGGTACCAAAGAATTACCTCACTGCTAAGTTGAATAAACTGAATATAGAGTTTATTCCAAGTCTGCCATCAACATGTTTCCAAATAGTTTTGATGTTGCTCAGGCTGAGCTCAGATTTAAAGGGCGTCTTTGGGACAGCACTGATACTATTAACAAGTTTAAATCTGGATGATCTGTTATTTGGACAGCTGAGGTCGGGGAGGTCAAGGTAGATCTAAATGTGCACGCTACGTCCCGATTGCCTCCAAGACATCGGACCTTACAGAGAGAAGGGGACGCGTGAGAACAAAAAACGCCTGTAATCTGAGCACAGCCTTACCTGCAGGTTATCTATCTGATTTACAACGTATGTATTCTATCAGTGTGCAGTTATGAGTTAAGTCTTATATCCTGTGGGCTCACCAACCAACCAGCCACGATGCTCCAAATACAAAGACATAAAATCAGAGGAAATGATCCAAATATGAACGAGTTCGGTAACTCAGATACAGACCCATGTCCAGTCAAACTCTCTTTTGACACTTCTTAAAAACTTAAAATAATTATAATAATAATAATAATATCTTTCCAGTATTAAATAATCTTATATAAAAACACACACAAAAAGTTTGAAATAAATGGCAATGCCCCCCCCCCCAGTTCACAACATACATTTCTATACACGTCGCCCCACTTCAACACCTCTCCTTCCTTCCGTTGGTCCCTCCTTCCCTTCATCGGTAACGTTACTTCCTCCATGCAGTACCAGGTATTGTGCAGCACATCGTCTCTGTTGTCATTCAAGTCTTGTCTTTTGTATATTTCAATGCAAAGCTGCACAGACATTGTGAAAAAAGCTTGATAGGTGATTTTTCTGGCTTGCTTGTATACAGATATATATATATACATATATATATATATTTTTTTTTTACTCATGTCATTGGGTTAAACATGTATTGGTAATGATAGTAATAATGAGGATAATAGGAACAATCATAATCTTAGATTAAGAGTAGGAAAGACGGCTTGCTACTTGCTCGGAAACCAAGGGTGGATGGTTTAGGATGAGGAGAGACGGACAAGTCAAGACAGACATTGATTATTTCTTCTCTGCATGAGACCTAAATAGTCAGTTCAGTTCTTTAGGCTCCACCCAGCGTTCTCGCTCCCTACCAGTCACCGGTCAGTTTGGTGCTTTGGTCCCGTTTTGGAGGAGCGGGAGGAGGGCCTCGCCGCAGCGTTGCATAGCCTGAGATGTTGGCATGTTTGGTGGAGTGGGAGTGCGTGTGGTGGCGAGACAAAGTTTGGGAGTGTCCTCGGACGCCCTGCTGCTGCAGGAGCTCGGGGGGAGGAGGCGGTAGCAGCGCCATGTCGTCCATGGTGCCCACAGGCTCCATCTTAGAGGAGGGGATGAGGTGGGAAGACGTGAGCGAGCCATGGCGGGACACCGACTTCCTCTTCAGGGTGCGGTTGAGGTCTTCCAGGAAGTGGGGCTTCAGTGTCAGGGAGCTCGGCCCCGGGGATTTCGGGGAGGTGGGGGGGATGGGAGAGGAGGAAGAGGAATAAGAGGACAGGGAGGGAGGCGGGGTCTGAGACAGAGGAGGCGGAGAGAGGGGCATCGACGTCGTGTTGTCATACTGGGTCGTGTTGCTAATCCGCCGGTTCAGTGTCGGAGGAAGGACGGCCCCCTTTTTCAATGACCCTTGTTTCCATGACGACGACGACAAGGAGGAAGGTGCCGACTGTTGAGGCGGATGCATCTGAGGCTGGGGGTTCACCACGGCCACCTTTGGCGGGTGATGGAACTCTGACGGGTGGGGAGGAGGAGGGAAAAGCTCAAAGTCACTGGGGGGAGGCGGGAAGTAGTCGGGGGATGAGTCGAGGTGAGGAGGCTGGGCGGGGGGAGGTGGGGGAGGAGGGGATGGGAACTCAGAGGGCGGATGGTGCTGGCATGTTTGCAGCCCCTGGAGGGCCAACGGCAGGTTCGCCAAGTTCAGCTTCCCCGGCTTCGGAAGCGGAGCAGGAAGTGCAGAGGAATCTTTCGAAGGAGACCCAGTCGCCGACGAGGAGCTGGACGAGGTACCCGTTTGAGGAGTTTGGCCAAATTTGCTGACCAGGCTCTCCACCTTGTTTGGCCTCTCATCCTGGGTCTCGCCCGCTGAGCTACACCGGATGGAGGAGGCTCTCTGCGGGGCCAGCGGAGGCCCACGCTTGTTGGATCCCGTGGACGAGGTGGAAGGCGACTTTTTTATGGGGGAGCCCGTCTTGGAGGAGGATGAAGACGGGGGTGGAGGGAACTCTCCAATCGAGCTGTCAGAAGGAGGTGGGGGGAACTCTGGGGACTGCGGAGCCACAACGCCTCCTGGCTGCCACTTTGGTTTGGCCTTGACTGCCGGGGGAGACTGAGGAGCGGTGAACTTCGATCCTTCCATGGAATTGGAGGCGGGCAGAGAGGAAGGGGCAGAGTTTCCTGGGAACTGATTGACAATCTGTTTGACCAAAGAGGAGGTAGCGGCCGCGATGGAGACGGAGGAAAAGGAGGAGGAGGGGGAGATGGTTAGGTTTTTGGAGGAGAGGCTGTGCTGCTTCGGCAGAGTGGGAGGTGGCTGATTTGGGGAATGTCCTGTTGAGAAACTCTGCTGCTTTTTAACTGGCCCATGACCGCCAAAGGACTGAGTTGGTGACACAGGTGACAGGGCGATTGGAAGGGAAGAAGGACCCGAGGGTTTGCGGGCGGTTTGAGGGGGAAAACCACCAGTGAAGGTTTTGGGAGGGGCAGGAGGGGGCGCGTTGGGGGACAGAGGCCGGAGAACTTGCAGGGTGGCTGGAGGAGAAAGCTCGGCTGGAGGTGGAAGAGGAGAATTATCCTCAATCATCTCTTGGCTGAAGTCATACACCATGTGAGGAAACTTCTGTGACAGGAACTCCTGGAGGCCACTGTTGGAGAAGTTATTGCAGAGGTCGGAGATGGGCTCTGGTGGGGGAGGCAGAGGTAACCCGTTGGCCTCCGGGCTCTCCGGTGGAGGAGGCGGGAGGTAGGAGGGCTCCTGCACATCCTCCTCCAGCGGGGGCGGCGGTGGGAGCCCAGAGGGGCTTATTGCACCGAATTTCAGCGCGGCCATGGCGGAGCCAGCAGCCGGCGTCACAGGCGGCGGAGGAGGAGGGGGAGACGGTGGCAGCGGAGGGGAGGTGCTGTAAGGAGCTGGGAGGGTGTTGTAATTGGATTTGGTAGACTGGTTGGGAAGGGCAGGTAATGGGGCGGCTCCGGCCGGCTGCGTCCAGGACTGGTTCTGGCTCTGCAGGCGAGCCAGCGTGCTGTACTTGATGTATGAGGGGGTCGTTGTAGTCTGATGGGCCACATTCACCATGGGCGGAGGTGGAGAGGGCGGTGACGGGGAGGAATCGTCAGATGGGACGAGGCCGTCGGTGTAGCTGGTCCGGGAGGGCGGGATCAGGGGCTGGGGGGAGAGTATCTGGACAGGGATAGGCCTACTGATAGGGTCGATCCTCATCATCTGCAGAGAGAAATGGAGAGGAGGAGACGTAGAGACAGGAGGTGAAGAGACACGAGAGAAGGGGGTGATGAGAGGGAGAAAGAGACACTAAATTAAATCAGGTTACAAAAAAAAAAACCTCTACCATTGTTATGTTGAAACCAAACAATCCCAGACAAGATGCAAGTAATCAAACAACAAACGAGTGCAGTCTGAGAACACACAGCTACTGAAACTCCAAGCACACTGCAGCCCTGAATGAGGTCACAACACCAAACTTAGCTGTCCTACAATAATCACTTTGACGATGGACGTTATATTTATCACAGCTTTGTACATTTTTCCAATCAAGTTGTGCAGAATGTGCCCTATGTTGGTCAAGCCCCCAGTGTGTAAAGCCCCTCACTCATAACACCAGGCTGTTCTTCTGTTATTAGCTTAAACTGACCTTCATGATGTTGCATTCCACTGAAGCGCATGTTGGGCAGATCTTTACACAGCTTCATTAAACAGAGTTTCATAGATTATCTGGTTCTAAACTGGGTTAAATAGCTGGTAAACTGGATCTAGACTGTTATAAAAGTTCTCTTAATTCTGTTAATCTGGTCACAAATGTGTCAAACACGTTATATGCTGAACAGCGTCATTATGTTGATGTTATTTGTTGGTTAGGACATTCCATCACACCACGAGGTTAGAACAAATCAACAGTTGAGCTGCAGCCATTTGAAAACAGGGATATACAATGCAGCAGTCAAGTTCACAACAAACTAGTATTGTTTCTGATTTAATGTACGCCATCAGTACTTGTACATATCCGCCATCAGTAAAGAGCAACTCCAAAGTGTTTAGCAGCTTGATAACCACTTGGTTTTTTTGGCCTCTTTAGATTGGTACAGTTTAACGCTGGTGAATACGAGTAAACGTAAATATAGTATTTACCACAGAAGGTTGAAAAAAAGTTATCTTTTGTCTTATTAACTCTGTGGATTAATATCTTCTGAAAATCTTTTATAGATTTTAAGTTCAGCTCAGATAAATTAAAAAGCGGCTCAACAAAAGAAAAGAAAATCAGAACACTTACAAGATCCAATAAGTCAAATATATCCTCAGTAAGACACCTTAAACAAATAAATAATAATAATACATTTAAATGTGTCTGTTATATTCTGCAGAGTGAGGCAGATCCCCTCTGTGTAGACTCAGGCAGACACGTCACAGGGACATTGAGTTTCATAGCAATAGCCGCCGCTACATCCACGAGTGCTCATTAAAGTAGTGAGATGCAAACCGCTTCACAAACATCTTCATGTTTCAAAGGCTGCAGCCAAACTGTCAACATGCCTGTTTACATCACTTCCTGTCTAACCTCCACTCCCTCCTCCTCCTGCACAAAGAGGAACTGGCATACGTCCCTTCGCCTTTGACCGCTGGCAGGGAAGCAGAGGGGGGAAACATGGGAAATGTAGTCCGAACGTAAACAGGACAATGACAGGAGCGCTGTTTGAGCGTGTGTTCGCACCTCTCCTTGCGTTCCTCTCCTCCAGGCGTCGGAGAAGATGGAGCTGACGGCGCTCTGGGAGCGGGTGTGGCCCGATGACGTCATCTCTGACACGCCGCTGTCCGATTGGCTGGAGTGGTTGGACTGGGACTCTGTGGTGTGGACACGCATGCAGAAGTTAGTTTGGTTTAATTTTGATGCCAATTCTATTTGATATATTTATGGATATTATAAATATTGAAAAAGGACTGTGGTTAATTGTTGCTGCTTTTGTATAACCTGTGGAAAAATCTCTTAAAAATAGACAGACCTGGAAGGCTGGAGCTGGATCCTGACTTGATGGAGGAAGAAGAGAGGGAGGACCAATCATAGGCCGCCTCCGTCCTCCTCATCGCCTCCTGGAAGTTGATGTACAGTTGCTTCCCGTACTGAGAGACAGACAGACGACAGGTGTTGGCAGATATGCAACTACATGAAAATATATATATACGGGCAGCAAAATGTTTTACCTTGGCGATTCGAATACTGTTGATCCACTGTTGGAGGGTTCTGACATCGTCACAGCAGAGGTACTTGATGTACTGAGACTTCTTCTGGATCTGAGGATGCTACACACACACACACACACACACACACACACACACACACACACACACA
>NW_022280101.1:37927-55699 GCF_004355925.1 Anarrhichthys ocellatus | reverse complement strand
ATTGCTCACATACAGCACAAGCATTTACACACTTGCACGCATCTGTGCTCTGGAAGTCGAGTGCATGATTATTACACCCTTAACCAAATGACTGCTGCAGGAATTAGACTGGGGCCCCGTAATCCGGCTGGAATCTCAGGGGCCCCTCTAATCTGAGAACACAATTTAAAGAAAAAGCAGTTTTTTTTTCAGAGCATTTTCTACCGAGAATCATTGAAGTCCAAATTACTGCAGGAAGGAAGCTGAAAGACGATAAGATGAGGTCATCTTCGCAAACAGCAGCTGCTCTGAAATAAATGCATCTTAAACGTTAAACATTAATCTGACCATTTAATTCATTTGGACCCACTGGGCCTAGACTAATGTCTGGAGCCGGAATTGCACCGTTACTAAAAATCAAATGCTGTTCAATCCGGTGGAGCATCTGTGGGGAAAAGTCTGCAGAGAACAACGATCACTACAGGATTATATCAAACTATGAGCTTTAAAAGAGAAGCCTGCCGGCTCTGCTTTTGATCCAAAACTCAATTTTTACCCCGAGGTTTGGAAAGATACTTTTTTCTCTCCACAGGTTGATAAAATGAGCAGATTCATACGTATATGGGCTGCTATTACAAAGACAGCAAAAGCCATGACCTCCAAATGAGACAGCCCATTGCCAGCCAGCCAGATGCTGTGTGTGTGTGCTGCACGTGTATGTGTGTGTGTGTACTGCATGTGAGTGTGTGTGTGTGTGTGTACTGCACATGTGTGTGTACATGATTCTACAGGGAATCACCCTCTTTCTGCCCCAAAGAAGATTATCCCTGCAGAACTGGCACATTCCTCTAACATCCAATCAAACTGCCTCATCTTCTTTGTCATCCAATCAAAACATGACATTGCTGATCCAATCAGAATAAAGCCTGCTTACTTACTCTCTATCTAATGCCCCCCCCCCCCCCACACACACACACACACAGATAATCTAACTGTGCCTTTAGCCATAAAGAAGCCTACAGGTTTAGCTTAAGAGCAGCAGAGACTCTAATGAACAACTCTAATGACAGTCACATGTTATCAAGAGCCATAAATGCGAGGACATTGATGTACGTTATGTAGTGCGGCCTCAGAGATGATGAACTGAAATTACAAATTTCGATTAAACCTCCTCAAAATTGCGACATCGAGCAGAGCTGAGGAAGAGCTGATCTCCACCAGCATCCTGATCTGGGTTGAACAACAACACCACCAACAATTAGAGCTGTAGCTAGTCCCATTACTCCCATTGATTGGCATCAGCTAGCACCAGCTCATCTACTAGACTCCATTACAGCAGCTGGCTGAGCTCCAAACACTCGTTACCAAACAGAACAAACAAACTGCCCACTGCAACCTATACACTGCACGTTGTACACTGCAAATTAAATAGTACAAAGTACACACTACAACCTATACACTGCACGTTGTACACTGCAAATTAAATAGTACAAAGTACACACTACAACCTATACACTGCACATTGTACACTGCAAGAATATACTTCAAACTTCACGCTAGAAACTAAACACTGCAAACTAGACGCTTCAAGGTAGATGCTACTAACTACATACTGCAAACTATAAACTACACACTGCATGTTGCAAATGGCACATTCTAATCTACACGCTACAAACAAAATTTTTGCAACAAAAATAATTCACTGGTATCCAGCAAACTGTGTCTAACTGTAAAGCGTAGTTACACCCCCCCCCCCCCCACGCCCAAAAATGCAGTTTTCAAAAAAGGGCAAAAAAAAAAAAAAAAACAGCCTCATGGTATAGGAGTCAAGGTTTCCCATCACAGAAAGCAGAGTCTGAGAAATAGTGCATAGTTTTTACTACCAAATTAGAAATGATGTGTTTTGATCCTTCTTTTTTCGGATGGTTTCCCAATTCAGCTGATTTCAGAAGATGAACGCAGACACAGAGGCGCTGCCTCTCACACTTACCTGTTACTCACAAAACATCATCTTCCTGAAACACGTCACAACAAGCAGACAGCGTTGTTGAAGCAGCCTTACAGCACGATCACACAAGAGGTTTGTCAGCAGCTTGAAGACATTCAATGGGACCGTTCTACATGTTTCTGACAACAGCTGGAACTGTATCTCTGCATTGTCCAATCAGGTGTTACAAATACATGTTCAACAGACACAACAGATCAGTTTGGGCCTTTGTGATTGAGTATCAAACCAGCAGTGCTCTCCAATAAAAAACTAAATTTGGTATATTGTCATGAGGAAAAATACGTGCTGGCAGAACGTTTGCCTCCGCGTTTAGAATGAGTCCTGTGCGATCGCATCCTTGTAAGACTCTTCAGTCCCGTCAGCCACAGTCACATAACACACACGGTGCACACAGAGTCATGCCTCTTCTCAGTCTTAAAGCAAACCTTCATGCGTCCAAAACAAATGGCCTCTGCACTCCGGCTGCAGATTTGACTGAAAGTCTGTCACCACTGAACAAGAACCAACGAGATGCAGAAAGACCAAGAGAGGAATACTTTCTCCCCACAGATGCTGAGGTGAACACAGTAACGGTCAGATAGTCACAGAGCTTTACAGACTGAAGGCTCAACACAGAGAAGTGATGACTAATGCTTTGTTTCTGTCTGTAATGGTACTAATGATGACCTGCTCCATCACACATATATTTCATTATTACATTTTAAGCTAAATGTTTGTTTAGTAACTCAACACTTAAGCGTGAATCTGTCAAGACTCAAACATAAAAGCTGCAGATTTTAGATCTACGTTTGTGCCGCACTGTGAATCAAACAAAGTGCACAGCATGTATATTCTGTATGTAAAGCATAATGCAAGAGTCAGCATTAACGCGTTCCTGGGGGCAAGTAAACTCTGTGTTTGGGGAAGTGGAATGTCTTATGCAATAAATGTGATCTTTGTGAGGAGTCCATATTCTAGGATCAGCATTAATGCAGATCCCTGATAATGCCCCCCCAAAAAAAGATATTTAACCAAAAATACAATCACTTAAGTCCTTGTCATTTGAATTGTGTGTTTTTATGCAAATAACCACTTTATATGTCAATAACAAAGTACATTTTTGACATTTTTTAATAGGCCTACATTTTCCATTTCGGAGAAGTACGTTAAGCTATCGGGCTTGAAGCTTAATATCAAGCATTGCATAATGTGATTACTTTGTGCTCCACAAAAGGCCTCTTGGAGTGACAGTTTCTAAATGTTGTTTTTGACTCATTTGAATCATTTTGTTCACACGTGTTGTCATCATTATTGTTATTGATATTGCATGGGGACCCCCACGTTGTATCGCCGCCCTCTGTAAAGCTTTGGGATTACACACCAGCATACTGCAGCCACACATGGCACTGTGCATTTCACTAACACACCCCCACACACACACACACACACACACACACACACACCACTGAGGAGGATATAGCAACAGAGGAAGGTGGAAAGAAGTGCACGTGCATGCCGGGAAGAGCGCCTGATTCTTGCTTCATGCATGGAGATACAAAGGAGGGGGGGGGGGCGTGCAGAAGGGAATGGGGCGTCACCTTGGTCAGCAGGTGGGAGGGTTTCCCTGCTATGTTTCTCAGAATCAGAGAGGTTTCCCTGTCCAGATAGGAGTGCTTTAAAGAGAGAGACAGAGAGAGTCCTGGTGAAGTAATCTGGTGCTTGATTGACTGGATGTGGCAGTTTAGCAGAAAGCTGTGTGGTGAAGCAGAAACAGAAACCTGTGAAGGAGAGCGGCACACTGAATCAACACATTACAGTCGTGGTGTAGGAACGCTGGGAAGGAGAGGAAATGTTAACCAACAGGCATATAGAGTCATTCAGAGCTGGTTTCCTCCCAGACTAAGATCACGAGCGTCCCTGAGGAAACAACCTGAAGAAGAACATTTTGTGATGCAGAGCTTTTATTTAGTTTTTGTGAACACACATTTCTTTTTTTCCCCCCATTTATATTTTTTTAATTGACTGATTTCTATTCGTTATTTGTTATTAATCATATTTCCTGACAAGGTGAATTCCACAGGCATGAGATAGAACTGTGGCTCGGTGAGCTTTATATAATCCCACATCGTACATGCAGCAGTGCTGTGAGTCACCAGTTCCCCCTGAGCAGGTTCCTACTGGACTCACAGGGATCAGCATCAGAGCCACGGCGAGTTCTTACCGTTTGTACTGGAGTAACGGAGACATGGAGAAATAGGTTTCCTTCAAGACCTTTGTCCAACTCCAGATTGCTTTTCTGATCAGATATTTATTTATTTATTTCAGACAAATCTTTAATAATCTCGTGAGTGTGTGTGTGTGTGTGTGTGTGTTTCAATCTCTAGAAACCATTTTATAGAAAGCATTGGTTCTCTCTTGATAACCACTGATTAAAAATAATATTTAGGTCAAACACACACGCACGATTACAGCCAGCTTTTTCCTTTGGCTAAGATCTGACCAACGTTATCTAAGTGTGTGTGTGTGTGTGTGTGTGTGTGTGTGTGCGTGAGTGTGTGTGTGTGCTGATCCCCTCTAGGACACAGGGAGCTGCTATATTCTATACAGGAAGACTTTGTTGGTGTATGTGTGTATCTTCTTGTGTATTAAACATAGATTTTGTTTGTATTATTTTCGGAGCAGTAAAGAGGCTTTCACACTGCAGCGCCTCGAGCCGTGTCAATAAGAGGAAGTCAGCAGAAGGGAAGCGGTTGCTATCATGGCTTTTGGGGTTTGAAGCGGTTGCAGCCTACGTGAACTTGCACACTTCTGCTCTCACCGTGGTGCTCGCTCGTTCCAACCTCAGCGCCACCCAGTAAGTGACAAAGATGGCGGCCGGCAGTACAACCCTCAGGCCTGTTCCCCAGAATGGTCCAGATGGTTTAAATGGGAACGGGACCTTGTGCCCCACCCCTCTTACACCAATCATAAGCATGTCAGTGACAACCAGTGTGGCCCCAAAAACTATGACCTCCTCAGTCCCATCTCAAGCTGCAGCGCTACTCTGATGACCAATACTGATTTGTTGTTCCTGCACTTTAAAAGACACAGAGTGAGTGTGTAGAGGAGGAAAAAGACTTCAAACCTCAGTAGTCCCAGTTTCTAAATGAGCTGGACTCGTGGGAGCAGCGTTCCGGGCAAAATACACTCTAATCCTTCTCTTTTTATTCCCTCTCTCCTTCTCTTGTTCCCTCTCACTCCTCTTTTTGTTTCATCTCTCTCCTCTTTTTGTTTCATCTCTCTCCTCTTTTTGTTTCGTCTCTCTCCTCTTTTTGTTCCCTCTCTCTCCTCTTTTTGTTCCCTCTCTCTCCTCTTTTTGTTCCCTCTCTCTCCTCTTTTTGTTCCCTCCCTCTCCTCTTTTTGTTTCCTCTCTCTCTCCTCTTTTTGTTTCCTCTCTCTCCTCTTTTTGTTCCCTCCCTCTCGTCTTTTTGTTCACTCTCTCGTCTTTTTGTTTCCTCTCTCTCTCCTCTTTTTGTTTCCTCTCTCTCTCCTCTTTTTGTTTCCTCTCTCCTCTTTTCATTCCCTCTCTCCTCTTTTTGTTTCGTCTCTCTCCTCTTTTTGTTTCGTCTCTCTCCTCTTTTTGTTTCCTCTCTCCTTCCCTTGCCCGTCTCTGTGTCACTCTCTGCTTCACTCCGTTAGTCTCCATCATCGCCTCCCTCTCGCTCCTTTTCATTTGCTGACTCACTCTGGCCTCTCATCTCATCATTCTAATTTGATTCGTTCCCATCTCAGATTTGCGGTAGTGTCCGTGTATGCACCGGATGAATTTGGAGCAGCAACCTAGTTTCCTTCTCACGGAGGAGGGTTTGTGTTTGCAGTGCAGCTCATTTGAGCTTTCTTGTTTGTGTTGAGCAACGAGGCTTTGGATTAAATACCCTCAGCAGCCACCAGGGTCAGAAACAAAAGAGGGATTGAGCTATAAATGCTAAAAAATAAATCCCTTGTGAAATGGGAAAAGAACAGTATAAATGCACTAAAAACTGTTATGAGCTCTTTTGGCATTTTATTCTGCTCACATTTTTTTGCAAGCCAAGAAGCGAAGTGTTCACATCTGATTCAGGGAAGATTCTGACCAAGCTTTTCTTTTCAGTGTCTTCTGGGACAGAAGAACGGAGCGTTTTCTGATCTTAAAAGAACCGAAGAAACAGCCTGAAGCAGCAGAACGAGCCAGCGGTAGAACAAACCAACACAAACCACTGCAGCAGCAAACACTTACACTACACTACATGAAATAAAATCTCAAGAAAGTGTGGACTGTTGGAGGAGACCTGTTCCTGATCTGCAGCTCATGCAAGTAGCACAGTAACTGGTCAAGTGGGACTTGAAGCCTTAAAGGACATTAGAAATGCAAGTTGTTGCAAAATCATCGGATTAAACAAGTAATATTTTACAATACTATGGTTTTAAATCTTTAAAGTGGCAGTAGACAAGCTTTAACTTATCATTGTGAAGTAAATGTTGATTGCACAATTTAATGGTTATGGAACAATGACACCATCTGCGTTTAGATTGGATCCCAATAAGCCTTGTTTTCTGGTTTTTGTTGCTTTCTGTATAAATACGAGGTGTAAAGAAGATCATTGGGATCAAATGATGTCTGTCTGTGAACTGATGAATTCATCAATAATTCATCTCGTTTGCTGTGGTTAATGACCACCTTAGCTAGTGACAAGATGAGCTAATGTGTCTTGTAGGAGCATCATTGAGCAGAACATCACTGTGCTATGTGATGAATCCTGTACGAGAGGGGTTTCTATTATTTTGTCCATCCCATTCATATCAATGAGAGTAGGCCAAATAACTAAAATGTCTCTAAAGTATAACACAATAGATTATCAGCACCTCAAACTACATCCTCCAATTTGATCATACGGTTGAATCAACACCTTTTTAAGTTACAGCCTTCATATGTTTGACTGCATTAGTTTTAGTCTGCTGTACCTAATAAACTGGCAACTGAGAGAACGTACAAGTCCGGGTACAGACTGATCTCTATTGGGGGTTCATATGTTTCCTCAGAAACGTATAGAAACAGTTTAGTCTGATTGTTACAGAGGTTTCCTTCCAACATGGTGCCGATCGAGCAAATGATTTACTCTTATTGTGCTTCAGTCCGCTGCATTCTAATCCTAAACATATTTAAGATCAAGCATAACGTGTTCATCATAAATGTCTGAAAGAAGCGAGGTGAGGATCAGCCGAACTCATAAAACAGTGGGCATGTACCTCCGTGTGGGGATGACCATGACCGGCTCCGGCAGCTGAGGGCAGCACTGAGGGCTGCTGACCGTCCGGTTCATCGGAGCAAAGGACGCTGTCCAACGAGTCCATGGAGGAGGCGGAGTTAACAGAGACGCCGGACCCCGAGGTGACGGAGGAGCGGGAGGAGTGAACGATTGAACGCGCCTAAAGAGGAGAAAGAACAGTTCAGAAGTCAGGTGCAGACTCCCGAAGGTTGAAAGTCGTATACAATTGATTATAGATAGAGGGTGCAGTTTCTAAGCCCTCTGTGTCACACTTGTGGTTTTGAATCACGTTTAATTTTATTCATAAACTGTGAAAAGGAATCAAAACCACCAAATGACAAAGGCTGCTTAGTCTACCTCGTGTTCGCTGACTGTGCCGACGGATCCCGTGCGTCGGTGCTGGCGCTGAGACGATCCGGGCCGTCGCATCGTGGCCGACGTGTAGGAGGAGGCGGAGCCAAGGGAGTGTGAGGAGGTCTGACGAGCAGCTTCATCCATGCTGAGAGACGCCTGGTGGGGGAGCAGAGGGCGGAGGGTTAAGGGTTAAGCACTCGGTCTTATTTTTGTTTCTTAAGTTATAAAACAAGAGTTATTGAGAGATGTGAGTAATGCATGATGGATACAAGGAGAAGGAATGTCCCAAAACCTCATCCACACATGTCGATAACAAAACAAATCCCCCGCACACCTTCTCCAGCTGGGCGGTGATGTCGTCAAGACTGAAGTTGGAAGCCAGTGCCGCTCTCCCAGGATGCCCGGCGGGAGCTCTGACAGTGCCGGCAGGGGACGCTCTAGCACTGCTGCTGCTGCTGCTCGCCCCGCTGCTGCCCCCTCCACCGCTAACACTGTTGCTGACACCACCACCACCACCTCCGCCACCACCACCGCTGCTGCCGCCGCCTCCTGCTGCTGCTGCTGCTGGCTGCTGCCGGCTACTGCGCCCGGCTGGAGGCTTCTGACGGACCTGGAAACAGAGAGAAGGAGCGCGTGTAGACTCAGTGAGAACTAGCTGTTCCACAGGGGGGGTGATCATAGCCAAAAACCTCCAAAACCCAAGCTTAAATTCTTCATATTTGCCTCGTCAGATATGGAATTTTGGGGGTGGTGATTATGCATAGATATGTGAACGCGTGTACCTTGGTGTCGGTCAACCCCAGGCGAGCCATGCTGCCGATGCTGTTGGGCTTGGCGTTGACGGTGCTGAGCTCCTGTTCGATGGAGCAGAGGTCCGCCATGAGAGCGTCCAGGTCCACGTTCTCGCCCTGATTCAACGCCTCTGCAGACACAGAGACACCAAACGTGTGAGACGTGGAGAAGAGAGAGAGAGACCGAGACAGAGCAGGAGAGGAAGCGTCAATCAAACAGTGTCTGACCGTTGATGTTGTAGATGGAGAATCTGTAGGAGAAGTTGGCCATGTTGGTCTCTTGTCTGAGGGGAGCTTTCTGCTGCGGGGGTTGCTCCGGGCGGCTGTCATCCAGACTCTGAACAGACACACCATATTATAACTTTTGCAGGGCAACAGGTGAAAGCTCTGTGGTTCATGCAGATCAGCGGTGGACCTCCCTTACTTTGTGTACCTGCGTGAGTTTGTCCAGCTCTCCCAGCCAGGCTCCAAACATCTTATCCAGGTCCTGGTCCTCCTTGTCGCTGTCCTCCTCTTCCTCCTCCCCATCCCCCCTGACCTCCACCTCCTCGTCCGACAGCTGATCCATCTAAAGAGGGGACAGAGGGAAAGAGATACTGGTTAGTTCTTGTGCTGTTTCAGGGCAGAGTGTGATCTCTCAGCTCCACCTAGTGGCCGACAGTCTGCCCTACACCGCAGCCAGTCGTGTTACATTCTAAATTCACATTTTTGAATGACAATAAAAGCTCGTTTGTGACCGATCACAGCTGGTGAGAGTCATTCAACTGTAAGAGATGGACAGAAGCAGGAAATGACAGCAGGAATTCAACAGACAAAGTCCATATCACTTACTGTTTAACAACCTGGTCACAGGCTAGCACCACTACTCTGAAACCACTACAGTCATTGTATAAACGTACACTCAAAATCCTTGATAAAAAATCTGTTCGTTCTCATCATTGCCCTATACTAAAAAAATATAACTTGTTTAGTTGGGAGAACATGATTAAATATGTGAATGTCTGTCTCATGTACAAGATTATACTTGGCTTTACCTCTCCTCCGCTTAAACAATTTGTGATCACAAGAACAACTGGATATCGGCTCACAAGAGGAGCAGCAAGAGGGGATTGCATTATCCCACTCAGGAAAAGTGCTTTCAGTCAGTCTGCTTTTTCAGTACAAGCTGCACTACAATGGAACTCCATCCCAGTGACCATTAGAGAACTACAAACATTTAAATCTCACTTACAGAAATGTTTAGCTAGTACCCAGCTCTGTCAGCACTAGACTGCAACTGTTTCTCTGTCTGTGTTGAACTTCCCTCGATCTGTCTGTTGTCACCTTTCTGTCGGTCGACCGTCAAGTACCTGCATGCATGTCTTTTATTGTTGTTTAGCTGTGTCTGAGTGATTTATGTATTTCACATACTCCTTATGCTTTTATGTTTTGTGCCTCTGACGTGGATGTTTTTTACAACTACAGCATAATACAGTTTTTAGTCCATGTTTCTATTTGAACATAGTTATCCTTTTTATTTGCGTGTTTTTATTTGCGTGTGCTGACTTTGATAGCCTCTGTGTTGCATGTCTTGTCTGTACTTGACAATGTATAACAGTTTTATTCTCATTTTTTTCATTGTTTGTGCACGCATTGTTAAGTGTCAATATTGTATAACCTTTTAACTTTAATCTTACATTGTTTTTAGGTTTATTTTGTAAACATCTGCCTTTGGGACTACAGATGAAAAATAGCCTTTTGGCTAACTCTGGCGCATTTGCAGAAATGTTTTTATTAATGTGCACTGTCCCGTTCAAATAAACCAATAAATAAATAAAAATAAGATGCATTCTGTGCATCAGACGAGATGCAGATTGAATTATTGTCCTTTAAAGCGACCCGTTAAGGCTTTGCATGATTTTAAAGCTTTTTAAGTACTTTTTTAGAACCCATTGACAGAAATAAGAGCGGGCAGAGACGTGGGTCCACCGTACAAGTTACACTTTGTCCAAGAGTAAAAACAAATAGAGAACTTCTCCCCAGATCAATACATACAATCCCCAGTTGATGGTAGGGCTGCAACTACCTACTAGGAACCTTTTGTCTTCACTGTGCGTCATTCTGCATATTTCAGAAATGTTGCTGCCCAAATCGGTTTTATACTGAGCAAAGAATAATATTAACGTTTTTACAACTATAAAACACTTTACTTGATTTTAACAGAGTCAAGGAATCTGAAGACAGTGTGCTGGGTTTCACAATCTAAAAAAATAACAATCACAAACATGATTTATAAGAAAATAATACAAAAAAACATGACGAGGAACATTCAGGGGAAAGGGGAGAGATTAAGAGAGAGAGAGTGTGTGTGTGTGTGTGTGTGTGTGTGTGTGTATAAACTGTTTATGTAACTACACTGAGAACAAGTCAACACACTTTTGAAGTGTTGCTGAGATTTATGTTAGCAATAATGATCCTTCACACACACGCACACACACAGTTATGAAAATGAAGCTGGAATACAGTTCAAAGACACACAGCAGCAGTTGAATTCTTCTGTGTTGACAACCAGTAGGAACTGGTTTTCACTGCATCATGATGATGATGACGATGATGGAACACATGATTTATCAAAGTAAAAACATCTGGAGGTGTGTTCTACTGAAAGTGTAGTGCTTAAAGAGCAAACTGTGCTTGTCCTGATTTGACCGTGTGAATACACGCCATAATTGAACTTAAATGTAGTGACATTCTGCGTTGCACTTATCCTTTTCTTGCTGAGCATAAAGATTAGACGCAGAAGAAAACTGCTAGCTTAGCTCTCTCCAAAGGTAACAAAAACAAGTGCCTCCCTGCACCGAAAGTGAAGTGTACAAACATCAAATTATGGTTTTAAGTGGGATTATAATGCTGGATTATGTGTGTCATCAGCATGGGGATGTATTCTAACCTTCGGACAGAAACAGGCTTGTTGTTCGACCATGTTTCCGGTCTTTAGTGTATTTCCCAAAATGTCAAACTATTTCTTTAATGTGTCGCTGGATTCATTACTCCATGTATGACAAAAGATACATCAAACTTCCTTTTTTCTCCGCGTATAAATCAACAATAATCTTCATGTTGATATATAAAAGAGCACAGATGCTATGATAGCATCAATCATTTAATCAATCTCCTCCCCTCCTTCATTTCTCTCCCATGTCACCTCCCTCCCGTGTGCTCCAGTTCCCTCTACTCTCCTCCTCCTCCGTTCTCTACTCCCTTTTCTCCTCACTCCTTTTTCCCTCTCCTCCAGGTCCCCACCCAGCTGACCCCAGAGTATTGCCCAGGGCACGGCGTGCTATTCCTGGGTAGCCGTTTTGTCCCCCCCCCGTCCCTCTCTGGGGAGACTGCTAGCCAACACAAACACAAGATTAGAGAGCAGAATGTCACCAATATACAAACACATTGACAAACACACACACACACACACGCTGAGGAGCGGTGCTACAATTAGATCCCTGTGGTTAGCATGGTCTGTCATTTAGACTGGTGGATAGGGTCAGAGTGTGTGTGTGTGTGTGTGTGTGCGTCTCTCACAGCTGTGCTCTTGTACAACAATCTGCCGTTTCGGTTCGAAGGTTTGATGCCGGCCAACAAATGAACCTTTTTTTCTTCGCAGGCAAAAACCTGACTGAGAAGAAGATTCACTTGACGTGTGAACCTGAACTTCCTCCTCGGATGGAGCTTCATCTCTGCTCTGTGCAAACATACACTGATAGAAAATGTCATGATATTTGATATCGCTCTCCATTCTTCAGCTCCACAATGCATTCGGCTGTGTGTGCAACGGGTGATAATTCAATCTCATTATTTATTGTCCTTCTACATAATTATGTTGACACACGGTTGTCTTATCAAGCTGCCATGCCTGAATCAATCATTGATTGGTTCAATGTGAGCAAAATCTGAGACGGCGTGAAAGTTAAGAGCTGCACAAATCAATATTTTCATACTGATAACTGATCGAATCGATAAGTGTGATTTGAAAAGGGGCACCGCCTCGACCCACGAGATGCTTCCAACTCCGTTACCTGTGTTCGCGTACAGAACGTCACCAGGACAAAGACTCAAAGGTTTGACTCTATTGAGTTTCAAAATGGCCGCTACAAACAGTCCAGTGGTGGTCCACACGTTTGATAGCTTGTAGCCATAGATGTCATCGGTGTTTCGGTTTAACGAGTGACCGTGTTTACTGGTGACTTTCAACTGAACGCGTCCGTGGTTGCTCCTGGATCATTTAGCTTCAACACCAACCATAAGTTACGGACGCATTTGGCTGAAAGTCACACGATAACACGGTCACTCGTTAAACTGAAACACCTGTAGCTCATAAACAGTCGTTATTCTGTTGTAATTCTGCAGAATTTGCGTGGATTTTGATGCCGATAACATTTAGATTTCAGTTTTCAAAGCTTGCCAACTCTTCAGGATGGCTGGGACAAGACGCCGCTTCTGTTGCCAACATGCTCATACATATTTTTGATGGCGTCGGCTGTAAAAGAGTCTATACTGGTTGCTGTTCAGCTGTGTATCAGACAGCAGTTGAATGCACCACCAGTCCAACAGAGCTGAGACAGCAAGTCGTAGTGATGGGCTATAAGTGCAGAGTGTGTGTGTGTGTGTCCAAAGTAAACAGTAATTACTCTGCTGCTGCAGTCACACTCCTGTATGTCACACTGAAACCATGCAATCATACTCCCATCCTTCATTCCTCCCTCTTCTCCTCAGCTTCTCTTTCCCTTCTTCCTCGTCTATTACTGTTTTCTTCTCTCCCACCTTCTCGCCGTCCCTACTCTTACTCACCCTTCTCCCTCCTCTCCTTCACTTCACCTCTCCTCTGTCTTAATAAGAGGGAGTGAGACAATAAACACAACATGTATCACTGCAGTTTCTTTACCTCCTGTGGCGACGACAGAGGAGCAACTCAAGAGGAGAGGAAGAGAAAATTAGTAGTCAAGAGGAGACAAGTGGAAAGGAGAGGAAAAGAAAAGAGAAGCGACCAGAGGAGACACGAGGACAGGAAAAGAGAAGAGACAAGAGGAGAGAAGAGGAGAGACGATAGGAGAAGAAAAAAAGAGGAGACAGAAATGGAGAGGAGACAAAAGAAGGAAAGAGAAGGCAAGAGGAGAAAAGAGGAGACATTAATAGGAGACAAGAGGAATTGGGGAGGAAAAGTGGAGAGGAGACAAGAGAAGGAAAAAGGAGACAGGAGGAGATAAAAAAAGAGAGGAGACAAGAGGAGAGGGGATAAAAAAAGAGGAGAAAAAAGGCGACAAGAGCAAATAGAAAGAAGTGGAGAGGAGGCAAGAGAAGGAAAGAGGAGATTAAAAGAGAGGAGACAGGTGGAGAGGAGAAGAAACAGACTTAAAAGAAAACTGCACTGTTGCCAACTGCCTCCCTTCCCTCTCGACTCCACCAACATCTGCTGCTTTAGTGCCCTTGAGCAACATGCTCCATCTGTACTGGGCAGCTCCCAGTTTCCCACAGCGCAACACGGAGCCTCAACTGGTCCACTCCCACAACACAACGACAACAGAAAAGGCTTTAATGTTCCCTCATTCAGTGTGGCCCATTCCCACGGCTCTATATCAGGACATCACACACACACACACACACACACACACACACACACACACACACACACACACACACACACACACACACACACACACACACACACACAGGTATTTTTAGGGTTGTTGGGTTTTTGTGAAGCAAAGCTATAAATCAGATCCAGAGAAAAAAGAAGCAATGAGTGAATCCAGACAGTAAGTTAAGACGTTTCTCTGTCTCGCACTCACACACACACACACACACACACACACACACACACACACACACACACACACACACACACACACACACACACGGCCTGACAATGCAAAAACTATCAGACTTTCTAGAAAATAATAAAAACACATTTCCGTTGTTGGTCTGTTTTACGGAAAACGGGAGTGTAATTTTATAAATGAACATCAAGCTCCAATTGAAAAAGACTTGAAACCAAGCGACAGCCTCAGTTCTCAGACCATAAACTCATGTTTACAATGTTTACTGAGGTATTAAATCAAGAGAGAAGTAGAGTCATTTTCTCATAGACTTCTATACAACCAGAGGAGTCGCCCCCTGGTGGACATTAGAGAGAATGCAGGTTTTAGACACTTCAGCGTTGGCTTCACTTTTCAGACCCGGAGGTTGCCGCCTGATTTTGTCATATGATCAGTTAATTCTAATCTTATGGGTGTTTTCTACTCTTTGTATCAACGATTCTGTCCAAAATGTCCATTACTGATGTTAGAGAAACAAACGCAGTAAATAGAATAAATGGTTTTACTACAATGTTTACTTTCATCTCATCACAGACTTTTAGGTTTTAATGCCATCCTTCACGCTCAACTAGATGCTGTAAAGAGTGCCTGTGTGTGTGTGTGTGTGCGTGTCTCGCCAGGGTACATAATTAGCCTGAGGATTCACACTGACATCAATTACAAGAGTGTGTGTGTGTGTGTGTGTGTGTGTGTGTGAGGCCTGAAGGGACTCTGCAGTAAAACTGTTGCTCTCTTACAGGACTCATGCATGTCGTGGGAGACTCTCTGCTCGGCTCATGTTGTGCTGCAGTCTGGAAATCAGCTCCTGCACTAAACGGCTGAGTCAGACATTCAGGATGTTCAAAAACCGCCAGATTTCAAGACTCAGATTCAACACAAGTACAAGAATAACCTTGAAAACACATCGAGGAACAAGTAAAGACACAACAATGAGCACCAGATCAAAACAAGGATGTTCATCAAGTACATGTGTTGTTCATTTGTTAAAAGATTGATGGAGAAACTCGGACGTTAAGGACTCTGCTGGTTAGTCCTGCTTCTTTTAAAGCTTTTAAAGTTATTTTATCCCTGAATAAAAAGGATATAAAGTAAAATTAATGCAAAATCGTATTTGTCCAACACCCGTCTTTACTTAAGTTTCTTTTGTCTTTGCGGACGTATATTCTGATATCTTATCATTATGACACTTAAACAGTTGATTATGAACAAATATAGCACGATGTGTTCTGATTTGATCTGAACACTGAACTTAGAATAAAATGAAATGGTTATTTATATCCTAAAGACCCAATTACAGTCAGGTGTAGGAGCAGAAGCCACCCCAGATTAGGTATTAAGCCACATGACCTACTTACTAAATACTAACACGCACCTGATGTGTGTTTTTTTACCCATGAGTATTACGTTGTAGTGCTTCAACTGATCATCATCTTGATCAACAGAATGTCATAATTACAGCACTATCAAAGAGCTGTCCAATGTAGGGATGCACGATAGGCTCTAAATGGACCATAATGTACTAAATGAACATCATGCTGTATTGAAGAAGACTTGAAACTAGAGATTGAGACCATAAACTCATGTTTACAATGTTTACTGAGGTAATAAATCAAGAGAGAAGTAGAGTCATTTTCTCATAGACTTCTATACAACCAGAGGAGTCGCCCCCTGATGGACATTAGAGAGAATGCAGCTTTAATGCACTTCTGCATCGGCTTCACTCGGCAGATGTCGCCTGTCTGTTACAGCTGTCAAATTTGTTAACCTCTTCAAAAGGACCAAAGTCATCTCATTACACATTCTTCCAAGGACTATTCAAACTCACAGAACTTTACTTTACATCAATGGATCAATGGCAGCGAGGAAATTACACTGAGAAGTATAATTTTTGTAAATCAGCTAAAATAAACAACACAACGAGCTTGTTATTTTTCACTCCGATGAAGTCATTTACATGTGATTCTTATTGTAATACATGGCTGATGTCGCACAGGACGGAGAGCGGAGAGAGGCAGAGGAAGAGCGAGGAGCCGCCTGCTGATCCAGCAACAATGATATCACTTCCCACGAGAGCTGCAGGAGGGGATTACATCATTTCCTGCCTCATCGACATCTGCCTCCGCCTCTCAATACGAGGAAGGGAGATTAATGCAGAGAGTTTTTTTTGGGGGGGGGCATTCTGATTTTACTCTGCTCACCTACAAAGTGCTGTACTTTACTCTGAATGCTTCATTTTACTATAATCTGGCCTGCTGACCTGCATTGATTTATATTCAATCCTCAATATTTGCTTCAATGTGTGTTTCTCTTCAACAAACAGGGCGGAGCCACAACGATAGTTAACCCCGGCGGTTTATCGACATTTAATTTGGGTTGCATAGCATGAAGGTTAGTTCATGTCTGTACCTTTTTAATTTTTAAATTTTTGTTCTGCAATGTCAAAGGTAGTGACACTGTGTGAGTCATAAGCACAAGCACATGCACAGGCACGTGCACTTTTATGAGAAAACAGATACGGTGCAAATTAAGCCCCATTGTGTGTGTGTGTGTGTGTGTATATTTGAGCCCCCAAGGCTGGACCCAGCAGATCCCAGGGGTACCCAGCTGCCGCTGTGTAACGTGACACTCCGACAAAACACACACACACACACACACACACACACACACAGTGGTGTGTTCCAGATTTAGGGAACAAATGAGCTCTATTTTTGCACCAAAAGAAACAAACAAGAGGCAGCAGGAAGTTGATTCTACTGTAGCTGAATGGATTTAACATGAATGTATTAAAGTTGGACATGATGTGGCCGAGTTACTCTCGCTGCTGCACCCCCCCATGCACAAGCAGGCTGGACGTAGAGGCGGCAGATCTATAAGTGCATCCTCACATGATGGATGGAAAGTGGAGGCACAACATTGCTATTCTCAGATCCTAAACCACGACTCGTGAGGGTGGTGCCAGAGGATACTTACAGCTGTCACCATAATCAGAAGGGCTTATTTTATGGTGACGCAGGAACAATTCTGTGATTTACATTTGCCTTTTATCTTTGGTCACACAAACAATTAACAAAAAGTCGGTTGATTTCAATTGAACGGCAACGAAATAAATCTACTTAAATTTATCCGGGTCAAATTAAAAGTTCTTCCTTTGAGAGCTTTTGACATGATTGTGACAAGCACTAGCTTGTTCCTGGTTTGCAAGAGAATTAGCAGTTAGCTTGCCAGCTACAGTAGCTACCAAGTAGCCCTCTTAGTAGTCACAACATCACCAAGCTCCAGGCACCACCTATTTTGGGAGGACCACCAACACTCTACTCAGCTTCAGTCACATTCAATTCTACCACGACTACACATTAATCTGTATATTTTCTACCTTGCTCTATGCTACCAAACCTATGCAGCTCCTCCTTATAATCAATGCAAGAACGGGAGCCACTCCTTCACAAACCCACAGCCACAGTATATTAATATGTACAGTATACACACACACACACACACACACACACACACACACACACACACACACA